>NC_136491.1:36636161-36738661 GCF_053919585.1 Euprymna scolopes
TTACATTTAGCTTAAATTTGCAGTTTTTGAAAACAGTACTAGTGCGGACTTTCTTTTTGTTGATTGAATATATATATATATATATATATATATATATATATATATATATATATATATATACGTATATATTTTTGTTTAACAAATTTTTCCTACGAATCTCTTCCTAGAGTTTTTGGTTTACGGACATGAAACTTCATATATAAGGTATTTAAATCCATGCAAAACTTTATATTTGTATTTTAGCCCGGAAAAAAATTGGCGCAGAAATGTGAAAATAAAAAAAAATGAAATTGACAGGTGAAGGTTGTACGTCAGCATTATGAATAATACGTAATAGCTATTGGTGCATGTTTTAATTTTTAGCCTTGCAGAAAACATGTTTTCAGAGCTCAGTATTATATCTATGTATCGCTCTCTCTCTCTCCTCAGCTTCTCTCTCCCCAGCCTCTCTCTTTCTCTCTCTCTCTCTCTCTCTCTCTCTATATATATATATATATATATATAAGTGAAAATGTCTGTCTGTCTTTTTTCGATGCTACTTAAGTAAGACTATTATACAGAGAGGCATTACTTTACATATACACACTTTTCAATATAAACATATGCACATAGCCTTATGAACAGTGCATCGGGCCCGAGCAAAGCCGGGCGGAACTGCTAGTATAATATGATTATAAATACGACATATATATTGGGTATAGTATAATATATTAATAAATACGAAATTTGCATTAATCCAGATATTTTTTCGACTGATAACTACCGGACGTCCTGCTAGTATATATATATATATATATATATATATATATATATATATATATATATATATATATATATATATATATATATATATATATATATATGTATATATATATATTGTCAAGGGAGTCTGTGTTCGTCATTTCTTAGGATGTGCTCCAACCATATAGCTATATATATATATATATATATATATATATATATATATATATATATATATATACATATATATATATATGTGTATATATATATATGTATATATATACATATATATATATATGTGTATATATATATATATGTATATATATTAATTCTATTTCAGTCTGTAAGGCAATCACAGCCTAAAAGGATTCATTAATCTGTGTTCGTATACGCCTCTGTGTGTATATATATATATATATATATATATATATATATAATCATTGACATACATCGACATACAGTCCTGTTTCTTTGTATAACAACTCATCATTGCCGCTAGACTAGCACCTCTCCCAAGCCAAGTATTCAACCTAGAACCATCGTGTTTAATAGTCAGCAGTTCTACTGATAGACCCACGGGAGCGGTGACCGTAAATAACCTTGCCAAATGTCTATTTGAAACAAACATCCGTCTACCACTTTTATAGTGCTAAAACGGCTTATTTATAAACAAACAACAAACCTCGCTTTTTCTTTCAGGCAATTAAGTAGCTGGTGAGATTATTTACGACAGTGGCCAAAATTCAACTGCCTCATGGAAGCTCAGGAGGACGACCTGTCTTCCCCGGGTTACAAGATTTAATTTCTGTCAATAAACTCTCGTCGGTCGATCATTTCTAATGCGGCTGATTCATAGCTATTCCTAAAGCCTAAAAAAATATTAACGTCCATTGTTCAATATCTCACGCACAGTAATTCGTCATCCCCGAATTTACACACCAACCTTTTCTCTATTTTTTCAATCCTGTTTTTTAATCTTTCATCCATTGTTGATTGATGAATCTTCTTGTGGCTCCCTAAACCTATTTTCTTTTGTTATGTCACTTATTTTTGGTATTTTCTTACTTCTTAGCGCTTTAAGACCATTTTATCACACATATACAATATAATTTAACACTCTGAACTCAACAATTAGAGGCAAATATCTGAACACTTTCTATGCGCAAGTGAACACAAACAAAACTTCCTACAGCGTGTAAAATGAAAATCTTTTTATATTTTCAATCATTAATTTTATTCCGAGATTACTGTCTTTTCTAAAACTGTCTTCAAATTAGCAGCCATATTATCTGCTATATAACATTTACTTATATGGCCGTCACGTTATTCGTTAACACTGGGGAATACTGCTATGACCCCGATAGATCTCACGATTATACGAACTGTGATCCTCTCTGCTCAATAATTACACATTTTGGATAACGGCATTAACATTAAACAAATGCATTCGACGTCCGCCACATTTTAGTATGCAATCAAATATATCTAAGACGCTAAAATGATTGTTTGTATTATTTTTCATCGCACTACTATTCTAATCTTGAGTGTAGTTTTCATGATGTTTCGGTCGATGTAACCTACGAGTTTCTTCAGATATATCTTGTCGAACTCGGGAATATTTCTGTGACACTCGGGAATTTGCACGAAATTTCGAGCGGAAATCTTCCTTTACTTTACATGGGTAGCGTGCTCGTGTTCCGTCAGAATAGAGATCCTAAGTAATTTACAAATGTGTTTCGTATTCAGTCCTCCACACTGAGGATTGAACCTTCAGCCTTCAGGAGAATATCACTTTTACAATTGGTTGTTCCCAGTGTTCTAACCATTGTGCCACTGATCCTTGCGGACAAAACTCCTACGAATTTTAGGAGCCTTCAACCTATGTTTATTTCTAGTTGTAAATATCACTATTTATTACTAATTATTACTGTATATCAATGTATATCTATCTCTATACTTATTATGTGTATATATTATCTATTGTTTATAATTACCGGTTCAAATAAAACAATAGCTAATATAACTAGAATTTAAAGTAGGTTTAATGCTCCTAAAATTTGTACTAGAATTGTCCGCAAGGACCCATATCGCAGTGGTTAGAGTACTAGGAAAAATCAATTACAAAATTGATATTCCCTTGAAGGTTGAAGGGTTAAGGTTTAATCCTCCTTGTGGGCGACCGAGCAAAGAATACATTTGCGAATTACTATGGATTCTGTCATGGCTGACGGAACAAGAGAACGCTGCCCTCGTGAAGAAAATAAAGGGTTCCGCTCGAAATTCCTTCCAAATTCCCGAGCTCGACAGAAACATTCAATATTCGACAAAATACACCTGAAGAAGATCGGAGGTTATATCGACCGAAACGTTGTTGAAATCACACTCAAGATGGGAACAGTAGTCCGATGAATAATAATACAAATAACCAATCCTCATCTCAACAATTCAGAAATTTCGACGCTAAAATGAATAGTTAAATTTTAAAACCTATTTGAAACTGCATTTTTCCCAAGATCATTTAATTGATTTTTAATCATGAGCAAACAAAACTTGTTACTTGTGTTTCTTGTCAGCGAATTGTATGTTAATAAAGGTTTTAATACTTTTGGGATTTTTATTCTGTAATTCTGGTGCAAGCATCATGCATTGTATTAGACATAAAAGGAACAAAGTAACGGCTTAACCAGTACTATCTTCTTCCCGTACCAATATTGTTTAAACGATTATTTATTTTGTAATAATTCTATTCGACCACTTAACTTGACAGCCTGACAAACGTAAAGACATGACTTTTCTTTTGTCAAGAATACAAAAATTCATGAAACCAGATCTCGCATTAATCGTCAGAAACTGTTTGTCTCGTCTCAAGTGCAACATTAATGCAAAGAAATGGATATCAGTATCACGGCGTTATAATCTATATTACGCTGTTTAAAGCATGAAGATATATTTAAAAAGATAAAGAAAATTAACCCAAGAATTCTTTCCACCGATGTATAACCCATCCAATGTGATAGCAAGCGATTTTCAAGAGCATTTAACCTGAATCAACGGCTTATTGTGATCACGTTTATTATAAGTATTTAATAGACATATTTTATTAGGAATAAAACTAATCAACAGATTTTAAAGTATTTTTGAACCCATGAGCAATACATAAGAAAAGACAAAACTACTGCTGTTTACCTGCCGCCTGGAAGATGGCTCCTCTTCTACTTACGTGGGGATCTCCTCTTCTTCACTCGTCTTCTTGGTCCAGAAGAATCCTGGATCCTATGGAGAACACTCAACAGCCTGAGTAGTGAAATAGTCGATCAAAATTTTCCATGACAAAAGGAAGCTAGAAAACAACTCAAACTATCTATGAACGTTAATAAAAGGATCATACGATTGAATAATGTATTGTCTGCTATCTACTGCACAACCGTTGCAGCCTGAAAGATATTGCAGCATACAACAATAAATTACCTAAAAAATGTGGAACATACTTCAAAGACAAGTAAGCCATAAGTACGTAAATCTAACTCAAAATAGTAAACACTGCGCTGTAAAATATCTCCATATTCAATTTAAAATTTAAGCAAAAGAATAAACGTATTTTCGCAACAATTTGATTGAATAAACATGTAAAACAAATTGCACCGATTTGATATCTCATATAAAAATCAAGCGTTACTCACAGGAAGGATTCTCTTGAGTTCTGAAAACTTAAATCGAAGTATAATGAACATAAAACAACTAGCAGGTGTTACATGATAAGGGCTGTCCCCTGTTCATGTAAGTATAAAAATAGAGAGATCAGTTAAAATGGAAATAAGAGAAAGCAGAAATCGAACCCTGGACATAAGTTTTAAAGAACAATAGGTTTAAATGGAATGTCTAGTAAATTGTTAATTCGGATGAAATAAATAATAAATAAACTATTCAATTGTTAAAAGAATGTGGATAATAAAATATGGTTAAATAAATTAGATATGTAGGTTAAATTCCTTTGTGGAAACAACACAAGAAAAATAGGTTATTGGGAAATCAATGTCGAAAACGTGCAAAGTCGCGCATGTTGAGAGACGTGAATTTTGCTCACGTGGCCGGGATGCATGGAGTTCTCAATATAGGAGGTGGGAGTTAGTTGGTCGTGGAGAGAGTCAGAGACAGTCAGAGACAGTCAGAGAGACAGTCAGGAGCGACAGTCAGGGGAGACAGCCAGGCGGACGTCTGAAGCGAGACGTCACTTCAGAAACTAAGATGTGAAACTTTGAGTTCTTAATGAGGAAATCCCGACCGGTCGTATTAAATAAATTCACCATGTGTTTTGGATAAAGCTCATCTTTGTGTTGTGATTTCTACAAAAAGGTAAATTGTATCGTTATTATATGTCTGTGTTATAAAATGTCATTACAACAACATCTCTCTCTCTCTCTAAGATACAACATCATATGTAATAAGACAAGAACTCTCACTAAAATACATATCATTACTAATAAGAACTCTCACAAGAAAAAGCATCACTTATAATAGTCTCTCTCTAAGACTCTTTAATGAAACAACTATATAACACAGGTTAGGAAACCTCTAATCATTCATATTGACCAATAAAATGCAGACTTTTTTTTTAAAGTACGTTTCAACAAATCGATCTATTAAGATAAAAGACTGGATTTTCTTCAACCCTGCAATAATTATTTAAACCGCTGGGCCTTATAAGAAACCTTATACGTTCTAATGTGATCAAAATGTCAGTGAAGATATTACATGTAAAAAGAGGCGTTCATATCCTCGTGAAAGCTTACGCGTGTTTTTAAGACGTGTATGTGATTTAAATGCCATAGGGTTCTATATTTTTCTTTTTATTTGCGGTTCCTGTCCAATCGATCGTAACGGTTGGTTTTCCTGCACTGTTTTTCTTTCAACATATGCAGAATGTCAACAATTGAAAACAGCTTGATAAACAAAAACATTTAAATGTAACTGTAATATTGTATATTATTTTATTCCTTTTTTTCATTTTCTCTCACTGTATTTCCTGAAGTTCCTGTCGCCATTAATATGGTTTCTGTAAAAACAAAAAAGGCTGGGAGAATTTGAATATTTACCTCGGCTCTCTTCTGTTGAAGGCATGATAAAATTATGTAAATTCTTAATGCTACACAATCGAATTTAGCTACAAACATAAAATAATATTTATTGTGCATTCTCACGATAAATATTCACGTTAAGATGATGCATGTTTTATCGAATTACATACGATGCTGATGTTTTAAAATAATATTCACATGATTTTACATTTTTCGGACACATTCATGATGCAAGATTGATAAAAAAAACTACAGAATTATATGTTTGTGTGAAAAGTTGCTCGTTTATGGAATTTTTAAGTAGATGTTAAAAACCGTTACTTTTTATGTATCGATTATACGTAGTTTTTATCCTTAAATTCATGTCCTCAATCTATCTATATATAAAATCGGCGTTGTCTGTCCATCTGAAAAACGGTCTCTACCAAACTTCCCTGTTAATTTTTGAGGAATAGCATTGAAACTTTATGCAGATATATGTATATATATAAATATATATATATATATATATATATTTAAAGGAGATTAGAACAATAGTCTAAAGAGCAGAGTGTATTTTAATGTAATAGTGAAATTACTAGTTTAATTAAAATACAAGAAAGAAAAAGTGCTCGTTGTAATTAAGATATATAATAAGCTCGATAGGTAAATATCCTAAAGCTAGATATTAAATTATCAATCACATTACTAAATATATATATATGCGTGGGTGTGTGTGTATATATGTGTGTGTGCGCGTGTGTAGTTTGTTTTAGGAGGATGTGTAGTAACGGTAAAGTGAACAAAGCAGTTCATGCCAACGTGATTACAATTGACATAATTGAAAGCCACTTTTTTCAATATTTTAGTTTTATTCATTTATTACAAAATGTTTAATTGGTTGTGTCTTAATAACACTATTTTATCCCCCTCCAATGTATACAAAAACATCATAGAAAATAGTAGAAACACATAGAAACAGTTTATTTCAATAAACATAATTTATGGAACAAAATCAAAAATCAATGGTCACAACTTAATAATTCATACTTGATTGATATTCTCTTTGATTTTTTAATGCTAGGGTCCATGTACGATTGATATTAGTCAGTAAATGAATACCATCTGGAAGAATTTCTTGCCATGTCTAACGCAATACTGCTAAAAGTTCAGACTTTGAAGATGGTTTCTCTGTATAGTTGCGAAGGTTCCGGTCTTATGTACCTCAAAAGTTTTCAATTGCGTTCATATCCGGGGACTGACCTGGCCATGGAAGTGTATTAATCCCATTTTGGATCAACCAATTCTGTGTTGCCTAAGGCAGAGCGACGAGTACTTTTGTCTTCCATAAATAGAGTTAACATGTTTATTTTATTTTAACGAAACATTATACCCATTTCCAATTCAAACATATTTATGCATTTTAATCTTGCACGGTAGGAGAGAGAGAGAGAGAGAGAGAGAGAGAAGGAGAGAGATAAACATGTCAGAAATCCGAACAATGGGATCAATAATTCGTTGTGTGAAAAAAATGGCGGACACAGTTGTAAAGGAAAACTTCAAAGACATCAGCAGGATATTTCTTCAATTAACGTGTTTATTTTACCACTTGAGAGTATTGGTAGACTTCCTTCATGTTGTATTGAAGCATATTTAGCAGAATTGATGTATCAAACCTACACCACCAGATCTGAACGATCATCGCTCCTAATCGCTCCCTATACCACTACCAATTAATCCCCATCGTGCAGCATTAGCTGCAGTCAAAATTTTGTTGAGGGAGTCTCAATACCGATACCTTTCTTCTGTCGGAAAGTAATTTAAATCGTGACTCACGAGAGAATATTGAATTTGTTAAAACAAATTAATCTCTTCACCATCTCACGTGTCCAATCTTCTCTGTGCTTGATACTGACAGGACAAGAAAGAAGTTTCATTCTCGCAGCTCTACCATAATTAGTCAAGCTTGTGAATATATCTGACATCTGTTTAAAACTGTCACCAGGTTGTATTGCAATTACATAGATTTTATACCGATGGCCCTCTTAAACATTTTTATTTCACAAGAACCAAGCTCCTTCCAGATAGGTCTGATTCTCCTTTGGTTCGTGGCATTTTTCAATGTTGTTAGATGCAATTTTAATGAAATACTCCAAGTTATTTCAGAACTATTTTTCTGTAAATATAAATAAACATATATTAATCTTAGTCAGATGATTCATGAGAATGCTACTAGTAGCATGTAAACAAGTACCATGTATCACATGGTGTAGATTTCGGCGACTAAACCGGTACCCCCATCAAGCTTGCTTGATCAAGAGGGTGGTTAGATAGCCAGCAGGATTAAAAACAAGATCTATCTTAAGGCAGATGAGCACCGAGTACTGACAGCAATCTATCAAACTCCTCCATTTATGGGTAAAATACGCTCGTTAACCCACAGGTCAAGCGTGACAAGTATGGCAAAACGTATGACGTACAAGAAAAAGAAAAGGCCTTTAATTCCCAGCAGTTCTCGATCAGTCGTTTTTATCAGCAAAGCCAGTGAATCTACCCGAATGGGAGA
The DNA here is from genome assembly GCF_053919585.1 of Euprymna scolopes. NCBI lineage: Eukaryota > Metazoa > Mollusca > Cephalopoda > Sepiida > Sepiolidae > Euprymna > Euprymna scolopes. Next base: position 36,644,523 of record NC_136491.1, read on the forward strand.
TTTCAATGCCGACATCTGAATAGGAAATACAATTCAGTTAAGTACTGGTCCATACAGTTATGGAACAAGGAACAACAAAGATTGCACCATTGTTAACCTTACAAAAAGGCCACCCACTTGTGACTGCTGTTTAAGTCATCAACAAGTTAAAACCAGGGAGTGACCACCGAATGATCAGAATATCCCTTACCATGGACACCAAGCTAGAGAGCACAAAGCGTATCCTGTTACACAAGAAACCAAACACCCAGGGGCTTGCGGACAAGTCATCATAGTACCAGTAGGCACTATCCAACAGATTTAAGCCGCTAGCAATATCAGAAGATCCAAACAATGACTACAACAGGGTCATATCAGAGATCACCTAGGTCGAACTATAAACAGCCAGCTAGTCAATACAAGCTACAGAAACGAAACAAACTATCTACGATTACAAAACAGCTGAGAGAGAAACGATAACAGATGAAAAGAGGTAATACAATTGTACAGCACATTTAGTACATTGAGATATGCACAACTCTAAGGCACAGAATCGCAAAAAACTAAAACCTCAATAAACAACAAATACTCCAAGATCTTGAAGTAAGCAAAGGCATTAGGTCCAACAAAAAAGAAACATCTCGGCAAAAACAGCATCATCTATCCTAAAGTAGAAGATGTCACTCTCATTCATCTGTTTAAACAGAATTGTTTTAAGGTTCGATGAGTTATATGCTAACCTATATGTCACCAGACAACCACGAAACACTCCAGCCCTTCATGCACTGACCACAACTGAGGAACATCGTCCACCCATCTTCTCATCGAAAGTGAGAGCAGCTGTTAAACGTATGAAGTCAGGGAAGGATTCAGGAGAGGATGTGTTACTGCAGAAATACAACAGATTGGTGGTGAATCCATTGTTGAGATGTTTAAAAGATTTTTTAATAAGTGCCTCTCCAGTGGAAAAGTTCCAGATAAATGGAGGAATACATCAGTGCTGGTTATTTATAAGAAAAGAGATACTGCAGAGGTTAAGAACTATCGGGCAATCAGCCGTCTGCCAGTGACATACAAGGGATTCTCTCAGGTCTTGCTAATACTTATGCTAGGGGCAATAGACAGTCATCAACCACAAGAACAGGCAGGTATTATAGCAGGTTATTCCACCATTGATCATATCTAAGATCCCACTGTGTTCTACTTTTGTGAATTACGAAAAGGCTTTCGAGTTTATGAAGTATGATCCACTGTTCACTGCCCTAAGAACCAAAGAATTGACTCTACATACATCACCTTGCTGGAATACCAGTACAGTGGGACTACTACTTCTCTAAAACTTCATCGTGGCGGCAACGAGATAAAACTGGAGAGGGGAGCAAGACAAGGTTACAGCATCTCGCCCAAACTCTTCCAAACCTGTCTGCAGGATGCGATAATCAGTTGGATTAAGTGAAGGGATAGAGGAGTCGATGGCGAACTCCTGTCATACCTCAACTTTGCTGGTGATATAGTACTGATAGCACACTTAACTGCTTCTAGGAACTCCTGCCCATATGTAGCAACAGTACTCTATTGTTGGCCGTACCTGGCTTTTACATAGGTAGAGAATTGCATCAGGAGTGGGATATCTACTGGAGAAGTAGAAAGATATCACCATTTGCCTAGCGACTTTGGCAATGGATTTGATATACAAGTTCCATTTTAGACCGGGAGTAAAGGTTAAGTAAAGTTATCTAAATATGAAGACTCCCCAATACGAGATCCATTCATTTCAATTGATGAAATATGGCCATCAGAGTGATGATAATGTGAAGAGAGAAGCCTGGTCTTAGATGCATTAAAAGTAATCAGTCACTCGTTTCCCCATTGTACCACGTGATCAAGATCAGAGGAGAGAGAGTCAGAGAGAACTTGGTCGCTTACGGCTTTGAAGTTCTACAATAGATAGTAGTGTCGTCAGTCAGCAGAAATGTATACAGATAATGTAAGGATGTTGTTTGGAAGATCATTAATTTAAATCAGGAGGAGAGTTGTGCCCAGGATTGACCCGTGAGGAACTCCAACATTAATACTGAGAGCCTCTGATTTCTGCCCATCAACCACTACTCTTATGAACCTAATAGAGAGAAATGATTAAATAATTGCGAAAACATTTCCAGCTATACCATAGCTGGATATCTTGTGAAGTAGCCATTATTGTGATACCGTATCAAAGGCTTTAGATATGTCAAGAGCGATTTCCCGTGCGAGGAAGCATCCGTCGAGAGACTCGCTAATCCTATGAAATATAATTGTAAGCACTCTGCTGTAGATCAAGCGTAACGGAAACCATATTGCATGCCACTAAAAAGGTTAGTTTTACTGAGATAGTTGACTACTTCTCTATTTGGCACAGATTTCATCAGCTTACTCATGACGCACAGGAGATTTATTGGTCTGTACTGAGAGGGAAATGAGGGATCACTTCTTACAAACAAGGCATACTGATGAGATTGCCCTACCGAGACATGCTAACGGAAACACGTTTGAATTTATTTAATTACTTGGATTTAGAAGGTGCCCGTTTTAATGAGTTAATGAGGTCAAGTTTGACTGCGGGATTTCATTTACTGCTGAACGCTTTTTCCCCCAAGATGTTATAGGAAAAAGAATAACCCACACGCATCGAGCGACAAATATTGAATATTTATCATCCCGAAATAGAGCAAATTAAATAGACAGGCGGGCTTCGTTGTTAACCGTGAGATATTAAGATTTATATGTGATATAAAAAGTTTTAAAAAGTTGTGAAGCGAGTGACCGCTTCTCTGAAAAAAGCCTTTTGTAGACACACAGAAAAAGCGAACACACATACATACATACATACATTTTCGCTTTTATATTTATAGATAATATCTGTATTTGATATCATTTAGGAGACATATTCCTTATCCCCCTTACTTCACTTATTGACTGTTATATTCATATTTTATATGTTTTTATATGTATTTAGTATGATGCATTAACGTGTACAAACCGGTCTCGCAGGATCGCTGAAGTTAAGCAACGTTAAGCTTAACCAGTAGATAGGTAAATGTTTATCGCATGTTTTTCCCGTTAGGGATCCCCCCTCTTTTTTCTTTCTATTCAAAATATGCTACATTGCAAAAAGTGTGATTATGGATAAAGTCTGAAAAAATGCTGTTTTTTGAAAATTTTCAAACGATATAATGCTTGAAACTGTAGAACTGGACATTGAAACAATTGTAACATAAAATGAACTCAACACCTTGTCTTGAAGTCTTGATTTTGAACACAATACACATATATATATATATATATATATATATATATATATATATATATATATATATATATATATGTATATATATATATTTCTGGATCCCTATTTACAGTTTCTAGCGCCCATTTACCTATATCTCTTATATTTTTTCTTTTTTATTATATGCTCTTATTTAATCCCCTATAATTCTATTTAGCATATATATATATATATATATATATATATATATATATATATATATATATATATATATATATATATATATACTATTACTTACATATGTATTGCACTTCCGATTTTCTTTTATATGTGCGTATCTATTTTAAATACCTTTTACCATATTTTCTCATTCCTTCCTACTCATTTGATAGGTATTTTTTTTTTTTTGCACCAGTTATTCGTTATGTGCATTTTGTATGCTTCTTGATTTTCCCCTCTTCTGATGAGAATCATTTAGCTTTGAAATACCAAGCCCTAAAGATTTTTTCTCGAAATGTTTCTCTTAATCCACCTCATTGTTCCGATAATACAATAAATTTGTATATAATTTCTATTCCTCATTTTTCATTTAATATATATATATATATATATATATATATATATTGAGGGAGTTAGACCTAGTCTAAAGAGTAGAGATTGTTTTAATGCACTAGTATATGTATCAATACTATTAAAAGAAAACAGTTCTCATTGTACTGTAGATATATAATAAGCTCAATAGGTATAGATATCCTAGGGCTATGTTAATATTGAGTAAAACGATTCATAATTTTGAATTAAAACTGATTTTGGATTTAAAAATGAGTTTTAATTCAAACTTATCAATCGCTTTAATCAATATATATATATATATATATATATATATATATATATATGTATATATATATATGTATATATATGTATATATATATATATGTATATATATATATATTGCGAGAGATCAAGGTAAAAAGAGATATTGTACCATTGTTTAATAACTATAAGTATATATATATATCTCATATTAATTTTAAGTGTAAACAATTCACTCTCCGCTGCCCTTGCTCTATATACATTTATAGTTTTAGGTAATCATTTCTTTTATCTTTACGTTTTGTAGAATAGATTACTCATTTAGGTACACGACATAAGAACGTGGTATGTATTTTGTTCATACATTAAAATTAATTTTCTGAACAACATGAAAACATATACCGAAACCAATGAACTTTAACTGACGGCTGTAATAAATTTTAAACAGGTCTATATTTTACAAGATAACATCATCTTTTGCTTTTTTGTTTTTTTGCACACAACCACAGAATAAGTCTATAATAAGGTTTAACTTTGATGTAATTAATTAATATCTGTCTTGCCTAACATTTAATTATGCAATCAGATTTGTTCTGATTTCTTGATGTATTAATACTTTTCACGATGGATGTAATATTCTATTGCACTCATAAAAGTTTGTTAGGTTTAGCATGATTGTTTTTGATTTTCTTTATCTGAGTGCAATATTTTTTTTTGTGACACCGTAAATATCCCTCGAAAATACGTCGTTACATTTATATGCTATGTAAACGTCATTGTTTACTTGTTTTCTGAAAATCATGCCATAAAAAAATGCAATACCTTATCTTCCTGACGTGAATATTTATTACATCTCTCTGTTCGTTCTATGAGATAGGTGTGAGTAATTACTTTTGTCCGCTCATAACGACATTCTGTTGGTTTATGTTTAGGTTATAATTGTATTCTACGAATTTACTGTTTCGGAAAATCGTACGCAATTTCTATGTTTATTGCATTTGATTTGTTGGGCAATTTACTGTCCATATTCGCTTTTTACGTGCTTATTGTCGGATTTCGCATATAATGTATTAGTTTTTTTTAATTTTTTTTATTCATATCTATTTTATTAATTTATGTATATCATATTTTTTGCGGTACGTATTGTCTAAATTCGCATTTCGAGGTAACGACCACTCACAGAAAATAGAACAAAATTTTGGACTTCCAAAATAAATATGATTAGTCAGTTCAAACAAGAATTCAAATTGACATGCAATGATCTCAAACAGCAAATACGTAATATATTAGTATATTACCCTGAACCAGAAAGACCGCATTATGCTTTGGGTAAACATAACTATTAAAAAATATATGCAAACAAGCAGAAAGGAAAACACAAGAGAAATACAAACCCCAAATGGAAATATCTGCATTATTTGAATGGTTTCTAGCTACTATTTTCGACCGATCTAACATGCGACCTTTTTCATCTTACCGAACTTTGGCACTGTTCTCCTGAACCCAGGAACCTACATTGAATTTCGAACAGAACCATTTATTTTATCTACTAGGAAAGCATGCTCTCGTCTTATCAGCCATGATTGGGAAGAAGTCCTAAGTAAATCCCAATTGTATTTTTGAGTGTCGCCCGCGATGACGATAGAATCTTTAATTTCCAGAAGAAGGTAACTCACAACTGAATTTTTATCAAAAACTTTATCTGTTACTCCACAAGTCTTTGCGGAATCTCGAGCTCAACATAAAAAGCGAAGGCACATCGAATGAGATCTTATGAAACTTGTAGTCAAGATCTTCATCATACCGTAGGAATCTATTGTTCGATTTACTCTATATATTTGTAGACAGGATTGTTTCTAGAAAGACATCAGCTGCTTACAAGAGAGACTACGTAAAGGTCGGCAACATCGGAAATGAAAATGATTTTTCTGGAACAAAATAAATTGTGAGTAGATGGGTTGGTTTCGGAATTGGAATATCCAAAGCGGTTTAGGTGTTCTTGAGTCAAAGACAAACATTTCTACGCGAAAATGCTTATAAATTCCATATATGGGAAATTTAGCTATTATAAACTAAAATACTACTACTACTACTACCACTACCACAGGTAGTAATAATAATAATAATACTAATAATAATGATGATGATAATAATAATAAACAACAACAACAAAAAAAAACAACTTGTTTAAAGGTTAGTTAAACGAGTAAATATATTGGATTTAATTTACAGAAATTACACACCGGGGACTATAAGTATAGTCTGTCAGATTGGTCGGTTGGTTGGTTGGTTGTTTTTGGTTTTACGGCATATCAACCCTTTTCGGGTTATTTAATGCCGAATCAAAAGATTTTGAATAAAAAATGTTTAATAGAATATATGTGTTGTTTTCAAGTTGGTTTCTATTTAATCCATAGTTGGAACCCTAACAGGTACTACCACTCCGGGTCAGAGTGGACCTGGGAGCAATGGTAATTAAAGGGTGGCTCCACACTCCCCAAAGCCCACAAGCTGGGGCCTCACCACTGGATATAGTTTAAGGTCATATCCACGACCCCCATTGAGGGACTTTTACCCTCTGCAGGGGGACAGTTGGTGTATTCTTATGCCCCACCGACAGGGCCGATAGTCTCCCAGAAGACGAAAAAAATGAATAGTTTTCATTGTTTCGTTGTTGAAAATTGTATGATGTCCTTGTGCATCATTTCCGTATGAAGTGTAATTATTGCTAGCATTCATTTCCCCGATATCATTCTTGTAAGAAATACATCGAGTACTTACAGGAGGGGGGCACGTGAATGTTCCTAAAATCCTTACGTGAAAATATATGTGTGGAACAACCTGGATTCGAATTTGGAAGATACAGGTTGAGAGTCTACGTTTTTGTTACTCGCCGACACATCCTAACTTTCCTACATATTATTATCTGGTCTTCGTCTAAAACTTTTGAAATTTGATTGTTAGACTCCGATCTGGTGCATCGTTGCATCATTGGTTTCACGGAATGGTAATGTTGTTTACTATTCACTATATATGATGTTTCCAGTATGTATACACACTGGAGGTTCAATTCAAAACACTGTTTATGTATATACACTGTAAGATTTATCTAAAACAACCATTGTGTCTTGTTTACTTGCCTCCTCACAGCATCGGTGTTTTATGTGAGGAGATATTTAACACTCCATTTCAGTGCATGTAGGACAAAAAAATTCAGAACAGATACTTCTCTATTTTCCCAAACCGAAAGTCAAGTAGCCATTAAGGTATACATGTCATATATAATCTTGATGAGATGAGCAGCGTTCGCGTTGGATGAGATACAGTTCAGTGTTGAAAATATAACGACCCAATGATTTTATTACTTAGATACTGCATCTGTATTTTTTTGTTTTTGTTTGTTGTGTGTGTGTGTTTTGCTTGTAATATACAGGGAATAAATTGGCCATTTAACATCAGTTTCTAGGCATGTATACTTTAGCTCTCCTTGTAAAGAAACTACTATGAATCGACAGAACACGAAGAAAGATATTCTCAATTAAAAACAAGAATTATGAACGATGTTCACTACTCATAAGTAAAAAAATTGTTGTTTTTATATGAGGATAAATAATATTAGTATTATTTACATAAGTTACATTTGTAGTTCTGTTTTCACAATATCTCCATTAGTAAAAAAAAAAAATTATGGCGGTTATTAATAGTGATTAGTTGTTAAATTTCTTTTAAGGAGGTTATTGCCAGTTGATGACAGGTTCGAGTACGGGCTAGTACTGGGGCATATTGGACGACAATAGCGGTTACTTGCAGGTATCGGTGTTTACTGCTATTCATTAATGTGCACTGGTTTACTTTACAACTGTCGGTCAGTCAGTGACGGGGGGTAATTGTCGGCGAATAATGCCGTGTTTTTTTCCAAATCTGATTAAAGCAAAGATTATTCTATTCTTCGTTCTAGTCAATTTTAATTTGCTGAGTTCGGGTAGATATTATATTGCAACATAGTACTCATGCAAATCGAGACGTGTATATATTTTAAACATTAAATTCAATTTCATGCGGTGATTTTTGGTTTAGTAAATCGTTAAATAAAATAACAAAAGAGTCATCCTCATTGTTACGAATGTGTGTCTAAATTATAAACTTATAATTTCGTCACGGGTATATTTCTATATTATAAACTTATAATTTCGTCACGGTCCGTATGCTGCATAAGTACTAAATTTGTCACTTATAAGATAATGAATATTGCATAGTCGTTAAGAAATATGTGCGACATGTTACATCTGAAATAATCACGGTAGACGAACTAGGATATTTATTTTTTGTAATGTTTTAAGCTTGAACATGTTCTGAGAATAAAACAAATTAATTCTTGTAACTTTTTTTTTTCTGAATTTAAATAAGCTTAGGTAAATTCCGGAATCATTTTATAGATTACGTGTGGCATTTCTTTCCAGTGTTTGCTTACATAAAAATTTAAGTCAATTAAATCAGTAGTAGTTGTTAAATTGCCGGTAAATTTTGCACACTTGTAGAATTTATTAATAATAATATAACCCGTCTCTGAAAGAAACAGTTACGACAACGACGGCAACTACGACAATAAAAAGAAAAAAGTGGAATAAGAATGCAAACCAAAAAAAAAAAAAAAAACGTGAAAAAAGCGAATGTGATGAAGAAAAAAAAAAATTGAAAAAAAAGAAAAAGCACGCTGAAACCTCCAAGCGTCCATTAAGCATGGGTTTATTCTTTCCACTTTTTCATGCATACGCATAGCAGTTTGTTTGTTGTTTTTTTTTGTTTTATTCTTTTTTAATATTAATTATGATATTCGATTTAGTAACTGAGGCAAAATGAAGTGAAAGAAGGGAGATAGTATATATCATTTTCACGCGTCGTTAGACTCAATGTCTTCATTAACCTGATTTCTTTATGTGACGGGGGTTTTAGAAGACGCCACGTTTTTGATTCTCAAATTTTCTGTGTAACCGCTCAACAAAAATATATATTCCCATAATCCGATAAACCTACGTGAACAGCCAATCAAATTAAGCAGAACTTTATAAAGAAGTATAAAAAGCATATTAAGATAGGAAACCGTAATGCGCGAGTGTTAATTGTAATACATTCTGCATTTTGGACGATACGTTTTCGAAAAAGTGTCAATTATTTCAATGTTTCAGGAGTCGTCTAGAAGAATAAGAGTAGAATTTGTAAACAAAGTAAAGTCAACACCTATCTTCTCGGAGTATTACTATTTTGGATTAATTTCGACCGAGCATAATTTAGATATTAGGGAAATGTACAAAATCAAATGATAATTGATGAAAACTAGGCATAACGTATTGGTGGGTAGTGTGACCGCAATAAATCTATGTATGTCGACTATATATGCGTAATACTATACCATCTTCTATAATATAAATCTCACCTGTCTGTTTAAATGTATGTATGTATGTTGTATGTCTGCCGAAAACTTTCGACAAAGGCAACAGATTTAAAGGTGATCGGTATTGTCTGAAAGCTCGACCCTTCGGACGGTAAATATCAAAAAATTAGCTAAAAGTATTAATTCCTTCACCCTCAACTAGACACTTTTCTACAGGGAGGTGTAGCTTTTTTCGCCTTATTTTCGACAGTAATACCCTCTTTTCGATTTACTAGCCTTTATTTAAACCTTTGTCGCTTCCGGTTTAGTGATAGACGCGACGGCCAAACGTCACCTTTTTTCACGTTCTTTGCCTCATTCGTGGTACGGGTTCGAGCCTGCTTGCCTACTACCACTCTTTTTTGTTTTTGCTAGACACACCTTCAAACAGCCGGGCAATGCTGGGCACCCAGGCTAGTTTTTTTTTTTTTTTTTTTTTTTGTAAAAGAGGCTACTCGTCTCTCTTTTTTTAATATATACATATTCACAAACACACACACACACACACATTCACATATATATATATATATATATATATATAAATATTTATATAGTTATGGTTTTTATTTTGTATCTAAAAAATTCATACACTGATACAATTGTATAATGGAATGAATTCATACAGTTCCATTACCGATTTAAATATATTATCTTTTTGTAGTAATTTTTCTTAATTTGAAGGTAAAAAAATTTATTGGGCTTTTCAAAACTTTCAAATATTCTCTGAATATAGTGACATTTCTTACCAATTCACGCCAATTCTGGTATTAATAGAGAGAACACGGTAATTGCATTGAATAGTAGTTTAAACACAGGAAGAATGAAAACGGTGCCGTCGACATGACCACAATTATCGTTTAACACATGCCGGTTGCAAGCGTTAATACTTATTTGCATATGACCCCAGGCCGTAAAATTCCATTAAAAGTTAATGAAGTTTGAGATGTTTTAGGGAAATCGTATTTATAAGTAACTTCTAATTTGCATTTGACACTGTCACCTAACAGCGAAACGATATTTCCGAATTAAAGTAATTTATATGTCTGCATATATATCTCTGTCGCTTTACACAACCCCCTCCCCCATATATATATATATATATATATATATATATATATATATATATATATATATATATATATATATATATATATATATATATTAAGTAATGTGATTAATAATTTAAAATTTAAAAATCAAATTATATATATATATATATATATATATATATACACTCCTAGAAATTCTATATTATATATACTCCTATAAATTCGTTTTTCTTTTGTGTGTATTGATATTCATATTAAAAACCCTCTTTTCTATTAGTATTTATTTGCTTTCCCACCAAAGCAAGATGTCATACAAGGTCGTTTTAATGTGGGGTTAAACCAGCTCCCCTAAAACAAAGGTAAAAAGGGGGAACTCTGGCAGTATAAAAAAATAGTAATAGTCTCAGTATTAAGGTTTTCCCGTACATTGACCAAGGACCAATTAATCTATGTACAGTACCTGCAGAACAGATACTATACTTTGATCCCGGCCCGAAGGCCAAGATCAACAGGGTATTCATTTGCTCCCCCACCGAGCAAATTAGGCACAAGGCCGATTTTTTATGTGAGGAGTGAAGGGGAAATGGAGACCAGCTCCCCAGAGAGTAGGAGAGCTAGATAATGACAATTGGTATGAAGGGTTTCCCCTACATTGACCAAGGTCTTATATGTGGGGTTGCCCCCACATATGATCTTTGGTATTTGCTTTTCCACTGAGCAAATTAGGCACAAGGCCGTTTTTTAATGTAGAGAGAGAGGTAGGGAGGAAGGGGACCAGCACCCGATTGGTTGGAAATGGGAGCTGGATAGTGACAATTGGTATGAAGGGTTGCCCCTACATTAACCAAGGTTTGATATGTGGGGTTACCTCCACATATTGTCTTTGCGAGCAGTATCTGCCGGAACAGATACTACATTTTGATCCCGGGTAGGAGTCAAAAAACAACAGAAAAATGTGACACGAGGTCGTTTTTAAAATGGGGTTAAACTAGCTCTCCGAAAAAAGGGAAAGGGGCCACTCTGTTTTGATCAAAAATAATAATTGTCCCAGTATAAAGGGTTTACCCTGCATTGACTGGGAAAAATTATGTTAAGTGCATCATCTGCACTTTCAGGTATTTATTTGCTCCCCCATTGAGCAAATTAGGCACAAGGCCGATTTTTAAAGCGAGGAGTGAAGGGGAAATGGGGGCCAACTCCCCGGGGACTAAGATTATGACAATTCGTATGAAAGGTCGCCCTAACATTGACCAAGGTCCTATATGTGGGGTTGCCCTCAGATACGGTCCCTGCTCGCAGCATTCGCCGGAACAGATACTACACCCTGATCCCGGCCTGAAGGCCAAGAACAACAGAAAAAAGGCAACACTCTATTCTATTTAAATATTTATTTAGAAAGAAAAATCACAAACTTTACAGAATTTTAAAATTAAAATAATATAAAATATGTAATGAGTCTTTTTAAATGTGGCATGAGGCTAAAATGGTGTGGGGGGGAGAATGGGGGTCGGGGGTCGTCCACTTGGTCTATTCCCTATAACTAGTTGCAGTCACCACAATACCACATACACTCTAGGGGTTGGATCTACTTAAAACCCCAGATGATATGAACAATATTTACAATGACCTTTTTTTTTTTTATAACAATGATTTATTTTATAATGAAACAATGAGGGTGATGCGTATGATATATGAGGGGTGAAATTGTGATACGTATGATATATGCGGGTGATGGGCGGGGGTAATGAGAGCCTTAAAACACCCCAAAATAAAGAAAAATAACAGTAATAGAAAATAAATGAACCAAATAAAACGTTAAGCGATGAATGTGTTAATCAGGACACACCCTTACCTATTTAATTTTGAAATGCTTCCTGTTTTCCGGTATCAGCCGAAAACAAGGGAGCACTTCCTAAGAGGGAATGGGCACAACTACCGACAAAATAAAGGGGGTGGGGAGGGGATATTCGGTGACCTCCAAGAAAAATACCATTGGGACAGGTTTGGACTAAAATAAATTATCAGGACTGGACTTCTTTGGAGGTATTCTAACACCTAAAATAAAGGTTGGGGACATGGAGCTCATTTATACCAACTAGCTAAGGGACTGATCCACTACGGGATTGTCTTAGTTTTGTCTGGGGGTTGCTTATCCGGTCGGCGTGTGCCATGCCTAAGCAGGGAACACGTACTCAAGCCTGTTTCGTACGAACGCACATAAACTAGCTGTGTGAATCCACCTCCTACTAAACTGTGAGCGAGATAACCTCCTTCTATCGCATCTGATTTTGATTTTAAGTTGGTGTTTAAAATACAAAATCAGATCCCGATGAGAAGGCGGCTCCCCCCACGCCCTATCTCTATGCGTGAAACCCACACTACCAGTCTAGCTACGGCCAAGGTCGCTAGGAACACCATTCGTTCCTCCCTAGGCCACAAGGGATCTACGTTATGAACTACGGATGCTAAATCCAGGATCGTCACCTGATCGGGGACGATGCGGGCCGTGACCTCACTGACATACTCCCAGAATTCACGGAGCTTGGAACAAGTATAAAAATCATGTTCTACAGTTTCTAAGCTATCTTCCTCGCACCGTGGACAAAAAGGACTAAACGTACTACCAATTCTGAACAATATGTCATTGAGGGGTAAAGCGTTTCTAACCAATCGCCAGGTCAGGGAAAATTCGGAATTATTAAGATATCCCCGGCCTGGCGCCCAATTCCATAGAGAGCGAACCTCCCCCTCCGACAGCTGCAGCCGCTCCCCAAGCGGGTCCGAAGCGGTCCCCACCACTAATCCCCGATATAATGCCCTTCTAGGCTGTGCAAGGTCTAAGGACCCTGGCATCGCTCTAAGCGCATTTCGGCATTCGTTGAGGAATCTTGACTGCCCTCTCGGCCTTCTTTGGCATTCAATTAAGTGATTGGGGATAAGGTTGGGAAAAGCCTCACCAACCGCGGGACCCCAATCACACTCCTCGATCAGAGTTCTACCCAGGAATGCCAACCTTTCGGCGTTTTTATGACTTGCCAGGTCAGGCATCCCCAGGCCCCCATCTTCAAGACGTTGAGTACAGACCTGTCTACGGACAAGCGGCCGTCGCTCATTCCACAACAGTGAGAAGAGCGCACGCGTTAAGGCCGCCATTCGGACCGCAGGCAGAGGAAGTACAGCCAATCGGTAAAGGATCAGCGGAAACACGTATGTGGCGCATGCTTCCGCCCTGCCTTTAAGGGACAATCCCCTTCGAAGCCAAACCCTCACAGACGCTTCGACCTTGCTCTGTACTTCCGACCAGTTCTTATCTAGACACAGACCGGGTCCAAACCAAACACCCAGAATACGGACCGGGCCATCCGTCCAGACAAATGCGCCAGGCAAAGCATTCGAGCCCCGCCAAGCGGCCAACCTCAGGCCAACGGATTTGCTGAGATTGACTACAGCCCCTGTAACTTTTTCATAACGCTTGAGAGCCTTAATCACCGTAATAATATCTACCACGCTCGAAACAAATACGGTGACATCATCGGCAAACGCGGAAACCCTGGCTCGCGCACCACCAGGAAGAGCAATTCCGCGCAGGGCCGGTCCAGCCACCCTAGTCCTCACGTTCCTAAGGAATGGTTCCAGCGCGAGGACATACAGCAAGGGCGACAACGGAAAACCCTGTCGCACCGACCGAGAAACCGCGAACGGCGCCGACCGCACCCCGCTGACCTGCACAACTGCCGTCGGACGAGCATACCAAATGGAAATCCATCTGCAGAAGCCGGACCCAAAGCCGGCGGTCTCTAAAACAGCCATCAGGAAACGATGATCCACCCTATCGAACGCCTTGGACTGATCTAAATTGATCAGCGCGGCTTCAGTGTCGTCTTCTAGGTTTTCTAGGACTGTACGAATCAAATGCAAATTGTTTTGAATTGATCTCCCCTTCACAGCGTAAGTCTGATCCGGTTCGATCAAGTCAGTGATAACGACCTGCAAACGATTCGCCAGCACTCGGGCCAGGATTTTAATATCCGTGTTCAACAACGTGATGGGCCTAAAATCATCCAACCCCCCAACATGTGTGTCCTTCTTCTTCAGAAGTGTGACCACGCCTTTGGTAACCTGACTCGGGATAGATCCCGTGTCAAACCAGTGGTTAAACACACCCGTCAGAATCGGGACAAACATGTGCGACATCCTCAAGTATAGCTCGTAGGGCAGTCCATCGAGTCCTGGTGATCTATTATAGGCGACCTGCTTCATAGCAGCTACGACCTCACACTCTGCAACCCGACCATCGCAATTAGCCGCTCGGGCCGCCTCCAGGCGGGGCGAGCCAGTCAAAAAGTTACCAAACTCCTGGACGCGGAGCCTGGACAGCTGTGCAAAACGATCTTCAAAGTGCACCCGAAACCGCTCGCAAATCCCCCGAGCCGACACTAAGGAGTGCCCTTCCGGGCTCTGAATCTTACGAATGTAATTATCCGATTTGCGCCCGAGCGAACGGACACGTTCTGATCTATCCACATTCACAGCTTCGTTGGGCATCTTTTTAATTCTAGCCCCAACTACCTGGCCCTGATATCGTTCGCTAGCCAAACGACTCAGGTCCGCCTTAGCTAGGCCTATTTCTAGGGAATCCCCCCCTGCCACCGCCCGGGATAGTCTATCCTCTAGACGCTTCTCTGCCTTGGCCCTATCTAGCGCGAGGCGTTGGCCATATTTGACAGAGAAGTCTCTAATGCTAGATTTGCCGTTTACCCACCACTTATTCCCGGTAACCGCCCCCACTAATCCCTTCTGAATGTGTTTAGTTAGCCTTTCCCGGAAGTCATCTATCTCCAGTAAGGAGGTATTTAACTTCCAGTACCCAGCTAACTTGGGGTGCCTATCTAAGTCTAACCTGGCCACAAGTAGTTTGTGGTCAGAGTGGCCTAACCAGTGGAACGTGGGACAAGATATGTACTCTATATTGTCTCTTCTAACTAACAACCGATCCAAGTAAGTACTTGAAACGGAAGGCCTGCTAGAGAGCCACGTCCACATCTCCCGCCCTGGATGATCCACCCGATACCTGTCTACCAGATCGCATCTAGTCATCAGGTCCAACAGACTGGTTTCACACCCATCCGTCCCTCTAGTCCCGCCCACCTTATCTACCCTGGGATCAAGGATGGCATTCCAATCACCCACTAGGACTAACCGTTCCGAACCCCCGAGAAACACCTCCAACCGCCGGAAAAAGGAAACCCGCTCCCGTACGCAATTGGGCGCATACACCACGACGACTCGAAACGCTCTATTTGCCACGGCAACATGTGCCACGATCAGTCTACCATCAGTATCCGCGTGAACAACGCTAACCGTTGCAGAAAGGGTGCGTCGTACTAACAAAGAAACCCCCCTTCTTTGACTATCACCGTATGCTGAAAAGACATCATAATGCCCCTCCAGCACCCGATGATCGTCAACGGAATTGTAGTGAGTCTCCTGTAACGTAGGCACATCTATGTTCATGGACATGAGGTCCCTCAGTACCCTAGCGGCTTTGCTTCGTCACCTCATGCCCCTTACGTTCAAACTACACAGGCCTAAGGACGTGGGCATTATACCTAAGCATCGACAACCACCGGCCTAAAGTCTTTGACTAGAAGGGTGCCACAGGATTGGGCGAGGTTGCCCGAAAGCAACTCGGACGTTACTCGTCCGTCCCGCGTAATACCTCCGACATCCAACGGGAAGGTTAATTTAAGGGCCCTATAAAAACAAGGGTGGACGTAAATAGGGACCCTCCCTTCGCACCTAGATGCCAGCTGTTTGAGGGAGTCGTGCTCCTCTTCCACCAACTTTAAGTTCGGAATAGCCCCCTTCGCTTCCTCGATCATGTTCCACATGGCCTTTGTGCGTCCAGTTCTTGTTTGAGGCACAAAGGTCATGACTAAGGGGGCGACTGGAAAGTTTTTGGGATTGGAAACCTTTTTCCCATCAATGTTCTTCATCTCCCTCAGCGGCTTTATTAGGCCCCTATGACGCTGAGTTATGTATGTGTCAGCGTGCAAGGGGTCTACATCGCAGATCCGGTCTCCAGGAAGGTAGGGGAGCTTTTTCGTTTTTTCTCTCCTTACCGGAGATGCAGATTTGGCTCTTCTGCTGTTGTTATTTTGCATCTCTGGCCTCTCTCGCGATAGTGACCGAGCACCGGTTGGAGGGGTATCAAATAGGGATGGGGATTTTGGTTCAGCCAGAGGGGGTTTGGGTGGGGGTTTTGGGTGGCTGAACCGTAGAGACAGTATTCTCTACGTTCATAGGGGACGGGGAACGGGACCCAGCCTCCTTATTCTTTCGAGCCTTTTTCTTGATTTCCTTTTTCGGCACTTGGCCCTCTGCCACAGTAGCCGGTGTTTCTCCTTGCTCCCCTTCTGAGTCGGACGAGGAGACCGGATGGTTTCTCTTTTGGCCGCTGACGACTTCCTTGGTGGTGACTTTGGTGGTGGTGACGTTGGTGGAAGAACTCGTGGACGACCCTGTGGGAGCTGACCGACCTTGTACTTCAGGGGGCTGCTCTCTTGTGGAGGGGGTCTTCGTGATCTTCCCATTTCTCTTCTTGACCACGGTGCTCCAGCCTTCTGATGTTGTTTCTGTGCCCCCTCCGGCTGGCTTCTCAGGGGCTGCTGGTGCCACACCCTTTTGTTGTTCCGCAGCTGGTTTGGGGGGGACTCTCTTAGGGCAATCTCTTGCCATATGGCCTACTTGTTGGCAATGTCAACAGTGCGGTCTTCGCCCCTCGACGATGACGCTCATGGTCCAGACGTCACTTCTGAGCAGGGCTGGTATACTCTGAAAGCCCTTCCGGTCACAGCGCATTTTTACTGTGTAGTCCCCTACCATAAGGCTACGGGGGCAACGGGCCGGGAGGACAGCTTCGACGTCCCCATACTGGCTCATAATTGCGCCTATCTGCACAGAGTCCAGAAACCAGGGGACGCCTAAAATATTGACCGTTGTTTGACTCCTGCTCAGATACACTGCCTTGAAACGGATCTCTCTCCACTTCCAGTCACATTTGGAGAGTTTTATTGCGTCATCGACGGTCGGCAGCAGCAGATCCCACATGGCATAACTGCGACGACAAATGTACGTCGCGGGTATTTGGAGATCCCCCAGCATCTCCGCCATGATGTCTTTAGAGACCCCTGCCAGAGTTTTCTTTTTCCAGTCAGTGGTGACTAATGAACTAATTCTTGTTGCTAGTCTTTCCACGACACCTGGCAGGGGTTTGATGATATTACCGTCAGTATACTCCTTATATTTGGAGATGAACAGCTGACGGTATTCCTCAGGAGTAAGCTGGGACTGGGGTCCCCACACCTTCTCTGCTGCCGAGGGCGTTAGTGTTACTGTCACTGGAGAAATTGGAGGGGGCGGCGTTCTCTGCCCCGGCGGGATTGTTGAACACGTAGAGATTGTTGCCTGCGTGCTGGTTCCCGGCAGTGAGGGCCAATCTGCCGGGCTTTCCGCCGGGGACGATGGTATTGGTACTGGTATGGCACCAACTGCCCCACTTTTTTGGTCCGTTCGAACAGCCCCCTTCTTCTTCTTGGGACAAGATGCTCTCGCTTCTCCTGGTCTTCCTTCTGCACTCCCTTCTTGGCCGCTCTCGTCGCTGCTACAGGTGAGATCCTGGGCCAATGTCCCGTTCAGCTGGGAGTCGAAAAACGAGAGCATGTTTATGGCCTCCTCCCGGTCGTCCAGCACGTCGCTTCTAAACGCCTGATCCAGCCCGGTGGTTCTCAATGTGGAGAAATCAGCAGAGGTGGAAGGTCTTAATCCCGACCCTAGGAGTTCTGTCCTCCTATGGGCGGGAGGGCTGACAGTTAAAGCCCTCTTCCTCTGCCGATCCCACCGAGCTGGATCACCTCTCCCAGCTGGCCTAAACCTACCACTGCCGGGGACAGCAGTGTCGGTACTACTCAAGGAGCCGCCGCCTAGTGCAACGGACCCCTCTACAGTGATGGTGCGGGGGACAGCACCGACCGCACCTCTCCGTCTATCGACTGGGCCTGAACCGGCGGGCGTGTCAGGGATACGCCCACCAGAACCCGGGCTAGGCAAAGAAGCGGAGCCCGGACCGCGTGGTGGAACCTTTTCTGGGCCTGATCCGGCCCCCAGATTGGGCCGAAGCCCCCTCTGGGCACTGGACCCCGGGCTAGGCATTTCTGCACTGGAGCCCGGACCAGCTACCCTCCCCCTCTGCGTCTTCTCCCTGGCTCAGACCCGCCGATTTGGCCTGGCTGAGGATTATGTTGGATGTGACCCCGAACCACCTCAGACGCAGACCGGCCAGCTATTTAAGTCGAGCCCGGGGAGAGAGACAAACCTGAAAAAGATAGAAAAATTGAAAACAGTTAATGGCCTCAACAGGAGGCGAGCAAAACAATAAAACAAAAGCTTTAACCAGCCCAAGAGGGGCTGGTAGCTGGTCTTTGGATGTCGGGGACAGCCAAAGGTAAATAGAAAAGACAGGAGAACTCTCTTTTCTATTTATGTATAAAGAAAATACAATTTTCTTATATATGGGTTGTGGAAATGCATTCACTAGCAACAGATCTGGCTAATTTTAATATTCTTTTAAACAATCATTTTAATTAATTCCCTATTTGTTGCTTCGGTTTTCTAATGGGATAATAATCTTCAATTAACCAATACGTGCAATTATATCCATGCAGATATTCTACATGATTTATGCTTGCATAATATTTGCGTAAAAAGTTTATAGTAAACACAAAATTGTTTCCATATATATTTATGTGTACGTATATATTTTTTTTTAACAAATTTTTCCTACCAAACCCTTACTTGAGTTTTTGGTCTACAGACATGAAACTTCATATATAAGGTGTGTGAATCCATGCAAAACTTTATAATTTGGTTTTAGCCCGGAAAAATCGGTGCAAAAGCGTTAAATTTTAAAAAAATATGAAATTTGCCAGGTGAAGGTCGAACGCCGCCATTTCGAACGCAGATTGTAGTAGCTATTGGTTCATGTTTTAATTTTTAGCCTTGCAATATACATGTTTTTCATATTGACGGCTGAGGCAAAATTAATCTTGAGCTGAAAGTTTTGGTTTCAATTCTCGGTGGTGGCGAATGAGTTTTTTTTTAATACGTTTTTAAATCAATAGCATTTCAGCCCGACGTTGGCTGGGTGTTTGGATGCGTATGTTGAGCAAAAAAAAAAAAGTGGTAGTAGGGAGGCTGGCTCGAACCCGTACCACGAAAGAGAAAAAGAACGGGGGAAA
Source organism: Euprymna scolopes (assembly GCF_053919585.1). NCBI lineage: Eukaryota > Metazoa > Mollusca > Cephalopoda > Sepiida > Sepiolidae > Euprymna > Euprymna scolopes. The sequence continues at coordinate 36,664,356 of NC_136491.1, forward strand.
AAAACCTGACGTATTTGCTGATACAACCACCGCCAAACCGGAAATGACTTATGTTTAAATTAAGGCACGAGAATCCAAAGGAGAGGATGACTTTCAAAAATCCCGGCCAAAAAATGAAAAGCGATCCCCTGTAGACAAGTCCCCAGGTGAAGGTGAAGGTATAAATGTTTTTAACCAATTTTTCGATATTTGTCGTCTGAAATGTCAAACTTCAAAACGATACTTGTCTTCGCAAAATCCGTCGCCTCTATCGAAAGTTTTAGGCGGATATGCAAGCATACATACATACATACATACACTTATATATCGGTAACTAAAAATTGTCACCAAATCGATTAAAAATCTTGCCCTACTTTTGAATTCCCTTTATGTAAAATTTCAAATCTTTAGACCAGAAATTGTCTGAGTAATTTGGTAGAAACTGCAGAGGTCAATTTTTTAAATAATTGGACCGTTGAGAACTCTACAAAACTCGTCCGAAAATTTTCGGTTAAAACTCTTGAAATCTTAGGTATAGGTTCCTTGGATATGGATCTAAGTTTATTTCAGCCCAAAACAATAAATGTTAAGGGGTCATAATAGAGGTCAAATTAAAAAAAATAGCCGCTTTTTTTCTTTTTGGTCAACATACACCTACAAACACCCGGGCAACGCCGGGCTGAAATGCTAGTATATATATATATATATATATATATATATATATATATATATATATATATATATTAGGTGTATGCAAAAGATGTGTGTTTTTTTTTTACGCATGAAAACGGCATTATTTTTGCATCAACCTAATTTATATAAGGTTTGCTTCTCTTAAACATATAAGGATTTATCTATTTTTCAAGTAATTACGTATACATACATATATATATATATATATATATATATATATATATATTTATATGTATATATATATATTTGTGTGTGTGTATGTGTGTGTGTGTAATTATATGACGGCAAACATAACTATGATTTTCATGCCAAGCTCTTTCTTCCGGCAGGTCACAATAACATATATATATGTATAAACTGAATGCTGCGAAACCATTACGCCGCAGAAGTACTGCCAACAAATGGATAAAATGTATCAGAATCTTTCACAACACCCAGTTGTAGTCATTAGAAACAACCTACATCTCTTCCGCGACAATGCCGACCAGAGAAGTTGAAAGAATTGGCCTGGGAAACTCTTTCGCATCTGTTATACTCTGGCATACCTCTCACCTACTTACTAACACTTTTTCAAGCATTTCAACAACTTTCTAAGTGAGAAATGCTTCAGAAACCTAAGCGATATCAAAAACGCTTTTAGCCGCTTCATCCCTTACACAAGATTTTTACGTTACTGAAATAAACGAACTTGTTTTACAATGGCACACTCTGTTGATTCTGACGGTTCTTATTTGGATCAATATTTTTTTGGTTGGATCCAAGAGATGTTTATCTGAATTAAAAAGTTAACACCCGCAAAAACTTCCTTGCTAGCATGATACCCCCCCACATATATATATATATATATATATATATATATATATATATATATACAGATGTATATCTGAATTAAAAGTTAACACCCGCAATAACTTTTTGCTTGCATGACACACACCCCTATATATATATATATATATATATATATATATATATATATATATATATATATATGTATATAACTACTTCATTTACTCACATAAATTTAATATACGAAAGTATAGATTTATGCGTAAACTTTAAGTATTTACTTTAAAAGTGCTCGATACGTAGGTAGAGCTAGTTAGTAATTTATAAAAATATATATGGCGATTAAGCTACACTGAATATTCTGCGTTTCATCCACAATAGGATTCGTCAGGCTTATGCGCAAATTCTGTGGTTGCTTCTTGTTTTTATATATATTTAGGATTTCTAGTTAGCCAATCAGCTTTCTAGTAGCCACCGCGCTCCTTCCTATCAGCCAATGGGCATGCATTTTTTCGAACAAAGGATCTGTTATAGAACTAGGTTAGTGGTTTAAGGTAGATCTTTTCCTTCTTTTTTATATATATAAATATACCTATGTGTACACACATACATGCACATATATATATTTACATGTATGTGATCGTTTATGTATATTCATGTTTATTTAATTTATTTATTTGTTTGTGTTTATTGTTATTGTTAGTTTTAAAGCTATTTTGTATCGCTATCCTTGAGTAAGTTTGCTATTTTTCGTCTAGAGTTTAATAGATTTTGAGGTTCTTTAAAGTACAAGTTATACTTAGCTCCAAAACAGTCGAGCACTCTCAAAATAATTTATTTCACCACATTAGAAATAGATATGGAAAGAGTGAATTTCGAAACATCGCGAAAAAGATCCCCACACCCAGCAAGCATAGCTATACTATTAAATTAATCCAAAAAACAGATGAACAAATACGCCGAATGCGATGGAGAGCAAATTTCTTCCTTAAAAATGAAAACGTAAACAAAAAGAATCCTATGCTTTTAAAACCCTTAAAATTGCAAAAACAGTAGACCTTTTGATAAACTTTGAAAATAGCCTTTTAAACGTAATTTAAAACCTAGAATTCAACAATCAACCTAACAATTTCTAACGGAAACTACACAAACTCGTTAGAAACATAAACATCTCTAAGAAAATCTTTGTAAAAGCAGATAAAACCATAAACTTTTATAAAATAGCTAAGCAAGAATATAACAAACTAATCACAGAAAACATTACAAAAAACTATAAAAAAAACTACACACAAACGAATGCGACTACATAGATATAATAAATACTGAAAGTAAACAAATTACCGATAAACTAAAAATTAGCGATAAATTTGGCAAATTGAAACCTAGAGAGTCATACATTTTGCTTAAAGATCACAAATGGGACTTTAATAATAATCCTTGCACCCGCCTGATAGACCCAACTAAACAAGAAATAGGTAGAATTAGCAAAACTATACTTTCTAGAGTAAACAAACAAATCAAACAGGACCTAGAACTAAACCAGTGGGCAAATACTACCGAAGCAATCACCTGGTTTAAAAATATAGAAAACAAAGATAAATGTACGTTCATACAGTTTGATATCATAGACTTTTATCCCTCGATATTCGAAGAACTTTTTAACATTGTCCTTGAATTTGACTACACTGATATATCCTCAGAAAAAATCAACATCATCAAAAAATGTAGAAAATCAGTTCTAATAAATAACAATAACCAATGGATAAAAACTAAATGAAAAATCCGTTCGATTTGGCGATGGGTGCCAGGGATTTTACAAAGAAATCAGATCTTGTGGGATTATACATTCTATATACCCTCACAAGCATATTCGATACTACGGATATCGAATTATATAGAGATGACGCACTAGCTATAATAAAAAAAATCCAACAAAGAAATGAAAAAATTAGGCATAAAAGCGAACGTATCAGCTAACACAAAAATAACAAACTTCCTTGACGTAACGTTAAACTAAGAGAAAAACACATATGAACCATACTTAAAAGATAACGCTACTTTAATTTACGTAAACCCTAAGTCCAACCACCCACCATCAATTATAAAACACATTCCTAACTCGATCGTAAGTAGACTCAGTAATAACTCAAGCGATGAAAATACATTTAACAGGTCAACCAATATCTACGAAACAGCCCTAAAAAATAGTGGATACAAAAATATCGATATCAAATATAAGCAAAAAAACACCAACAACTATAATAAAATTAAAAATAGAAAAAAAAAGAACTATAATCTGGTATACGGCCCCATACAATCAAATGTTAAAAACAAAACTTGGCAAGGAATTTCTAGATCTTATTGAAAAACACTTTCCCGCAACCAACCCCTTACATAAAATCTTCAATAAAAATACCTTGAAGTTATCTTACAGTTGTTGCGAAAATTTAGAAATGATAATTAACGTACACAATAACAAAATACTAAATGAAAACAATGTAAACAACAACAAAATAAACAATAAAAATAGACACCATGACAGAAATAAAACCAACATTAGCAGAAATGATAATAATAATAATAATAATAATAATAATGATGATAATAATAATAATAATAATAATAATAATAATAATAATAATAATAATAATAATAACAAAACAACCCCGGATAAGAACAACCATACTATAAATAAAAAATACGAATAACGAACAAGATAAATGCAATTGTAGACACCGCACACTTTGCCCAGTCCAAAATAAATGTCTAACAAAAAGTGAAGTTTATCAAGCAACAATATTTGCGAAAGAAACCCGAATAACAAGAAATATTACATAAGCATGACTTCCTTAGATTTCAAAACCCGATACTATGACCAGAAAAATTACATTAAAAAAAAAAAAAAAAACACCGTATAAAAACGACACTAGCGAATAAATACTGGGAACTCAAAGAAAGCGGACTTCGCCGGTAGTCGAATGGAAAATAATGAGACAAGCTACTACGTACAGACATTTAGACGACCCATGTAAATTATGCCTCCATGAAAAAGTTGCTATCCTGTACTTTAAAGAACCTCAAAATCTTTTAACTGTAGACGAGAAATAGCAAACAACTGTGTTCACAAAATAAAACTTACTCTAGGATAGCGATACAAAATAGCTTTAAAACTAACAATAACAATAGGAAACAAACAAATAAATAAATTAAATAAACATGAATATATATAAACGATCACATATATGTATATATATATATATGTGTGTGTGTGTGTGCATGTATGTGTGTACACATAGGTATATTTATATATTTAAAAAAGAAGGTAAATATCTACCTTAAACCACTAACCTAGTTCTAAAACAGATCCTTTGTTCGATAAAATGCATGCCCATTGGCTGATAGGAAGGGGCGCGGTGGATACTAGAAAGCTGATTGGCTAACTAGAAATCCTCAACATATATAAAAACAAGAAGCAACCACAGAATTCGCGCATAAGCCTGACGAATCCTATAGTGGATGAAACGCAGAATATTCAGTGTAGCTTAATCGCCATATATATTTTATAAATTATATATATATATATATATATATATATATATATATATATATATATATATATAGCTACTTCATTTACTCACATAAAATTAATATACGAAAGTGGAGATTTATACGTAAACTTTAAGTATTTAGTTCAAAGGTGCTCATTGCGTATTTCGAGCTAGTATGTAATTTATAAAATATATATGCTTAATCGCCATATATATTTTATAAATTACTAATATATATATATATATATATATATATATATATATATATATATATTGTTGAGTTTATTCCAAATAACAAATATCTCAGCTCTTCCAACAACAACAAAAAAACAACAAATATATCCATTTTGACAGTGAATTAAAATATATCTATATTTACGTCCTCTATCTTAAGTCCTTGGGTTATCTGGCGTCACCCGGGAATACAAAGCTACATCAGCGTAGTTCTAACGTTCCTGAATGAGGGATTACGTTACATAAACACTCGAAAGCCGCTTATGCGCTTAGCCAATCAGAATATTTGAAAAGCAGACAGCTGTAAGAGTATACTAAGTAAATAACAAAATCCTTGGCTAGCAAACAAACATTGAAATCATACTTCATTACGCCATATTATCGTAAATAACGACAATGTAACATAGTTGCATGCGCCAAGCAGTACAAAATTACCTTGCTTGCTGGCTGTTTGACACAGAAGTTTTAGATTTGGGGTAAATGATAGGAACATGTGTTTATTGTTATACTGTAAAAAAATGAATTTCTCACCGAAGTAAATGTGACTGATTTGACATACATAGCAATATCGTTTTAAGCAATGTTGCTTGGCTTGTCCCTATATTTACAGGTAAGTTTGCCATGATAAAAAATGAACGAGAGAGAGAGAGATTGAGAGAAAGAATTGAAGGAAATGCGAATTAAGACGAGGAAACAGGGTCTTACGAGAGAAGGAAAATAGGAAAAAGCGAAAAAAGATTTAGAAGAAAGAATTGGTAATCTGGCTAAAACATAAGGGAGAACCACACATTTATGCAACATTTTGTTTTTTGCATATAAGAGTATTTGTCTGTTTGCCTTGGGACTATGCACATCGGTTTTTGGACTTTCGCTTAGAAGCTGGAAGTCTCCCCAAAGATAGCTAAGTGGAAATGAACTTTCTTCAATCCTTATACCGAGAAGCTCTCTGGACGAATCTAAGTTTAAAATAAAATCCAGTCTCTAAAAGTGTTAAAAACCCGAAATATTATATTTTCTTTTGCGTATCCTGAAATATTTTTAGAATAATAATTTTAGTTTATAAAAGAACGGTCTCCGAGTTATCCCTATGTGTTGATTGACTGGTCAATTAAAATGCATGTTAAGCGTATTGCCACACAGACTTGGTGCCGTGTGTGTTTTGTGCGCTTTGAGCATCAGAGCGGTAGTTCTAGTAACAAGTGTCCGGTTATATTTTGAAGAGTTCATCTCTAGATGATCATAGCAGTGTAGCCGCGGGGAATTTAAGGTTATCCACTGGATTTAGGGACCGGATACAGCCTGATTACACTTAAAGGAACTTAAAGTAGTTGTTTTTCCGTTTTCTTGACAAAAATAGACAAGTAAAAACACATGGTAAAAATGGTGTTGTTTTGTGTTTTTTTTTTCCTAAACGAAACACAATTGAGGGAAAAAGAAAACTGTTCGGTGTTGTTTTTATTCATTTTCATAATAATAATATGTCATTGATTTTCATTGTCATAAATTGAAAAAAAAACTTTCATAAAATTTAACATATAGTGATTTATTTTGTTTCCTGACATTTTTTTTAAAAGAGCCTCGTTCTAATAAGGTTCACAATTCACTTTGATTCGTCTGTTTATGGCCGTTTTCGTAAATAGCCGGAAAGAGCCGAATAAAAAAAACACACTTTTCTGTCGGTAAGAAACCGAACCAGTATTAACAAATGTTTTAAGGGCATTATGTACGCCAGAAGAGGTTTCTTTGAAGAAAATGCACATTGACGTTGGGCGAAATAGCCGCTCTCTCATTATCAAGGAAAAAGTATCTTTCAATGCCCAAATCTAATGTGGGCATATCCTGATCCAAAGATAAATAGTAATTGTCCATTTTACGCCTACGAACTTTAATTGTGAAACATTAGCTTCGCACGATATTAAGCAGTATTGACCTTTTAACAATATTTTATCAGAAACCAAACTAATGACTGTAGCAGAAAATCGCCGACATTCACTCACGCTTCTCAGCTGAATCATGCAAGACAACTATATATAAATTTTAAAATTCTGTTAAAAATATATAAATATATGTGTGCATCCGTGTGTGTGTGGGTGTATGTGTGTGTGCGTGTATTCTCAGAAAACAGTTGGAAAGTTAATTTTCTTTCTCAATGCGTTAGAAAGGTTTGGGGTCGAGAACTGCGGGACTCCAGAAAATGTCTTGTAGAAGGTAAGCTCACATGTGATGACTAGGGCTATAACAGCAGAATAATATTTTCATTATTCTGACTCTCGAGTATATATCTGACACAAATATAAACAGTTAATCAACCAAGAACCACATCACTCTATAAAAAAGCATATAAGATATCAACGGATACACATTAGAGAGTAAAAACAATGAAAAAGAATATGCTGTTGTCATAGCCCTAGTGATAACTACTATTCCGTAAGGATGTTTCAGGCATATTATATAAAAAAAAACAACAATGTTTTACTTTATTAACAATATATTTTTATGAATTCTTTTGGAATAGGGATTATAATACGCTTCATATTATTCTGACTTCTTTTAGAGAAAAAGTCGTTTTGCATTTTTGGTTAATAAGATTTTTCCACGCATGTAAAGTATTGGGACGATAAATGCAATAAAAATGATAATTGTAATGTAAATATAATATAAAACACTCGTTAAAGTTTCGTCGTGCAGTGGTTATCATGTCTGCTTAACATGCAGATATTCGCGAGTTCGAAACTCACCGAAATCTACAATGATAATTGTTTGTTTTTTTCGCAACGTCCCTGCATTTATATACATATACATACATAAATCAACGCAAAAAAGAGAATATATTTATTAACTTCAAAAGTAGTTGAGATGCGCATTAATCATTTGATTCAATTCTACTATAGGTTTTCTAGTTATAATAAATATTTTCAAGTTCGAAAAGACGCACTCTACTAACACCGCACTTTGCAAACTTGAGACTACAATGAGCACGATGCCAGTGACATTTCGGAGAATCTATAAACTTGAAGTGTTGTTAGAAAGTATGTAAACAATAGATATCACTGCATTGTAATTGGTTTAAACCAAATACCTTTTAGTCACGATTGAATATATCAACTAAGAAACTGCGAGACTCAACAAAATGTTGTGTCGAAATTAAGTTCCGTTACGATGACGACTACTCGAGAAATTCAAATGAAAAATGTCAAAGTTGTTTCTGTGACTGTGATATTTTGATCATATAGATCATGCAGTCAATGTTGAATTTGTGATAGCTGATTATGTTTTTTCATGGACTCTCTGTTACTAGATTACAAAAACCTTTGTCATTCAGCTATACGTTGTCTGCCCACAAAACCCTTAGAATTTACATCGATTGTATCATTATTGTTTGGTTGGTTAGTTGTTTTTGTTTTACGGCATATCAAGCCTTTTCATGTTATTTAATGTCGTTATTTTGAAGAAAATGTTTTCAATCGAATATATTTGTTTTCTTTTCAAGTCGGTTCATATTTAACCCATAGTTGGGACCTTAACAGGTTCTACCATTCCGGGTAAGAATGGACCTAGGAGCAATGGTAATTAAAAGATGGATCGACACTCCCCAAAGCTCGGAGGCTGAGGCCTGACCATCGGATATAGTTTAAGGTCGTATCATAGACCGTAGCATTATTGTCTTTTCATACAAAATGGCCTATGTAATTCTGTCACGTTTTGAAAAGCTGTGCCATTTATATTTGATTGAGGCTGACTCTTATAAATTGGTTATCCGTTACAAAGGTGCATGAACAGAATATAATAGATAATGGGGGAAAACAGAGCTGTTTTGTCACTACTTCTTTCTTGTTCTGTAGAAGCTCCAAGATTGTCATTGAAGGAACAGACTTATAAGCGAAAAATAGTCATTATCGACCATTATTAAAAGGTAAAAATATAATTATTAAAATAAAAATAATAACCAAAAAATTGACAATTAAGGTGCTCAAAATAATTAACGCCTGCAATTGATTAATGAAAGAAAGGCTTGTTTTGCGAACAGAATTGTTCAGATAATGGACCACCTTTCCTTGTTGGCTGACATCATTAAAAGAATTCTAAACATTGATTTGAGAATTCTGCAATTGAAAAAGTTGCTTGCTCCTAGCACTTGCAATGCTGCTTACTATAGAGAATCAATTGCAGGCGCGCCCATTTCAAATTAAAAACATCTATTATGTGCAATTTGAATTGAGCCGGTTTGGGGCATTATTCCTGCATTGTTAGAAACAATAATGACACTAATAGTTCCCACGAGGCCAATTTTCATTCCAAAATGTCAAACAGTGTTGACATTTTTTTTGTAAAATATAAAAGACAAAAAATTGACCAAAAGATATCTGATATCTTTTCTAAATAGCTAAAATTAGTGATCTCCTTCGCCCTTTAATCCAACCATTGCCTCAGGGTGGTATATGGGTATAACTGCATCATTGTAGGCGAATAATGGCATTGGTATGAATAATTATAAGAATGATGTGATATTTTTCAGGTTATGCTTAGCATATTTTATTAATTGATAAATGTAATGATATTGTTTTCTGTTGTTGTAAACATTGGTGATATATATAATTTTAAAAAGGTATTTTATTGGAAAAAGAATTGTCCCTGAACAGAAAAAAGTGCAACAAAATGCTTACAATTGCATTTGTAGTCGTGCTCATCTGATTGGGATGAAATAACATACCATTTAGATCTTATTACCTTTCTTTAAAAAGTTGAATATTAATCAATATTTTACAGTAAAATAATTATCCGGTTAAACTGTCCAAAAATGGATACTGTTTGCTCACATTTTGTGTTGCTTGCGTCTGCGGAAATAATCCAGATGCTACGAGGAACAAATAGGCTAGGGGTAGTGGTGGGAGGCATGATTCTACTTGTTATAAAAAAAAGCAGCCTCCAACCAGACAATGTTACTTGTGATCAGTGAGCAGTTACACGTCTGATAGACTCTTGTCATCTTAGCACTCCATTGTTCTCACCGCCCTATATTGTTCCTGCTAAACTACACTGTTACTAGTCCCCAGTGGAAAGAGGCGACAAGCATAATCCCTTGCAACCCCGGGTGCGCAATTAACCATTTGGGTAACCTGCTCCCCGACAAAAGCGATTTTTTCACATCTTGCAAAGGAGAATTCAGTAACCTATTTTTGATATCATCTTTAATTCCTTACATTTCGCCCAAAAGACCCCTCTAAGGAGTTACTGATTTCAAGGGAATCATTGACCGAGAAGATTCTGATTCAGCTATCAGCTTGCAGTGGTGACATAAGGCCCCTAGCATACAGCATATACAAGAAGGAGATTTTGCAGTTTATTGACGAATTGGAGACATGCATGGACCAGTTATACCGCCTCGATGGGAGAACCCCAGCTGTGTTTGTGTGTGTGTGTGAGAGAGAGAGAGAGAGATAGATAGAGAGAGAGAGAGAGAGAGAGAGTGATTGGCTGCCCCGAAAATCTGAATACCTTGATGCCTTGACGGAATTGGACAATGTTTTTGAGCCTTCCCGACCTTATCAGGAATCTATGCCCCAATTCTCGGGAGGCTCCTCTAACACGGGGAGGGCCGCGACCTCATTTATTGGTTAACCCCCTCAGCTGTAAATAGTAGGGCCTTCCTTTAGCGGCGAGGAAATAGCCCCCGATTACCTGAGCTTTTGGATCTTTCTTGCCAGATTTGAAGATTGTATGGTTGGCATGCGTAATGACACAGAGAGGTTGAACTTTTTTAAGTGCTCTCTCTTTGACAAGGCCTTACGCCTGATCAACCACCTTAGTTGCACGGACGCCAACTAGCAATGTCCATCTTCAAAGATAATTTGTTGGACCTTGATTGCACTATTGATCGAATATTCGAGGACATCCTGGATTTTACTCCCCAAAAGAATCCCCCCTATAAGATAGAGGGGGATTTATCTCCAGAACAACATCATTGTTGGAGAAGCTAGGAACTCCGTCTTTTGTGATTTCTCGGACGACAATTCGAGTGGAGCTCGACTCATGACAAAAATACTCTTCAGGAAATTTCCACACGAACTAGAGGGAGAGATGATAGCCCACACAGATAAAAGAGTACCGCCGTTATCACCCATACTCCGGCTAACTGGCGAGGCTATCAAGATACTACTAATTAAAGGTCATTGCTATGCATCACCACCACCGCCGCCCGTTACAGGCCACAACGCGTCATGGAAAATCAACCAATGGACTTCGGTCACTCTATCCTTCGGTGTGGATGTGGCATGCGCCGACTTAACTGGCTACTGGAACGCATTGACCCCCCATCTCACATTTTAGCGTGGAGCCAGGACAGTCTCTGTGAATTGATTATTGAACACCGGCAGGGGGCTCACATATTTATCGGCCGATGTACTTAAGAGTCTATGTCCAATTGGGGTCATTGGGGCCTGCCGACAATTTAGGTTGTTTACATTCCTTGGGGAGTGTCGCAAGCAGTTCACTCGATTGTACGCGATACGAACTTTGGTTTGAGAAACACTGTAACTTGTCCGGTCTTGTTATCTGACGCCATTGATTTTCGATCTGGCTTCACAATTTACCGTCGCTGTAACATGCATTTGAGTCAAATATTTTCTACCGTGACGGTCTGCCGGCACATGCAAGGTGGGGCTCCATCAGGTATCCTTTTTCGGATTTGTCAGGGTACAAAACCATCTACGGAACTTTCCGCTTTCCTACTTTTTCTTTCTCGCATGGGAGACTGCGTGTTTATCTCTGCTCAATCGTTATTTGTGGTAGGTGCTTAGCTGAGCTTCAATCTATGCTCAGTACGTGTAAAACGTTGGCAACACATATTCTATCGGCAAAAACAACAGCCGCTAACAACTTCCCTTACGCCCTATCGATGGCTAAAACTAAAGGAAAATTTCATGAGCAGAACTTGTTTCCTAGAATTGCTAGCCCGTGAAAGGCAATACCGTGTATCTACTTCCGAACTGACCTTAAGATAGTGGTCTTAAAATCCATTATGAATAAATTTCTATCAATCCGCCAAAATAATGTATACCATACCAAAGTTCCACTATAACAGTGTTGTTTAACCACCTACCCAATACGCAATCCGTACACTTGAGTTGTTTCTTTGCCTTGATAAATGGTGATCTCCAAAGTAAAAACAGAACATCTACAAATATGGTGAATTCATATTCACGATAAGGCACAGCATTAGAATGTTTGCTCGACAATTCTAAGAGTTGCATCAGAAAACGAACAAGCAGAAAGTGTTATTTCTTTTTAATCGATGAATTATGCAAAGAAAAAATGCTGCTCAAATTCTGTTTGTGCAGGAAGGAAAACTTCGACATAATGCCAGTCTTTAAATACACGTCGTCTTTCTAGTATTTTTTTAATTATAATTTTTACTTGTCTGTAAATAGGTCTCACTAGTTCCGAAAACAACGGCTGCCCATTGCATTACACATTTTTCCCTACAATCTTCTAATTCTAACTCACTAACAGTGTGTACATAGTGCCCCATAAGATTATACGTTGATATGCTTGTTTTTATGTGCATCAAGCTGTTTAAGCCTACAAAATACTATAACGTCCATTCGCGAAATTTTATTTTTAGCTGGCATGTATCTAATGTAATTTATTATAAACAGCCTACGTTTCCGTATAGAAAAGCGCCGTTTTCGACCTAACAACCTTTGCGTTTTGCAGGCCTTTTCGTGACCTTCGATAAAAAAAAAAACAGAATAAGAGTCATGTGATTATGTTCGTTCTGTTGATGGCCTCTAAGTCTGTGCAGATTATGTCTTGATCAATGCCGTTTGGATCTTAATCACGCACTTTCTGTCATCAAGAAAATCCACTCTCCCAGCGAGCGTGATAGGCTTAACGAGAGCGCATATTCCTGCTTAATTAATCCTGGATCAAACAAGAGATGTGCGGCTCGAGTTCCCGTCTCCTATCATGCAAGAAGCGAGCTTGTTTGTCTACTCCGTCATGCAGTTCATTTCTTACATACAGCTCTTTCCACGGAATACGGAGTAATTTGCAAGTGTATTATACCCTAGCTAAGCGTATATTTATTATAATAAATCCGTATTCCTGTTTTTTTATTTGTTTGTTTGTTCAACATGACATCATAGCATATATATTATGTATGATATAATGGAAGATGACGTCATGTATGATGTCACGTATGACATCATGTATGGGGACAAACATGTTCCCTGGGCAACACCGGACAACCTGCTAGTTTATATATAAAACAAGTGAAGCATGCATGGTCGCCCGTAAGTCCACAGTGAACGAGACATAAAAAATGACTAAGTTCAGCATTTTCCCCTACCCCTATTTAGACTCCTAAGCCCCCAGGGGACGTCAAATCCTGGTGAAAATGAACAAACGGTGCAATTTTAGGCCATAACATATGTGAATCTGAGTTCAGCACTATCCAAAGAAAAATGAATGTCGATCATTTGAACCACCCATTTTGCCCCCCAAAGTCCCCAAGGCCTTAAAATATTTGAATTTGAGGTCAGCACCATGCAAAATTGCGAAATAGACATACATAGAAAATGTTGGACAAATATAGTAAAATGGTCCTCAAAATAGAGTGTTTTTGGCCATTAAAGAGCAGAGTCAGGCAAAAGTATATAGAAATCAGTTAGTTACAACTTTTTGAAAGTTTTATAAAAATTCAAAGCATTCATTGTTTTAATAAGCTAAAAGGTGTCAATTTTCCAATAAAATCGGCTCTGTTACTTGTTTACTCATATCATGTTTAATGTTTTGCAAAATTTCAAAAAATTCCAAGTCGTAGTTATTGAGAATAGTGCGGACAGACGAACAGACGAACGGACAAGGGTAAATTTACAGGTACAGCCTCCTTTTGTTGAGGGACAAAAAAAAAAAAACTCTTTACGAGAAAGGATACTCGAAAATATATGAAATATATTATACGATTTAATTAACACATATTCTAGGCTTTAATTTCCAAATACAAAACAGCTTCCGTATATTTTATAGCTAATGCTTAGAAAAGTATATTAGTAACACATTCTTTTATGTCTTTTCCTATCTCTATCTCTCTCTCTTACTCTCTCTCTCCCTACCCACACACATATATATATATATATATAGATATATGCAACTTTTAATAGTATATACATATATATATAATTTTAGTAGTATACATATATAAATATATATATAATTTAAGTAGTATGCATATATAAATATATATATATTATTTTTAAAACAGTAATCTATTATTTTTAAAAACAGTAATCTACGTACACGCGTGTTTCGAGTTCATTAACTCTCATCAGCGTAGCTCAACTGTTTCTAGGGATCGAATTTCAGACCATGTTTCCACAGTCCAGAACTTTAACCGTAAGGCCACGAACCCTAGACGAATTTACTGTTTATTTTTATCGCTTCTAAATTATAAATTATTATTATAAACAGTTGAGCTACGCGGAGGAGAGTTAATTAACTGGAAACGTGTACGTAGATTGCTGTTTAAAAAAATAAATTAAATGAAAGCAAACATGTTATATATACGGCCAAACAAATTATGGGCGACTTTCTAAAATAAATAGGCAAAATATCGAGCTTCCAGGCGAAGTCAATATTAACCGAATCTATGGTTTGAAAAGACAACAACATATATATATATATATATATATATATATATATATATATATATATATATATATATATATATATATATAATTATTTTTTTTACTATAATAATTAAATACCTACAGACACTAGTGTTTCATCCTTTCGGGATTCTTCAGTGCAGGGTGTCACGATTACTACCAGTCGAACGATTCCAACCCCGAGACACGAGACATCTCTGGCTCGATTAGCGGAGGTCGTATCCATTCGGCTACTATTAACCGTGTGAAATAGCGTTGAATTTTAAACATTTTAATTTAAATGTTCATTACGTCATTATATATATATATATATATATATATATATATATATATATAAAATATATATGGCGATAAAGCTACACTGAATATTCGGCGTTTTCTCCACTCTAGGACTTCTCAGGCTTATGCATATAGCTCTTTGCATGGAATACGGAGTAATTTGCAAGTGTATTATACCCTAGATAGACGTATATTTATTATAATGAATATACATTTATTATAATAAATCCGTATTCCTGTTTGTTTGTTTATTTGTTCAACATGACGTCAAAGCAGATATATTATGTATGCTATATTAGAAGATGACGTCATGTATGATGTCACGTATGACGTCATGCATGGGGACACAGATGTTCCCTGGGCAACGCCGGGCAGCCTGCTAGTTTATATATAAAACAAGTAAAGCATGCATGGTCGCCCGTGAGTCCACAGTGAACGAGACATAAAAAATGGCTAAGTTCAGCATTTTCCACTTCCCCTATTTAGCCCCCAAAGTCCCCAAGGGACGTCAAATCCTGGTGAAAAAGAACAAACGGTGTAGTTTTAGGCCTGAACATGTAAATTTGAGGAGGAGTCCTAGAGTGGATGAAACGCCGAATATTCAGTGTAGCTTAATCGCCATATATTTTTTTAAATTACTAACTAGTTTTACCTACGTATTGAGCACTCCTGAAGTAAATACTTAAAGTTTACGCATAAATCTATACTTTCGTATATTAATTTTATGTGAGTACATTAAGTAGTTATATATATATATATATATATATATATATATATATATATATATATATATTTGAATGTGCTCTTTTAATGAATATATACAATAAAAAAATTATTTGGCGGATCTATTTAAGCTCAATAAAAATGTATGACTATCTTTTCATAGCATATATATATGATCTGTAAACAATTTAAATACAACAAATATATTTAAATCACATTCGTAGTATTTTATTTGATACAAGGTATGTCTTACAGGTGATTTGTTGAAGGGTATACGAAATAACTTAACAGAGGCGCATAGAACTCTTTGATATTTTTCTTTTCAAATAGGACCCAAGATATAAGAATAAACAGCATTATTTTGAAATTATAAAAGTAAAAATTTTAAAATTTAAAAAAACGTATTAAATGTAGGTTGGTTATAGCTCGTCCTAGGAAGAAAACGCTTTAGAAAAACACAGATCCCAGGAACGTAAAAATGGTAGCGTACTAACGGTTTATTTATTTAATATGCACGGAAATTATATTTCAACAAATGTTTGTAGTTTATTTTTAATGATAGAGATCGGTAATTAAGCCCATAAGCCATGAGAAATTTTATTTGAAATATCGTTTATAAAGCATTTTTTTTTAATTCTATTAAGATTACAAATCGTATAAGCCAATAAAAAGGGAAATACGAAACAGAAAATACGCCAGCAAAATAACAATATGGCGTAGCTTTTTAAATTGTAATATATATTTGTCTAGAAATAACGATTTCGATTTTCTTGTTCCAGAAATAATCAATATGGTCATCCGTAGCTATTATATCAAATACTACATCTTAATCCAGACGTAAGGTATTGTTATTCTTTACGTCTTGTGGTCGATGCTCTACGTTTAGAACTCTCAATTTATTCTGTTTATCTCTCTATATATAATTCTATTTATATATATATATATATATATATATATACTTCTATTTATGTAATCTCTGTCTCTCTCTCTCTCTCTCTCTCTCTCTCTCTCTATATATATATATATATATATATATATATATATATATATAAGTATATGTATATATACATTTATCTTTATAGCCTTCCACAAACATTACTCTTTCGCTGTATACGAGCTCATTAGTGCGGCTTAGCCAGCACTTTTCCTTTGCCCGGGATTGAACTTAAACTATCGTGTTGATAGCCGACAGTTCTAACCTGGGGCCTACGGAATCGGTACTCGCAAATGACCTCGTCAAATGCTTATTTAAATAAACTGCTTTTACAGTGCTCTAGCTTCTCCTTTATTTACAAACGAAAAAAAAAACAGATAGTCTCGCTTTATAGACAATTATCAAGCGTGTGAGGTACATTTACGACAGTGATCTATCCAAATATGGTTGCTTAGATAGATATAGATTAATAGATAATATAATTATTACAATTTTAAACGGAACAAACGTATTTGGTAAGCAACAAGCTCGTAACAGCAATATGTAAATATATAACATTGAGATTCGATATAGGGTTTTTTGCTCTACACTCTAGCTTCTTAACGCAACGCCATTAGTGTAGTCCTGCCGTAAAGAAAATTTTTGATACATCCAACATTTGCATTATTGACTGCTATAAGTGCGCAACTGTTTACGATACGGTGAAATATAATCGTAGGAATGAAATGAGTGGATTTAGTTGTAGGTCGTCGTATTTTTCAAATTCACGCGTACTCTTGTTCAAAATTCTCAGAAAAATGAATGTTTACTGGACTGAAAAAAATTGAATGCCTATTAGAAAAAATGAGATAATATTGTTTTCTGGGCGGGGAGAATATCATTTCTTTCTGGACGAAGAGAATATCATTGCTTTCTGGGCATTGAGAATATCATTGCTTTCTTAACGAAGATGTCATGGCTTTCTGGACAGTAAGAATATAATTACTTTCTCAAGAGAGAGAATACATTGATTTCTAAACGAATAGAATGTCATTGTGTCCAGGACAGAGAGAATATATTTGTTTTCTGGAGAGAGAAACTATCATTATTTCTCGACGTAGAGAAGATCACTCCATTCTAGAGTGCGACAATATAGTTGCTTTTTAACCGGAGAGAATACCATTGCCTATTAGTAAGGTATAACTTAAATGTTTCCTAGACGGAGAGAACTTGAATACCTACTAGACTGCATAAAACTCTAATGCTTACTGAACACTCTCCTCGAGTATCTGAGCTCTTACTCTACATGGATTGGCTAGGACAAGTGCGTCTGTATATACTTCTCTCTATATGAAACTCCTAATTAATACTCAAAACAATATATAACCCGATTCTATATAAGATCTCTTAGGTAAGGAATCTTACACGGCCTTATATTATGATTGATGCATCTTACCTAAATGATGTTGCCTATAGTAAGAACATTACACTAAATATTCAACTAGACTAGTGTAATGCTTTTCCTGTAATCCAATAAGATCATAATACTAAAAGGATATACTATGACGTTGTTAACTAGTCAATAAATGAGAGGAAAGTTAATAATATTTAATAATTTACTAACTCAACATCTGTGATGTAAATTAGAATTTAATACAATGTACGAATATTGATGCATTTCGCACCAGAGATTTAGTATAAATCTAAGGAAGGTGGGTTCCGTGATTTCTTAGTAGTTCGACTTTAGTAAACTAAATCAAACATTATATTTAAAAAGGTGTCTTGCACTTTTCATTTTTTATCGTTATTTCCATGGCAGGTGCTCGTCTCAGCTCCAATCTCTGGTCCCCCCTCGCCAATCTTTCACGAAAAACACCCGTCTAGCTGAATCCACTCTGAAAAATTTCGCCCACTCTATATCTGTGCCTAAATCAAAACGCGGATTCCATGAACAAAGCTTCTTTCTTAGAACTGCACGCCTGTGGAACTCTGTTCCGTCTGCCTGCTTCCCACCGGACTACAACTTGGATGTCTTCAAGTCCAATGTTAATAAATTCCTAATGAATCGCCCCCTTAAGTAAACACTTCATCAAATCTCCACACTAGCGTAATGTTCTTGCAATAAGCCTTATCCTTGAATGGCTTCCGGACCTTGATGAGTAGTGATCACTGTGTAAAAAAAAAGCAATTTAATCAGCGCATCTAAAAATTCTCTCATTCATCTTTATTACGTGGCTCTCAATTCTCTAATATGAAATCTCTTCTCTACATAAGTACGCACTACGAAAAACTACCGGAAACAATCTTCTGTAGAAATAAAAACAACGACGACACACCGACATCACATTTTTTCTATTCTTATCTATTTAACTTCCCCGATCCCGTTTGAAAACTTTCTGTGTCTATACTTCTTAAAATAATAAAGAGATTCGTATGCTCAATTTCTCAAGTCCAAAATAGCTGATAAGCGGCTTGGTTCTCGTGACTTTTGCGAATAACAAACGTGATCCGGAACCGAAGCGTGTTCTCTATTCCAATCATCATCAATGGCCTCGAGGAAATTTCACCAGCATCATACAAAGCCAAACTCTTTAGCAAGGACTTTGTAGCAAAAACTACCCTATGCAATTACGGCTGTCTATCCTCCGCATTTCCTCCTGTATTTAAACGCACGCAATGCGACATACAATTATATGTTGCAAAGCGAACCAAAAACCTTGATTTCAGTAAAGCAACTGCCCCTGACGTTATTCTAATTATAGAGCTCTATAAGCTTAAATCGTAACTAGTCTCCATAAGTACAATACAGTTTAAATGTGTAGTTGTAAAAAATGTTCTCATTATTCTTCACCAATTACTATATTAATTTTTATTTCACTCTTTTATTTTCTCTAATGTTACATTTAATTTTTTTCTAAGTTAACCATCGTAAGACTAGCGGCGGGAGTTGCGTCTGTCTTTGACCTGGCGTAAAATACGCGTAAATATGATATTTTAATTTGTCTAGATTTCGTATATATTATTATGGAGTTGTGATTTCAAAAGTATTTAAAAAAAAAAAGAATATTTGGGGATCCATCAGCTAGACACGAAACAGACCTAGCAGCATCCAAAGCTGGCGACGTTACCACTGCACCAACGTGACACGTATAGATTAAAACTTAAAAATTAAAAATAAACTAAGATGAATGTACAAAATGTATACCGTCTCCGTTTTTTTTCAGTTTTGACCCATTTTTGACCCCTTAAAAACAACTTTAACCAGCTAAAGACCCATAAAAAAAAGGTTTTTCGTAACAAATTCAAATCATTTGGGGCCCCTAGCGCCGATCTGCGATTTTTAGTTTCGAACCACGCCTGTGGAACTATATTCCGTCTGCCTGCTTCCCACCGGAGTACAACTTGGATGTCTTCAAGTCCAATGTTAACAAATTCCTAATGAACCGCCCCTTAAGTAAATAATTCTTCAAATCTCCACACTAACGTAATGTACTTGCAATAACCCTTATCCCTGAGTGGCTTCCGGGCCTTGAAAAGTGGTAATCACTGTGTAAAAAAAAAGTTGCAGAGTTTAAATATATGGAGGGAGGGAGGGAGAGAGAGAGAGACAGACAGACACACACACACACACACAGACGGACACACAGACAGACAGAACGACAGAAAAACGTATAGCTTTTATATATTAGATTAATATTAAAAAATAGAATATATTACTTTGCATCTTGAATTTTGTACGGTAAATTTTGTTGTTAACACCTAGAAAGCCGGATAGTTATTGACTAGCACCTATCAAATTAGTAAATTACATTCCGTCTCTGATTTTACACCATTGACGATCTGTTTACCTTATTTTCTCAAGACAAACATTAAGATTATCTTCATCAATTTTGTACGATTTTGTAGATATGTTTGTTGCATTATTCTTGTCATTTCCTGTCTCTTTCACATTCTCCATTCGATATCTCCTTTCTGTTCTTCCTACTTTCCCGTCATTATGTTTATATTTCCCTTTTATTCCTGTTTGATTCTACGGTCTGAACCATATGCTTTTTTAATTGCAATACTTAAGTATTTTGGTTGGTCTTCGGTTTCCTTTCAAGAACAATATCTTTCTGAAAAAGGAACTTGTGTCACGTGATGAGGTTATTTCTTATTCATAACTGACTGATCGAAATATTGTCATGTCTGCGTAGTGTAAATGCTTATCTTAATATAAATAAACGCATAACTTGCACGATTTCAGAACTATAAATATTATATAAATATCGTTAAAATTAATTGGTTTTCAGTTTAATAGTCCTTAATTCTCTCCATTCCTGTGACATAGCAAATAAAGTCAAATGGTGCCTTCATGAGGAAACGGCTTACAAAATAAAATAAAAGGTTCCTTCCTGGGTAAAGGCTAAGCAAATAAAGTAACCAGCGCCTTCCTATGGTAAAGCTTAGAAAATAACATAAACGGTGACTTTCTGTAGTAAAGGCTTAGCAAATAAAGTAAAAGATGCCTTAATGTGGTAAAGGCTTAGCAAATGAAGTAAAATGTGTCTTCCCTTGGTAAAGGTTTAGCAAATAAAGTAAAAGGTGCCTTCCTGTGGTAAAGGCTTAGCAAATAAAGTAAAATGCGACTTTTTGTGATAAAGGTTTAGCAAATAAAGCAAGAGGTGCCTTCCTGGGGTAAAAGCTAAGCAAATAAAGTAACTTGTGCCTTCATGTCGTAAAGGCTTAGCGAATAAAGAAAAAGGTCCATTCCCGAGGTAAAGATTTAGAAAATAAAACAACAGGTGCTTTCCTGATGTAAAAGGGTTAGCAAATAAAGTAAAAAGTGCCTTCGCGTGGAAAGGGTTTATCAAATAAAGTAACAGGTGCCTTCCTGTGGTAAAGGCTTAGCAAATAAAGTAAAATGCGTCTTCTCGTGGAAAAACGCGTAGCAAAAAGGTAACACGTGCCTTTCTGTAGTAAAGGGTTAGCAAATAAGGTAAAAGGTGCCTTCCCGTGGTAAAGGTTTAGCAAATAAAGTAACAGGTCCTTCATGATCAAAGGCTTAGCACAAAAAGTAAAAGGTGCCTTTCTGTGGCAAATAAAGTAAAATGGTGCCTTCCTACGGTAAATGCTTAGCAAATAATTTAAAACGGGCCTTCCTGTGATAAAGTCTTATCAAATTAAGTAAAGGTCCCTTACTGGTGTAAAGACTTAGCAAGTAAAGTAAAAGGTGCCTTCCTAAGGTAAAGGCTTAACAAATAAAGTAGTGGATGCTTTCGTGTGGTAAAGGCTTAGCAAATAAGTAAAATGAACCTTCCTGTGGTAAAGGCTTAAGAAATAAAAAAGGTGACTCCTGTGGTAAAACCTTAGCAAATAAAGTAAAAGGTTCCTTTCTGCTGTAAAGGCTTAGAAAATAAAGTAAAATGTGTCTTCCTTAGTAAAGGTTTAGAACAAAAAACTATAGGTTATTTTCTGTGGTAAAGACTTAGACAATAAAATAAAATGTGCCTTCCTGTGGTAAAGGCTTAGTAAATTAAATAAAAGGTTCCTTACGGTTGATAAAGCTTAGTAAATAAAATAAAAGGTGCCTGCTGTAGTAAAGGCTTAGCAAATAATTCTAAAGGTGCCATTCTGTGGTAAGGTCTTAGCAAATAAAGTAACAGATGCATTCCTGAGGCAAAGGCTAACTGTAAAGGTGCCTTTCTGTGGTAAAATCTAAGCAAACAATAATCAAATGTGCCTTCCTGCGGTAAAGGCTTAGAAAATAAAATAAAAGGCGCCTGTGGTAAAAACTTAGCACATAAATTAAAAGGTGCCTTCTTGGGTAAAGGCTTATCAAATAAAATAAAAGGTTCCTTCCTGTGGTAAAGGCTTATCAAACAAAATAAAAGGTGCCTTCATGAGTAAAGGCTTAGCAAATTAAGTAAAAGGTGCCTATATGTGGTAAAGTCTTAGCAAATAAAGTAAAAGGTGCCAAATTTTGGTAATGTCTTAGCAAATAAAATAAAAGGTGCTTTCTTGTGGTAAAGGCTTAGCAGATGAATTCAAAGATGTTTTCTGTAGTACAGGCATAGGAAATAAGGCAAAACGATCCTTTCTGTGGTAAAGGCTAAGCAAATAAAATAAAATGGTGCCTCCCTGGGTAAATGCTTAGCAAATAATTTAAAACAGGCCTTCCTGTGGTAAAGGCTTAGCCAAAAAATAAAATAAAGGGGATCTTCCTGTGATAAAGGCCTAGCAAATAAATAAAAAAAACGTCCCTTTCTGGATTAAGCCAAATGCAAAAAATAAATAAATAAAAGGTGCCTTCCCGTGGTAAAGATTTTGGAAATAAAGGAAAAGTGCTTTTCTACTTAAAGGCTTTAGAATAAAATAAAATCTGCCTTCCTGTGGTAAAGGCTTAACAATTAAAGTAAACGGTGCCTTCCTGAGGAAAAGCTTAACAAATAACGCAAAAGGTGCCTGTTTTTGGCAAAGGCTTAGCAAATAAAATAAAAGATGCCATCGTGTGATTAAGTCTTAGCAAATAAAATAAAAGGTACCTATATGTAGTAAACGCTTAGCAAATAAAATACAAACGTGCCATCCTGTGGGAAAGGCTCAGCAAATAAAGTAAAAGTGCCATCAAGACAAAAGGCTTAGCAAATAAAGTATAAGGTTCCATCCTGGTGTAAAGGCTTACCAAATAAAATAAAAGGGGCTATCCTGTGGCAAAGGCTTTGCAAATAAAATAAAATGTGCCATCTTAAGGCAAAGACTTATCGGATAAAGTAAAAGGTGCCTTCCTGTGGTAAAGGATTTGCAAATAGAATAAAAGTTGCCAGCCTGTGGCTCAGGCTTATCAGATAAATAAAAGGTGCCTTAATTTGGTAAAGGCTTAACAAATGAATTAAAAGGTGACTTACGGTGGCAAAGGCTTAGCAAATAAAATAAAAGAGGCCATCCTGTGGTAAAAGTTAACAAATAAAGTACAAGTTTCCTCCATGTGGTAACGGCTTAGCAAATAAGTAAAATGGTGCCTTGATACGTAAAGGCTTACTACTTAATGTAAAAGGTGGCTTCCTGTGTTATAAGCTTAGCAAATAAAATAAAATGTGCCTTCCTGTGGTAAAGGCTTAGCAAATAAAATAAAATTGGTCTTCTGTAGTAAGAGATTACCAAATAAATCAAAAGATGCCTTTCTGTGGTAAATGCTAAGCAAATAAAGTAACAGAGGCCTTTCTGAGGCAAAGGTTAAATGTAAAGGTGCCTTTCTGTGGTAAAAGCTTAGCAAAAAAAAAAATAAAATGTGCCTTTCCGAGGTAACCGCTTAGCAAATAAAGTAAAGGTGTTTTCCTTCGGTAAATGCTTAGGCAATAAAGTAAAAGTTGCCTGTCCGTGGGAAATGTTTATCAAATAAAGTAAACTGTGCACTCCTGAGTAAAGGCTTAGCAAGTAAAGTAAAAGGTTCTTTCCTGTGGTAAAAGCTTTGCATATAAATTTAAAGGTTCCTTCCTGGTTAAAGGTTAAACAAGTAAAGTAAACGGTGCCTTGATGTGGTAAAGACTTAGTAAATAAAGTAAAAGGTTCCTTCCTGTGGTAAAGGCTTAGCAAATAAAGTAAAATGGTGCCTTCCTGAGTAAAGGCTTTGCAAAAAAAATCAAAATGTGCCGTCATGTGGTAAAGGTCTAGATGTTGTACAGGCTTAGCAAATAAAGTAAAAAGTGACAACCTTTGTTAATGGCTTATCAAATAAAATAAAATCGTCTTCTTGTGGTATAGGCTTAGCAAATAAATTCAAAGATGCCTTCTGTAGTAAAGGCATAGCAAATAAAGCAAAATAATCCTTTCTGGGGTAAAGGCTAAGCAAATAAAGTAAAATATGCTTTCCTATGGTAAATTCTACGCAAATAATTTAAAACGTACCTTCCTGTGGTAAAAGCTAAGCCAATGAAATAAAAGGGGAATTTCTGTGATAAAGGCTTAGCAAATAAATTTAAAAGGTACCTTTCTGGATGAAGGCTTAGCAAAAAATATAAAAGGTGCCTTCCCGTGGTAAAGATTTCGGAAATAAAGGAAAGAGTGCTTTCCTGCTTAAAGGCGTTCCTGCGGTAAAGGCTTAGCAAATAAAGTAAAAGCTGCCTTCCTGTGGTAAAGGCTTAACAAATAAAGTAAACGGTGCCATCCTGTGGTAAAGGAGTAGCAAATAAAATAAAAGGTACCAGACTGTGATAAAGGCTTATCAAATAAAGTAAACGGTGCCATCCTGTAGTAAAGGCTTAACAAATAAATTAAAAGGTGCCTTCCGCTTGTAAATGATTTGCAAATACAATAAAAGGTGCCATCTCGTGGTAAAATTTTAGCAAATAAAGTAAAAGTTGCAATCCTGTGATAAAGGTTAAGCAAATAAAATAAAGGTGCTATTCTGTGGTAAAGGCTTTGCAAATAAAATAAAATGTGCCATCCTGTGGCAAAGGCTTAGCAAATAAAGTAAATGGTGCCTTGATGTGGTAAAGGCTTAGCAAATAAAGTAAAAGTTTAAATCCTGTGGTAAAGGCTTCGCACATAAAATAAAAGGCGCCATACTGTTGTAAAGGCTAAGCAAATAAAATAAAAGGTGCCATCCTGTGGCAAAGGCTAATTAAATACAGTAAACTGTGCCCTCCTGTGGTAAAGGCTTAGCAAATAAAGTAAACCTTGCCATTCTGTGGTAAAGGCTTATCAAATAAAGTAAAAGGTGCTTTCCTGTTGTAAAGGCTTTGCAAATAAAGGAAAATGTGCCGTCCTGTGGTAAAGGGTAAGGAAATAAAATAAAAGTTGCCTTTCTGAGTAAAGGCCTTGCAAATAAAATAAAAGCTACCTTCCTGTGGTAAAAGCTCAGCAAATAAAGTAAAAGGTGCCTTCCTGTGGTAAAGGCTTAGCATATAACATAAAAGGTGCCAGACTGTGGTAAAGGCTTAGCAAATAAAATAAAAGGTGCCATCCTGTGGAAAAAGATTGTCAAATAAAGTAAACGGTGCCTTTCTGTGCTAAAATCTTACCATATAATTAAAAGGCGCCTTTCGGTGGAAAATGTTTAGCAAATAAAATAAAAGGTTCCATCCTGTGGTAAAAGCTCAGCAAATACAGTAAAAATTCACATTTTTTTGTAAAGGCTTATCAAATAAAATAAAAGTTGCTATCCTGTGGTAAAGGCTTGTCAAATAAAGTAAAAGGTGTCTTCCTGTGGTAAAGGATTAGCAAAAAAATTAAAAGGTGCCATCCGGTGGCAAAGGCTTTGCAAATAAAATAAACGGATCCACCCTGTCGTAAAAGCTAAGCAAATAAAGTAAAAGGCGCTTACTCTGGTAACGGCTTAGCAAATAAAGTAAAATGGTGCCTCGTGAGGTAAAGGCTTATTAAATAATGTAAAAGGGGCGTGCCTGTGGTAGAAGCTAAGCAAATAAAATACAATGTGCCTTCCTGTGGTAAAGGATAAGCAAATAAAATAGGATGTGCCTTCGGGTATAAAGGCTTAGCAAATAAATCAAAAGGTGCTATTCTGTGGTAAGGGCTTAGCAAATAAAGTAACTGAGGCCTTCCTGAGGCAAAGGTATAATGGAAATGTGCCTTACTGTGGTAAAAGCTAAGCAAAGTATGAATAAATAAAAGGTGCCTTTCTGTAGTAAAGGCTTAGCAAATAAAGTAAATGTGCTTTCCTGTGGTAAAGGCTTAACAAATAAAGTAAAATGTGCTTTCCTGTGGTAAAGGCTTAACAAATAAAGTAAAATGTGATTTCCTGTGGTAAAGGCTTAGGAAATGAAATAAATGCATCCTTCCCATGGGAAAGGTTGGGCAAATAAAGTAAAATGTGCCCTTCTGAGTAAGGGCTAAGCAAATAAACTAAAAGGTATTTTCCTGCGGCAAAAGCTTAGCATATGAATTAAAAGGTTCCTTCCTGGGTAAAGGCTCATCAACCAAAATAAAAGGGGCCTTCCCGTGGTAAAGGCTTAGTAAAAAAATTCAAAGATGCCTTCTGTAGTAAAGACATAGCTAATAAAGAAATAGGATCCTTTCTGTGGAAAAGGCTAAGCAAATAAAGTAAAATGGTGCCTTCTACGGTAAATGTTTAGCAAATAATTTAAAACGTGCCTTCCTGTGGTAAAGGCTAAGTAAATAAAATAAAGGGGGTTTCCTGTGATAAAGGCTTAGCAAAGAAATTAAAAAGGTGCCTTTCTGGGTGTAGCAAAAAATAAATAAATAAATGGTGCCTTCCTGTGGTAAATATTTCGGAAATAAAGGAAAAAGTGCTTTCCGGATTAAGAATATAGTAAAAGCTGCCTTCCTGTGGTAAAGGCTTAGCAAATAAAGTAAACGGTGCCTTCCTGTGGTAAGGGCTTACCAAATAAAATAAAAGGTGCCTATATGTGGTAAAGGCTTAGCAAATAAAATAAAAGGTGTCATCCTGTGGTAAAAGCTTAGCAAATAAAGTAAAAGGTGCCTTCCTGTGGTAAAGGCTTAGCAAATAAAGTAAAAGGTGCCTTCCTGTGGTAAATGCTAAGCAAATAAAATAAAAGGTGCCTTCCTGTGGTAAAAGCTTAGCAAATAAAGTAAAAGGTGCCTTCCTGTGGTAAAGGCTTAGCAAAAAAAATAAAAGGTGCCTTCCTGTGGTAAAAGCTTAGCAAATAAAGTAAAAGGTGCCTTCCTGTGGTAAAAGCTTAGCAAATAAAGTAAAAGGTGCCTTCCTGTGGTAAAGGCTTAGCAAATAAAATAAAAGGTGCCTTCCTGTAGTAAAGGCTAAGCAAATAAAATAAAAGGTGCCTTCCTGTGGTAAAAGCTTAGCAAATAAAGTAAAAGGTGCCTTCCTGTGGTAAAGGCTTAGCAAAAAAAATAAAAGGTGCCTTCCTGTGGTAAAAGCTTAGCAAATAAAGTAAAAGGTGCCTTCCTGTGGTAAAAGCTAAGCAAATAAAGTAAAAGGTGCCTTCCTGTGGTAAAGGCTTAGCAAATAAAATAAAAGGTGCCTTCCTGTAGTAAAGGCTAAGCAGATAAAATAAAAGGTGCTATCCTGAGTAAAGGCTAAGCAAATAAAGTAAAAGGTTCCATCCTGAGTAAAGGCTTAGCAAGTAAAATAAAAAAAAGTGCTATTCTGTGGTAAAGCTTAGCAAATAAAGTAAACTGGTGCCTTCCTGAGGTAAAGGCTTAGCAAATAAAGTAAACTGGTGCCTTCCTGAGGTAAAGGCTTAGCAAATAAAGTAAACTGGTGCCTTCCTGAGGTAAAGGCTTAGCAAATAAAATAAAAGGTGCCTTCCTGTGGTAAAAGCTGCGCCAGTAAAATGAAATGTGTCTTCTTGTGGTAAAGGCTTAGCAAATAAGTAAAAGGTGGCATCCTGAGTAAAGGCTTAGCAAATAAAGCAAAACGTGCCTTCCTTGCTGAGTTTGGATCCCATGATCGGCAAGAATTGTTATCATACACTGATGATTGCATACCACTAGTCTCTTTAGTTTTAAAGAATAATTACTTTTATCATATTATATATATATATATATGTTTATTCATGTGGTTGTTTTTTTTTACTTAAATTTTCACCCTAAACAAGGCACAGTGCCACTTTAGTGTAGCGGGCTACTGTCGGAGAAATAAGTTTCAGTGTTATTATGTGGGGAGTTGGCCAGCAAGATGTCAGTTCACATTGAACTTGAACTTCTACATGTCAGTACAGTTGGGAAATTTGAATCCCGGAAAGGGAGTTCCAAAGTGTAGCATTTCTGGAGCCTAGCAGTCATTGGAGTAGAAGGGTTTCTTAGACCTAGGGATGTCTACTGTGTAGGGGTAGGATTAAACTGTTTGTCGGGTTGTTATGGTATTTACGTAGAGGGTTTACAAGGGCTTTTTCATTTGTTCCCACAATTTTGGTATAATTCTGTTTTTCCTGGGCGTGTATAATATAGGACTTATTGAATAAGTTATTATTAATAAAGCATTACACTGCAGTTCACACAAACCATAGAAGAGCAACAGGCGTAAAGCACGAGATACAAGTTTCACTCTTCTTTGGGTGGGGGTGGGGTGTTTAATACGATACATCCGAACTCACTATGTTTGACACCCGAGTCACTTCGATGCCATCCGAGGAATTTGCTATTTGAGCGGCCATTTGACATCATCATTACTATCAGATATATTGTACACAACTACAGGATAATGTAACGTTAAAACTGTGTTTGAAAGGTCACCATGATAATCACTGTAGCTTGCAAAAATGCGTTGCATCCTAGTCGACATTTCTATTCGAATGCACCTCGGGCGATTAACAATAAACTGACTTCTCAAAGAAAGAAGGTAAAGCCTAGGAGAATTGATCTTCTAAAACTGTACAGCCCATACATCGTTAACAGGGAATAAACAATTTAAACAATGGCTGAGGCTTTTCCCTTTAATGCCGAAGGAAAACAACCTGCTGCTTGTAAAAAGGTAAGAAAATAAAGTAACTATTGAAATTGAATATATGATTTTATATGTTTTTTTTGTTTAACAATAATTTCATCTTACAAGTATTCAGTCACAATTTAATGTATTGTACCGAATGACACCAACACGATTTCTACACATTTTCATATTTTCTATTTATTAGGGGAGTGCAAAAATAATGGCGTATATATATATATATATATATATATATAAATATATATATATATATATATATATATATATATATATATATATACACGACATAACTTTTGAACCAACCTAATCTTATTATAATCTACTCTTTCCGTTTTAACGTCTCATTTCATTTGCTACTTTTTCCAGGTGGTCAGTAATCAGAGTAAGGTCATAATTTTGAACCGCGATGCCTTATCAGAACTCGAGGGAATCAGAACGATGATTACCAAAGTGCGAGATATCTTCAAAAATATTCACCTACATAAAAAAGCCATATACACACAAACACACACACACATATGTATATATATATATGGATGTATAGATGTGTGTATATATTATACATACACACACACACACATATATATATAGTATGTAAAGAAGAATGATCGCATTATTTGCCAAATTATGATTCACCTTTTTAACTTGGATGCCTTGTAACGTATTTTTCTTTAGGTTAATGTTCAAAGAATAAAAACTAAAACATCAAACAAAATAAGCCGTGCAAGGCAAACATTCTTAGCGTCAGCACAAGAAGGTACGTCCGTGGTGCACGATAAAGCCGTCTATCTTATACACTTGAATACGAACTGTGTGTGGATATCACGCACCGACAACCACTCTAGGCAGTATATCTCGCGACTGCATTTCTTTTATTTTTCTCCAGTTATGTTCATTCTGACGACGATGAAATGTCTCTTTAAATATGCATAACTATTGTGTCCCTTTATTTTACGGTGATTTATTCATTTGATAATAGATCTAACGAATTTAAGCAAAAGCATCGACAAAATCTACGAATGCATATAACAAAAAAAGTATCATAATTACAATCAATTTATTTCTATTGTTGGAGAATCCTAAAAAAAAATAGAACATTTTGACCATAGGTTATTTCAAATATATAAACTATGTTGTACAAAGATCGTTCCGAAAGTTATATCACCTATATTTTAAACGAATTTAATCGACTATTTTTGCATTTGTTTTTCATTCATAACTCCACTGAAGACGACTCATGGTCGTCGAAACCGTCCTTGCTACACTTAATTATTTTTACACTTGAACAGAGCGTTCGAACATAGACTCGTTAAATGGAACTTAAACACCAGATGAGATGAAAACAGAAATTATCCCTGTTGTTCAGTGAAAGACCCATATATATATATATATATATATATATATAGGTCTTTCACTGTGAAAGACCCATATATATATATATTTATATATATATATATATATATATATATATATATATATATATATATATATATAGGTCTTTCACTGAACAACAGGGATAATTTCTGTTTTTATCTCTTCCGATCCGATGTTTAATTTCCATTTGACGAGTGAATGTT
The DNA here is from genome assembly GCF_053919585.1 of Euprymna scolopes. Taxonomy (NCBI): domain Eukaryota; kingdom Metazoa; phylum Mollusca; class Cephalopoda; order Sepiida; family Sepiolidae; genus Euprymna; species Euprymna scolopes. Next base: position 36,695,138 of record NC_136491.1, read on the forward strand.
CGAACGGTTCTGTTCAAGTGTAAAAAAGTAGTTTCAACCACCACTACTATATATATATATATATATATATATATATATATATATATATAGAACTACCTTTCCTAGACATCCTAGTAACAATAAAAACAACAACATAATCACAGACATCTGCCACAAACCCACAGACACTCAATAATACCTCCACTTTAAAAGCCACCATCCTAAAAACTGTCTAAAATCAATATCCTACACCCTAGCACGTAGAGTATGCACCATAGTAACAGACAGACACCTCCGTTCAACTAGACTGAATGAACTACAAATAACACTGCGGAAAAGAGGATATCCACTACCACTAATACAGAAAGGTATTGAACTGGCTGAAAAAATTCCAATAGACCAACTAAGAACCCCAAAAGAACACAACAAAGAACAAATTCTAGCATACGTCTCTACACACAACACAAACAACCCAGAACTATTCACACAGATAACAAAATACCTTATCCTCTTCAATCAGAACGACAAACTAAACAACATACTTAAAACAACAAAAATAATAATAAGCAAACGCCAACACAAAAACTTAAAACACATCCTAAATTCCTCAAAACTCGTCCCACATACTACAAAAGGAGTTACAAAATGCAACAACCCGCGATTTGGAGTATGTGACATAATAATAGAAGGTAACACATACACATTCAAAAACCCAGCACAAACATTCAAAATAAAAAAGGATCTAAATTGCACCTCCAAAAATGTAGTATATGCACTAAGATGCACAACATGCAACAAATCCTACATAGGCGCCACCAAAAATTTCAGCAATAGAGTGGCCTTACATAAGAGCAACATCAAAATTGCAGAAAACAGACACCTCTGTGTTTCAAAACACGTACACACATGCAGTGGAAACAGCTTCAAAATAATGTCAATCTTCCAAACAGACAATTATTTTTATTTTCTTACACAGGAAAACACATCATCACCAGAGTCACTCCTGAACTGAACAGAGCCTAATATCATCACACAAAAACATGAAATGCAAGGTACACTCGCATGCACATCCATACACATACACATATACACACCCACACATAAATGAGAACCGACACATTAAAACACACACACGTACGCGCATACAACCACACACAGGCATAAAACCCCTATTTCTAATACAACACACTGAACAATACCAACCCTACTTACCCTCCAAACCAACAACACTAGAAACACCTAGAACCATAGTATAATATCTGTTCCAACACCTCGCTCCCTCCTCAGTCAGTGGAGGAGAACCTCCTATGACTGAAACAACTATCATCCCTTCTATCATCCACCTCTCATACCTATACCCCCTCCAATGCCCCCCTCTGGGGAACAAAATCTTTCCCACACTAGGAACCGATCCTGGGCCTGGCCATACCCACATGGGGAGACAAATAAATAGAAACATTAAAAAATCCCCTATACATATTTTAAATACACCCCTCTTTCAAAAAAAAAACATAATATAAGGAATACCCGAAAAGACTAAAACGAAAAATCACAATACTAAAATCCAAGTATCCAAAAAATAAATATCAAAATAGAATGAAAGCACCCCTACCCTTATTTCAGAAGAGCTAGTTCCCCCTCCCCACACATACACATTAGTAACGACCTCGGATCACAGTCGCCTTCCTAAGGAAGCAAATAACCTTGAAATACTATAAAACAATATACACATTCCCAAACCAATAAAAGCAAACACACACACGTACACACACGCGCACACACACACAAACACACACACATACACCCTACCCCACCCTAAAGGAAAAGAAAAAAAACATTAGCAGAAAGAGATAGCGACTACAGTCAGGTCAACGGTCTCCCTCGACAAGCCCAATAAAAGAGTAATAAAAATTGAGCATGCCAATGAATAATAAACACTTACAATCCTCCACCCCTTGGAAAAACTTCAAATTAACTACGAAAATCGCCATTTTTACATCTCCAACACATTTGAAAATAATTTATGATGAGGACGCATCACAGAACGTCTGAAACGCGCGTAAAAACGATTTCAAACTTAAAAATATTATTGCAATGATCCAAACATATATATATATATATATATATATATATATATATATATATATTTATATATATATATATATATATATATATATATATATATATTAGTCCTTAATTGGAATTCATTTTTGAGATGAGCATTATATACATTAATTTATTTTTATTTCGGGCTACTAGTCTCTTCTTTATTAGTTGTTGTTTTCCATTTTTTTTATTGGATTGTTTATTCACAACGTTTTGGCCAACTAATTCCTCTGGCCTTCGCCAGGTGGTAACCGCGACGGATAGGAACTTCGGGGCCCGTGGCGCAGTTGATAGAGACGTTGAATCTCCACAGTTCCAGCTGAACATTGTCTGAAGATAGCGGTTTCAATCCCACCCAAAAGCGTGCTAGAGGTTAATTGTCCCAAAATGTGGTGAGACGACAACAACTACAGATGGCAGTGATGGCTGAGAATGCAGTAAGGAGATTCGAAGTTCCTACCCGTAGCGGTTACCACCTGACGAAGGCCAGAAGAATTAGTTGGCCGAAACGTTGTGAATAAACAATCCAATAAACAAAATGGGAAACAACAACTACTAAAGATGAGACTAGTTGTCCGAAATAAAAATAAATTAATGATCCAAACATAATTCTCAATGAAAAACCAAGACACGGAATAATAAAATAATGTTAAAAAATACACATTGTTGGTGACTACTCCCTTATTTAAATATATATATATATATATATATATATATATATATATATATATATATATATATATACTTACTCCTTAGCTCAAAGAACGTATTGCGGTGTGCTTGAGTAAATACTGCAATAAACAGGTACAATGTTCTATATTACGTATGTGTATTACATTCACCTATATTTTAACATCCATCGCTTTGTTAACAATTTAGTCTGATTATTTTCTTTTAATTATTTAGGTAGTTATGTAATCAATACTTTTTTATCGAAAAAAAATCGGTACGAGTGTATGCGCTTGAGTACCTTTAGTGCAAACCTTGACCTTGGGTACGGACATTTTGTATTTTCCCTGGTGTTGTATTCTCACATTTAGACGGACGCCCGTTCGTTTTACATTGCGAGGAAATCATTTAATGTATTGCGTGTTCTGTCAAATGGATTCCTTTTTGTTTCTGTCTGATTGACGTGGTGGATCTTTAGTCCTCTCTTTAAGTAGGTCTATTGCAGACAAATGTCATACTAAATCACTTTTACAATTTCATGTTAATTCGATGCGTCTTTGTTGTATCTCTCGAGGGCTCTGTCTGAATATTTTTCGCGATAACGTTTTACGATGAACGACGTGTTATTGTAGTCTGAAAACCGAACTACAAACATAGGAAAAGCTACGCTTAGACGGATTTGATATTGTATTCAGATTCAACAAGGCAATGCATAGTCTTGAAGCTTACCGTGTTATCACATTATCTAACGAGACAATACGGGTAACATAGCAGGAATTCGTTGAACAATTTCTGGAAAATAGAGGTAAGACGTACTATGGCCATATAGTAGTTGGTTTCAAAATTTTTCGATGATAGTCGCTATGAAGAACACTAACGAAGATAGGTCTAGTGGGAGATATGAGGGAAAAATTAAGGAAAGAATGTGTAAAGTTTTAGCGGCATCTAACTAGATTAGGTTTAAAAGATTAGAACTCTAGAAAAGGATTTAGTAAAATAATTGAACGAAGGACGAACTCAAAAGTAACTATCATATTTTCATGAGTAAATGTTTAAGATTTTTGGCTTCCATTTTATGACGTGTCGTTAGGAAACTAAGACCGGGTATTGTCATAATACCATTTAACTTACAATGTCAGCACACGTAGCTCGTAATTGCTTACAAGCAGGCTATGTGGCGCGTATGGAATCGGGTGGGTTTGTTGTCTGATTCGCTATGATACAAAAATGGAAAGGGTCCATGAGGACAATGCATCAATTAAGATCTTTCTTAAAACAACTGACGATTATATTACACTAGCGTCGGTACCCGGCGTTGTCCGAGTGTTGGAAGTGTGTGTTGAGCCAAAAAAAAGTGGTAGTAGGAAGGCAGGCTCGAACCTTTACCGCAAAATATGAAAAGAACGTGAAAAATAAAAGGTGACGTCTTTGTCGTTGCGTCCGTCATCAAACCGGAAGTGGCGACAGTTTAAATAAAGGCTAGTCAATCGAAAAGAAGGCTGACTTTTAGAAAATATCGGCCAACGAAGCGAACCTCCTGGCAGAAAAGTGCCCAGTCCAGGGTAATGTAATTGCTGTTTTAGCCAATTCTTGGATATTTGTCATCCGAAGGGCCCAGCTTTTAAATGATACCGATCTTGTGAAAATTCGTTTCCTCTGTTAAAATTTTTAAGCAAACATACATACATGCATACATACATTTAAACAGACAGGGGAGATTCATATTATAGAAGACAATCTTGGGTGCCCGGCGTTGCCCGGTGGTTTGGAGATGTGTATTGGGGAAAACATGGTAGTAGGCAAACAGGCGCAAACCCGTACAGCGAAGGAGGAAAAGAACGTGAAAAAAAACCTGACTTCTTTGCCGCAACGCCCATCGCCAAACCGGAGGTGACGGATATTTAAATTAAGGCTAGTCAATCGAAAACAGGGGATGCCTTTGGAATATATCGGCGAAAAAAGCAACACCTCTTTGTAGAAAAGTGTATAGTTGAGGGTGAAGGAATTAATGTTTTTGGCCAATTTTTCGATATTTGTCGTCCGAACGGTCGAAAATTCAAAACAGTACCGATCTCGTGAAAATCCTGTCTCTTCTGTCGAAACTTTTAAGAAGGCATACAAACATACATACATACATTTAAGCAGAGGTGAGAGTTATATTATAGAGCATGGTGAGAAAATACCAACATTTTTCGATGACTCTGATGATGCATGAAATGGGCGGATTTCATGCACGATACGGTCAGATCCTGTCTGCATGTAGATTACTTTGTGAAGCTTAAGTTTCAAATAGCATTTTTATTCGTGTAAAATTCTTAATTTAAAGATGGTGTTTGCTTCAGATTATTATGCTTATGTTAAAATAAAATTTGGGTTGGTACTTCACGGTTATTTTAAGATTCTTTTTCGTATGTTAGGCTTTAATAAAAGAGAATTGACTTCGGTGTTTCAAACTTATGTTAAAATGATAGCGGCAGTGGTACGGATTATTTTAACCCGTCTGAGGGAGCACGTTTACTTTACAGCAAGTGCTACAGGAACTTGTATATGCGTTTTTTTTTTCGAATTCATATTGCTTGTCTATCCACAGGTGAATAGATTAACCTTGTTACGTCCGATTAAGATGTAATTACATTATATATATTTATATAAACGATATGATTTATGCTTATTAATATCGACAAATGATTAGTTCCAATATTAAAAAGAAAGGTAAAATTTTCGATATTTAATGCGCAAACGTAAATAGCACGTTTCTAATAAGAAGCAAATTTAATATATAAACGGCTATGTGTTTGCCTGTGTGTCGGTCTGTCTGTCTGTCTTTCTCTCTGTCTTCATGGATTTGTCCATATTTTCAAACGCTATCTCCACCAAAACTAAAAGTCGCAATGCGGCGCTTGTAGCATCACTTGATTGTATTTTTACAGGCTGTTTTTTATGGGTTATAATTGTTTTTAATGGGTCCTAAACGGTCAAAATTGTAAAAAAATCGTTAAAAATTGTGTACATTCATCTTAATATATTTTTAATTCATAATTTTTTATCGGTTTATATGTGTGTTATGTTGGTACAGTTTTTACGTCACCAGCTCGGGATGCTACGGTTTCGGTTTCAATTCTAGCTGATGGCATATATATATATATATATATATATATATATATATATATATATAATATATATATATATATATAGTTTTAGAGTCACGATTCTCTAATAATATATACGAAATCTAGACAAATTATATTATCATATTTTAGCGTATTTTACACCCAGGCAGACCGGGCGCCACCTTCTAGTATTTAATATAAGTCCTACTATTAAAAACAGCTAGTGGGTGACATTAGGCACGATAAGAATATATACGTAGGCTTCTAATAAAGAAAACTATGAAGTATTAGTGACGATTTAACTAAAGTGCCCTACTATTAAAAACAGTTTTCCAGTGACACTGGGGACGGTAGGTGTACACACTAGTGCGAAAATGTCGTTTTTTGTTTCTTTACTCTATTTTCTGAACATAACTGCGTGGAGAAAGTGTAAGCAAATTTATAATGAACCGTAAAGAACGTACGATTGTCGTTCGAAAAATAAACACTTTTATATATTTAACTAAAAATGTCGAATAGTTACTCAGACGGTGGTAGAACCATAATATCGAGCGACTGTTTGTGCTACCCGATTAATTTTTCTACACACTCACAACTACTTCCAATGCATTTTAGCCAGCGATGAACACTAGCTGTGCATGAGCGTTCAGGGTTCACTTTGTTATACGAGGGTAGATCAAAAATTAAATAAAACTTGAAAAGCTACGGAGACGGTTATGGTACCATAAAACCAAAGCCATCTTTTGTGCTTCATTGTTTATTTTTTAACTGCTTTACCAGGAATTTACTGACACATCTTTGTTTTGACAAAAGTCCATGGAAAGGTTTCTTTCTTGGTGTCACACCGGCAATATTGGCAAAAAAAATCAGGACTTTTATGCCATGAACTCGTGAGTTCAGTCATAATGACGCTTCAATTTGCAGCTATCTCTCTGATTGATTCAGTCGGAATTTAATAAACTGAATACATTAATTTTATAGATTCTTTTATATTCTGTTTAAACATACATCATTTATTTGCCTAAATAGCTGACGTAACGGATAATCATGGGAAGAATTTGGTACGAAAGCTATAATTGACAGTAAAAAGGTACACTTGATTTTACTGTATTATATAAATATGGAATAAAATCAAAATACACACAATAAGAAAGAGAAATCAATATTCCGTGCTTTCAAATGTAACTGACATCATTCAACAATTGGTAACAAAGCGAATTTTTTAATTATGTGATTCGACTGAGGAAATCTCTGCGCTTCAGTTGTATCGCTTTTAAACTGAGGAATTTTTTGGACATTCATCAACCACTAGATAACTTATAACTTAATAATACCTAGTACTTTATTTGGTCTCTTTTGACCATCGAGTATTCAAAATAACTGCGGGCGAAACGAAAGAATAGAATTGCGAGTAAGGACTTTCATCTGACATATGTGAACGAAACGAGAACATGATATTCCCGCGGATGATATATAAAATTCCGTACATAATCCCAAATTCGACGGAAAAAAAATCCCGAGTGTGAAAGAAAGATTCCCGACTTCGACAAGATATCTGAACAAGATCGAAAATTATATCGGCCGAAATTTTGGGTGAATAACACTCAGCATGAAGATCTGTACTCCAAATAATACAAATAATCTAAATTTCTATTCCTTATTTTTTGCAAATTCTAGAAACATAATAATCCTTCGATAATAGACTGCTGAATTAACTTATCGAAAAATAAAAGTTAAAGACAAGTAAGAGCTTCACGCTAGAGCTCCCTATATTATGTATGATGTTCTGTCAAGTTTAAGTTTGAAATAGCACTTTATTCTAGACTAGATGAACTAGACTGAAAATTGCCGGGGCAGTTTGGTAAGGAAATGTATACACACAGACACGCACAGACACAGACAGACAATTTCACTTTTAAAGATATATAGATTTGTAATGTTACAGATTGAATAAGCATATTCCTAGAATATCCGTTCGTCTTTACTCTATTCTCTCTGTGTATTTCTCTCTTTCTTTCTCTCTCTCTCTTTCTCTAGTTCTCTTTTTCTCTCTCTCTCCCTATCGTTCTAAGTATTTTACAATGGCGATTGGCTAATATTGAATTGCTTGGCATCAAAGAACTGTACATGCCATGTGTCAGAAAGTACACCTTTTTACTTCATTTGTTTGAGGAAATCGTGGAACGGCTAGTTCTTCTTTACCATAAGAAACAATCAAATGCCAAAGAGTAAAATTACCGATTATGGAATGGTCTTAGGTTCTGCGATATATTTAATTAAAACACGAATTCCACGTACTTGTTAAAGGTTATTACATACACCTTGCTTGTGCATTTCAAAGTCTATTGATACGTAAGCTGATAGAATTCGAAACCTGGTATATAGTAAGAATCAGCTATCCCGTATATTGTTTTGATGGATTAAAATGATACGACGTAGGATGCATTTGAAACATTACAACCAGTTATATATTTCAGAAAAATAACAACACTGAGAATAATGCACCGGTGACTTGCTCAGTTATTTTTTCGAAACTTGTTAAAACATTAAGTTGAGTACAGATTGTTGTATAATTAATGCTATTATTTTTAATGTTATGGAATATATCTAACTTTGTAGTCGTTTTAAAAAGTAATATTGTTTTCGGATTTCATAAACTTTAGAATTTAATTAACTTGGTCTTCTTTATTAGATTTGTAACGTTAACGATTGAATGGGTATATTCCAAGAATAACCGTTCGTATTTACTCTATTCTGTCTCTGTTTCTCTCGCTGGTTTTCTCTCTCTCTCTTTCTCTAGTTCTCTCTTTTTCTCTCTCTCTCTCTCTCTCTCATTCTAAGCATTTTACAATGCCGATTGGCTAATATGAAATTGGTTGGCATTAAAGAACGGTACATGCGGTGTGTCAGACAGTGCACCTTTTTAATTCATTTGTTTGATGAAATTGTCGAACAGCTAGTTCTTCTTTACTATAAGAACCAAGCAAATTCCGTTAATGGAATGGGCTTAGTTCTGCGATATATTTAAGTAAAACACGAATTTCACGTACTAGCTAAAGGTTATTACTAGGGCTCTGACAACCGGATATTCTTTTCCTTGTTTTGATTATCAGGTATATATCATTTTTAAATATATTTAAAACAGTCGCCATATTTCTCCAAAGTCTTTACAAACTGTTTTATGATGCCAAAGTTTATGTGAAAAGAGGAAAATACAATTTTTGAACTCACAATAAAAAGACAAATCAGAACATTGAGAGAGCCAGGAATCACTTCACTGTTCACAGGCAAATCTGTTTTTTATACAGTCCTCTGTTTATGCCCTGCTATTCAACAAACACAAACAAGGAAATGTTGTGTAGCCCAGTGTAGCCCGAGAAGAAACTGAACCATTTTTTCATCGATCCATATGATCCATTGCTGCTGTGTGTATGAAATTTTTGCCAGAACAAATTTGATTTCGTCATATGTTTTTGTGTGTGTGTGTTTTTTTTTGAGAATCGTTTAATGGCTTCGAGAAACTGATTTGTCATTTTGAGGAATAACACATTTTAAACTTCTTTTCACACTGCCTATAAAAAAAGCACCAATCCTGAGAATAATACTGTTTGACACGGTTGCATGTGGCTGATAACGTCGTTAATATATCGTATTCCTGAGTGTCTACGGTAATAATTCAATATAGCCTTTTCTATAAAAGCCAACTTTTTTCTTTATAGCTTTAAGCTAAATGTTCCAAATATTCTTAGGAAAATCTCTAATCAAATCATTAAGTTGTCTACGAGAAAACAGCTGTAGGAGGGGAAAAGAGATAAGTTGGCATCTGAAACAGTGGCTTCAATACTGACAGTAGACAAAACAGAGGGTTGGTCTTCTTCAAAATAATGCAATTCTAATTCAGGCAAACCTTTAAACAGTAGAACAGGAATTTCTTTGCAGTATAGAATTGGCCTAATTGCACAATTGAGGTTTGGATAAACTAACAAATTCTTGTTATTCCTGTTTCTTTTTGTGGTGTTAACTGCTTACACATAGTAATCATGAAAATGTTTTTGTTTCACGCAAGACTCTTGAATTATCAAAGCGGGATGACTTTCTAACATTTTTTTTGTTCACTGTCGAAGATGCTGAACACATTGCTTGCATACAATATGGGGTACCAATGACGTATATTGATCATCCAGTATTGAATTAAGCAAAATAAGCACATTTCAAATTAACTGATCATTTTCCTGTTGGATTGCAGCGTATATTCCCGCAAATATAGCAAACCACATTTGGATTGTTTAAACATCGCGTAGGAGATGATATTGCCATGCTTGATTTTTGCTCTAAAACTCTACCGAAAAAGTAAAATAATGAAGCTTAAGTATTTCCTATCTAACTTATAAATTAATTTCAAACATAAAGAGAAGAAACCTCACTTTGATCCAAAAACTAACTAAAACATGCCACAATCGGTAGGCCTATTTACTAATCAATGTTCACTTCTTACCAGCTACATACTTCATAGTATAGCAAATTTGACTTTTATTATTAGGTTTATGATGTCATAATCAATTAACACACATCACAAAAACAACTTAAAATTGTAATTATGAAGTTAGCATCTATATAAAAACATGCATAATGTAGTGCCGTCTCACGCATTTACGCTACACAAATAGATAAACTATTAAGGAAATACTGACTCGGAAGACAAGTTTATAATCCACAAGTATGTTAATTTAAAAATAAAAAAAATAATTAAATCCAATGATAATAAAGAGCGTAGGAAAACGCAGGAGTTAAAAAAATCGAACGATTGAAAATGTTCGTAATAAAATGTCACGTTGCCTGACGAAAACACAAACACATTTTCCATAAAAATATGGGTAAACAATACCGTGGATACCGAGATGGGTGTGAATAAAGAATCAAAAACACGGGCTGTGTCGCCGGTGGTTTCAGTAAAAAAGCAAAAACTGACCGGAATAAGAAATCACGAGGAAAGTAACATTTAGTTAAGAGTAACTTAAAGGGAGGAAATGGCTTAAAAACATGAGGCAGAAAACCTAATTTTAAGGTAAAATACTATATAATAGTAAATATGTTAACAATTTGACTCGATAAGAAGAAATATTTATATGATCTTCGCCATCACCACCAAATTAGTTTTAAAAAGCTTATAAAACTTTGGCACAAAAATGTATTAGTCAGTATAATAGATGTATATATATATATATTAAATCTCATACACCGTTTCCATGTGTGTAATGTTTTTTTTACTTAGCTTTCTCTCTATTTGTTATCTATTTTGGTAGACACTATAATCAATGAACCGGAATTTAATCGCCACATGATTGCTTATCCTCCGACACAAAACGAAATACTGACTGTCTAGTAATGAACTGATTTAGACTCATCGCCTTAATGATCATTACGATCTCACCAAGAAACCAGCAACTTTCTCGTCATGATAAGCTATTTTTATCATTTGGTTTCATATTATGCTCTCACATATGTAGATTGAAATGATTTATTTGTCGCCCAAAAGATATGAACAAACAACTTTATTTTCAAACTTTTATTGCAAAAGAAAATCAATTTAAGTTACTTGATTAAATAGTAGAGGTCGCATCTATTCAATACAACCGCCTTAATCCCAAATCACCGCCTGGACATGGGTCTGGAACTGGTAGCATTCCTTTTTCCACCAGTGCCGGCGGGAGTTCGTTGAATTCTCGACGGATAGCGGCGATCAGCCTAGATTTGATGTTGTAGAGGGTCATATTAGTGATGTTCTTGACGTATCATTCAACAGAGTAGTCTAGTGGGTTCAGGTCGCGGAGAGGTGGTCAGATAGAAAAGAGTACAGAGTCGTAGCACTCCTTCTAAAGTTAATCCCTGGTCTCTTTCACACCCAGCGTCTGCCAGCGTCTGCCAGCGGCCACATGATTTCACAAAGGAATGACCACACTCTTCAGCATATCTATGTACACTTACGTGTTGACTTTACACCTGACTTTGAAGATGTGAGGTGGCATGATGTGGATTTGCATTTTGAGGGTGCTGGCAATAGTCCTGTTGTCATAAGTTGGATCGCTAGAAAACATAAGTTTTACATCGACGCATCTCCGGTCTCGACTATTGAACATTGTGTCACTTTCAGACATGACAGAAGGCTCTATCGCTTTTGGGATTGGTACAAAACTGGCCAACTATAGATGATCTTAAACAAAACTGGAAAACTAGTTTCAATCAAACAGAAATGGAACCATGTAGTTTTTTTTTTCTATGACGAAAATGTTTATCGTTCCACCCTGTACTAACCGACGCTGCGAGGATTGAAATAAACCATTATTGTATAGTTTGTTTATTAAATTTTTTAACATAATCATGCCCCTATTGCTGTATGCAATAGGAGGCAAGAAGCCATGGGAGCCAGTTTGTACTGTATTCTAGTTGTGCATGGGTTATTTTATCTCATGCACAAATGTTTCTCCTTGCTTCTTCTCCACATACTTCCTATAAGTAGTGTGTGCATGCTATGAATAACTTATAAGTTATTGTATACTAGCTTTCCCCCCCTCCAGTGTTGACCGGTTATAAAATTAGCATAGATATATTTTACTTTATGCAAATTTCGTATAAGTTATTATAGAGTTGGTTCTTCCTTGATTATCATATATTATATTGCACCCAATATATAGTTCTAATTTCAAAGATAAAAAATTTTAACTCAGACCGTAATTCTGAAACTTTGTATGTTGTAACTTATTCCAAGTTATTGTCAACAACAAATAAAAACTACTTCAAATTTTGCTAGAACTCATCTTAATTGTTTAACTATTTAGACACATTATCTTTCTATTATTCTAACATGTATTTTGAGCCGGATGATATATATTTTGCCTTTTTCTGTGTGTCATATGAATTAAGATTTGTGATACGATTATTGTACGCGCATATAAATATCATCAATACGATACGCTTTATGATCCTTTTGATGAATCTTTATATACAACTCATATTATGAATTTATTTCACAAAGGAGTCGTCACTTATAAAGGATCAGAGACCACTCGAGGATATGGGTTAAAGCGTGTACAGTAGTCAATGTGCAAGTGTCAAAGTAATCATTAGTATATATATATATATTATTTAATTGGAATTTATTATTGAGATGAGTATTTTTCAGTATTTATTTATTGCGGACTATTATCCTCATCTTTTTTTGTTGTTGTTGTTTCACGCCGTTTCAGCCAACTATTTCTCTGGCCTTTATTAGGTGGTAACCGCGACGGGATAGCAAATCCGAATCTCCTAACAGCATTCTCAGCAATTACTGCCTTCGATAGTTGTCAACAACCTCGACAGGTTACCACATGTCGAAGGCTAGAGCAGTAGTTGGCCAATCGTCGTGACACAATAACTTTTAAAGATGAGGATAATCGTCTTCAATAAATACATTAATCATTAGTAGTGAAAATTTGATAAATTAGATTACTTAAAGGGCTGCTTCATCACGAACTTATTCACGTTTGATTTGAAGACGATCATACTGTAGTCAGTTGGAAAGCAGGAAAACGGAACAGAGTTCCACGGGCGTGCAGTTCTAAGAAATAAATTTGTTCATGGAATCTGCGTTAAGGTTTAGGCACAGATAAAGTGCGGGGAAAATTATTGAAAGTGGTTTCAGATGGACGAGTGTTTTTCGTGAAAGTCAAGCCAGGACCATAGAATAAAGCTTATACGTTAGCTTTAAAACGTCAACTACGAATCTATTTTATTTTTAAATACTTTTCACTCCAATACCACTTTAACGTTAGGAAATTTGGAATCAGCAATCGAATGATCAACTTATTCCCCGGCTCACGGTTCTTTTTGCAAACATACTTTTGAAAGATTTCTTCCTTGTCAGATGGTTATTAAAGTATCGTCTTCAAGATGGTGATTCTAACCCATACCTGATCTCCGACACATGGAGATGGTTCAACGACTAGTTAATTTAATAGTGCAAACACATCGAATGCTAACTTAAGGAGCGCCAACATTTACGCAAAATGTGTGGCCTACAGCCTCCTCAATAACTTTTGCGGTCTTTCACCCGTCTATCTAATCTCTTATGCACCAAAGATTATCACCAGAAACTGTTTCATCGATAATTTTGATTACACTTGAGAAAAGGTAATATTTTAATCAGAATTATCACTCTAACAAGGAATGCATTTTTGGAAGATCCAGTAATTATGCTGACTACGCAGCAATTTCCATGCAAAATTTAAGACCCGTAAGACACTGTATCGTTTTCTTTGTTATTTTCTGTTCACTTTTCGTACATTCTAATGAAAGAATGTTTTTTTTTATTATTTTATTTTTCATTGACAATTTTTTTTAATTGCAAAAATATTTGATTTAATTTCACTATAATATTATAGTGTAATATATATTATAATGTTTATGATTCAAACACTAATGCATTTGGATATATGGCTAAGTGTTAGTTTGACACATTTAGAACTGCTTTAAAGCCCCACTGCTCACTCATTTCTCGACCATATTGCAAGCAATGTTTACAGTTCAAAAGTCACTTTCTCAGCTTTATTTTTAAATGAAGATTTAAAATTTTCGTTCATTAAAACCAATTTTGTAATAAATTTACTGGTCTTCAAAAGTCCTGAGAATAAGAGAATAAGTAAAGAACGTGAGAGACGGTTTTCACTGATTGGCTGTATATTGCCATAACAACTTTTTTAATATTGACGTTTTAGAGACGATTTTTTTCTGATTTGCTGTTTGTTTCCATAGCAACGTTTTTGTTGTCGACACCTTCATATATCCTAGCGGGAATTTCGCTCGCATGCAATCTTATTTGGGTTACATAGAGAGAGTTAACAAAGCCATTCTCTTTGCCGTGCTACCGCTGATAAGCTTTCACTTAGTACATGAGCCGTTAATTTGTTATCTCTTTATTCTCGTGCTAGAACTGATAATATTTCGCTTACAACTTCGCTGTTTAATTCTATTTCTCTCTTTTTTTGTGCCTTCCTCCTGTTTATTTACTTAATTACGTCTTTTATTTGATGCTGTTATTCATTAAATTTAAGAAGTTGGTAATAATATTTTTGTGGATTGTTTACAATGCGTATGATATTGAACACACACACAAATTATTATTTTAAAAGCAACGACTGGAAAAAGCGAGAATGAAAATTAGTACCGTTAACCTAAACTTTGGAAAAGTAAAAGGACTAGTTGTTAAAACTGAATAGGAAAAAGACAGGATATTCTTGTAAAAATTTATAATTTAAAATATTGCACCATTAAGATTTTTTTTAAAAATCAATTTCACATTGTATACAAATTCCTTATGCTGCAATAATTTAAGTTATAAAGGATGTATATTTTTACTTGAATATCTTGTCATTTTCGTTTTCAGTTTTAACAACTAGTATTTTTACTTTTCTAAGTTTAATCTTAACCATATTAATTTGCATGCTCACACTTTTCTATGTAATAGAAATTGTATTTTGTCTCAATTCTCTTGGAAATTTTGCTAAAATAGCAATCTTTTTCTATGCATAATTTACAATCTCAGCATAGATTACAAAGACCACCCAGCATAATTTGCATTGAAACACAAAAATCAAATCAGATCGATAAGTTCTCACATCGTAGGCGTTTTAATCCTTTATCTAGAGTTCCCCTTTCTTAACTTTCGCTTTATATGCAAGAATGTAATCTGCGGCTTCATTTGTTGGTCTTCGATAATACCGGTTACATAAGCTCAGTATTCTTTGAAAAATTGATAACCGTTTTTTTTTCTCTTTTAAAAATATAGTTTAATACATAATGTTAAGAAGAACTACAACGCACAGTGTCTCAAGATTATGCGATTGTTTTACTTAGGGGGTCACCGGTTAGCAAGGCATGGAGGTCACTCGAGAAAATGTGTTACGTGTTAAAAAGATACGAAGATAACATGATCACTAATGGTGAAACGAGTGGGGTTTAATTAGTGTAAAGAATGGCTAAAAAAATAACTTATTTACATAAGATGTAAGACGACCATTTTATATTCAACTGGGAAGTAATTCTTACGGTTTTTGGTTCCACAAACGGACATTTCTAGGAATTAAACCCTACTTATAGAGCTTTTGTTTAGTTTTACGCAGATAGAATTTTGAAAATTGCGAACGCTTGTAGCTGGACGAGAATTTGTTGCGAACAATTTACACAAAGGGGGCCATAGAATTAAGTTCAGTCAAGCACCTGTTATAAAAGAAAAAGATAGACTGGAAATAGACATAGACATTATTGTAGCCGTAAATGTTGTAGCAGTAGTTGTAGTAGGAGTTTCGAAATACTGATGTGATGAATTCTCTGCATGTCAAAATTATATTAGATGTATTTGCAGGCGATTTTGACTAAAGTTAACACCTTACACAGCCTTACATCACAAATGCATTTGAGAAGTTGTATTACCGCACAAGCCGAAAATTAACCGTAGCTTTTTATCTAATACTTACGCGTTCGAAATGAATGCTTCTGTTTAAATAACAATTATACAATGATACTTGACTTTTGCCAGTGAAACTTTTATTGAAGCAATTATACGAATAATTTTATTGTAAAACAAAACGTAGGTTCTCTACAGTGCAATGTAGATTATACAGAATTGTGGACTAAGTCACTGTGCGGTGTTATGTAAAGTTTCTGCCAGGTGCACGTGATTGGTCCCCAAATAGAGTAGGCAATCAATTAATTTCATTGAAAAACGGGCGATTTCATCTCTCCCGATGACAATAAACGTAGGGAAGAATTAAACATTCGTTGATTGTCATTCAGTTCATGTCAACGTCAGGGGTCTTTACTAGTCACTGATAAGTCTATAATAAACAGCTACAGATCAAACTCGGAAACTGATTTGCACCTAATTTCCTTAAAAAGTCCACATTGTTGGAGAGCAGGGAAACCTGTTACCAATCCCTTTTTTTATCATATGTTATTGCCAGTGAGCAATCAGCTTCAAATACTTCCGTGAGGAAATTTATTTAGCTGAATTATTCTATTGTTTCTAAGTCCAGAAAAAGTCCGATATTCTGAATGCCATAAACATTAAAATATAAATTGGGAGGGGGGGCGATTTATCGGACAGTGACCTATGTTTTCAGTGGCGTCCGTGCGTCCGAGTGTTCGTGCGTCCCTGCGTCCCTTATTCCGGACGACTGCCAGATAACCGACCATTAGTTTTTTCCTGAGATTTTTCCGCAAATTTTATTTTATTAAATAGATGTGCACAGTAAAAGAAAAAAAAATGCGGAGAAAATTCCCGTTGCCTCCAGCGGGGCTCAAAAGAGGTCAAAATTGCTCCAAAATGGCCCAAAATTACACGTTTTGCCGCATAACTTTTGATCTATGTGTGATGTCTATTGGTGCTCGTTCATGGTCCTGCTAATCCTCCATTATGAAAGAAACTGAACATATACGCTTGCCTTACTCCTAAGTCAACGTTGGCCCTTCACGTGGAGCACAGAGGGGGACCACATGGAACACCAGAGTGGGTCCACGCCCGCGCGGCTTGTTTACATTTAAACGTTTTCCCACGATAATGTTCGTTGACGAAGTAAGGCCGAAAAAAAAACACAACTGATATTAAAAATGATAATAGGGTGATGAGTTAACATTTAGGCCTTTGGTATTATTTCCATCTTGTTCGTGGCAAGCGAAACACAGAATGGGGCTGCAGATTTTTTATTTTGTTTACAACAGATTCTTAAATCATATTGTTTTTTCTTTTCCCTGATCCTCTCGTATTTATATGATAATTTTATTACAGAAGATGAATGATCTAAAAAACATACCACTCAGCCAACATAAATCCTTGTTTTAATTACTTGCTGCGTCGGCACAACATTTATAATAATAATAATAATAATAATAATAATAATAATAAGAAGAAGAAGAAGAAGAAGAAGAAGAAGAAGAACAACAGCAACAATAATAACACATTACAATAATAACAACATTGATAATAGCAATAATAATAACAATAATATTAATAATAACAATAATAATAACAGTAGTAGTAACAAAAATAATAACAATAATATTAATAACAATAGTAATAACAATACTAATTATAATAATAACAACAATAATAATAACAACAACAATAATAATAATAATAATAATAATAATAATAATAATAATAATAATAAACTGAATCTCTAATAACTGCAGCACAAGATAACTCGATAAGAACCAACCATATCAAAGCAAGGATCGATAAAACACAAGAAAACAGGAAATGCAGACTCTGTGGACAAAAAGACGAAACGATAAACCATATAGTAAGTGAATTCAGCAAACTTGCCCAAAAGGAATACAAAAGCAGGCATGACCAAGTGGGGAGGTTGGTACACTGGGAATTGTGCAAACGACTGCATTTTGAGCGTACAGACAAATGTTACGGGCATAAACCCGCAACAGCACTCGAAAACGAGAACCACAAAATCCTATGGGGCATGGACATACAGACGGACAAACCCATCCAAGCAAGAAAATAGATGTCGTAATAAATAACAAGAAAGAAAAATCCTGTCAAATCGTAGACTTTGCAGTCCCAGCTGCTGACCACAGGGTGAGTATGAAAGAATAGGAGAAACGAAGCAAATACACAGAGCTAGCCAGAGAGTTAAAAGGGTTTTGGATGATGAAGAAAATCAAAATAGTACCGATAATAGTAGGAGCACTACGAACAATTCCGAAAAACTTCGAAAAAAGAATGCCAGAAATTTGAATCAAAGGAATAACTGCAATAGTACAACGACTAACGATAATGAAACGACTGAAATATTAAGAAAAACCCTTGAATGTGGAGAATAATACAAGACAATATAACTAATAAGCGTTACACGGAATGAAGAACACCAAAACTGCATATTTACAAGTTCTACACCCCCCATCATGCATCCCCCCCATTGTTTCATCACCGTTCCCCCCAATAAAAAAGGGATACCAAAGTGCCGAGAAGGGTCAATAACGACTGAAAGACCGAGGAACGAGTGCAAACCAGACCTCGACTGGACAAGCCCAAAGAGAACTGGGACCTTGGGGAGGCTGAGTGCCACTCAAATTCTAGTATAAACCAATGGTCATTACCAACGAGAAATCAATGGTAAGCGGCTCTTGCGATGATGTAAATTCATTTGCAAATGCTATCGAAGGAGGTGGAGAGAGAGCTGGACGTCTGGGGAGACTTGTTGTCACTCAGCTTTCAGAGAACACCACAGGTTTCCAATCAGATTGTTTGTTGATCTGTGTGAAAGCTCCATGTGAGCCAATAATAGTAATACTTGAAAGAATTCCTGAGAATTCCAGGGAATGAGAAATATATTTAATGAAATAATGTTTTATGAGCTTGATATATTATTATTCTGGATAGCGCAAACAATATTTTTGGGCAGAAAAAACAATGGCATGCAGAAAATTTGCGTTTATTTACATTCCTGTAAAAATAATGTCCATTATATTTATATAGTAAACTGAGGCAAATTAGATTAATTAATATGTAGTCATAAATGCTCAGAAAGTAGTATTGGGCTGCATAGTTCAATACAAATATTAAAATCACATTGGTAGTGACAGTATTAAATTAACTCTTTCAGTTTAACACCTTTTGGCAGGCAATGATTGTTTTGCCCTATTTCTTTCGAATGTTCCATTTTTCTCGATTTACGTTTCACGTTGTTATTTCTACGATTTTCTTTCTTACCACACTACAATAGTGATCATATATTATTATAATGATACTCGAAAATAAGGCTATATTAAAGGAAGATCACTCTCATAATGTTGGTAAGGATTACTGGATTGGCCGTTTTAAAACAAAATTTCGCTAATTTGACATTTTCAGAAGCAATTTTGCCTGTAAACATTGTATTTAACGTTTTCTAAAGCGTACGTACAGGCTTACTATGGAAAGAACAAACAGGATATTATATAGATAATAATGAAATTACAATAACTAACTGGACCTATGAAAATTCCACAGGTGACTTATTCATATGTAATATATTGGTGTTGCCATGCTGTAGATGTTCAGTGTGAATGGAGACGTAAAGTACGCTTAAATATTATATTTTCATTTTTAGAGATTATGTATATATTATTATAGAGTTAATGTTCTTTCGATTTATATATATATATATATATATATATATATATATATATATATATATATATATATATAGTTTCGATTTCAAGAATAGAAAAAAATATATCCATATGATTTGGGTTCATCAACTTAAACCGAAACCGAAAGAAAAACTTATCACACACACACACACACACACACACACACACACACACACACACACACACACATATATATATATATATACATATAAATACATATATACAAAGATATATATATATATATATATATATATGAGTTGAGTTCCTTCACCAATAATCGAAACCGACACCAATATTTCTGAAGAATTCTTGATAAAATAATTTTTTTTAAAAAGTGGATTACAGTAGTGGCATTAGTTATAATCGAAACCGAAACCAAAGGTTATGAAGAATTCTGGATGAAAGTATTTATGACAAGAAATGAAAGTAACAATTAAACGACCCGGATATAAGCGTGACACAGAAAATAACACACAAGCTATCGTATTAATATATATATTATAATGATGTTGAATAACATACTAAGTCAATGCACCTAACTGTTTTTTTTATGTGTCAAACGCCTGGGAGTTTATTTTAAGACATTCTTCAACTACTACAAAGAAGTTGAATAAAGAGATTAACAATATAATCCTGGAGTGCTTCTTCAATACGTGTACTGATGATGAAAATGAAAATCATATTAAAGTATACAAACAGCGTATGCTTCGGTAATAAAGACGAGGAGGAACAATATTGATCAGTGTGTTGCTTATTGTAATTTGAATTGAATATCATGAAAAGGACGGTGAATGCAAAAGTAATAGGGAAGAGACGAGACAAAACAAAAAAGACGTGCAAGTAAATGAAGAAACTATAGAAAATTAAGTGGAAGATGTGACTGAACCAGAAGAAATAAAGAAGAAACAAAAGCCCCGGTTGTTGGAGATGATCATAAATTGATAAGATGCTGGAAGAAAGTGGGAAACTAAGAAGAATGATAAAAAGAATTAAATAGAGGAAAAGAAGTAATAGAAACTAGATAGAAAATATCTAAAGATTCAGATAGGCAAAGTAAATTTAGCTATTGAATATATGGGATGTAAAACTATTATTATTGTAGTAGTAAGTGCTTGGGTTGCAAAATATTATTACTGAGAAAAGTTCCGCTTGAGAAAACAAACAGAGCATAGTACATTATAATCTGTAATTAAGGCATGATGTAAATTATTACTAGAGCAAACAAAAAGCCAATCTAAAAGATATGAAAACAGAATTTAAAAGTTTAGAGACAGCAGTATATTCGGTTTTACAAAAATTTCTACGAGAGATTTAATAAAAGATCGGATTGCTTACAGATAATACCAAATCAGGAAGAATGCACAAGGTTTTAGAGTTATATTTGAGAGTTAAAACCGAACATATTTGTAGTTTTCAACGCTTAACCGTTTGAAAAATGAAATATAAAGTAAGTTTAAATAAAGCCAACATCTGAGAGAAAGTGATTAAAGGAACAATAAAAAATAATGTAAGGGCATTCCGATTCCAAAGGCTCCATAACGATTGTTTGCAAAGTAATTCGTCAGCAAACTTTACCAACCTTCATGAGTGGACTTCATGTCGAATAGACGAAATCATAACAGAACACTTAATTCCTGAACAATGTAGACATAGACGAAACACGTTGTGGTTGAGTGATACATCACATCAAAAGACACTGCGGTCAATAAATATCTGCATAGCATCTGCCTTCCATATATGTGGAAACTCATGACAGGCATCCCGTTAGATATCTTAAACAGCGATAAATCTAATGTGAGTAACAAATAGGGTTTAGGAGATGAAGTAACACAGAGATCAGGTATAAATTGCTTATTGATAAGACAATGCTTCGGGATACTAATAGAAGACTCACTATGTAATAGATAGATTACCACAAATCATATGATCGGCTTCACGTGACTAGATTAAAGAATGTTTGAAAATATTTGAAATAGTAGTGAATGTGCAAGGCTTCCTCGAGAGTGCAATCTTGGTGAAGTTCATGTAAAGACAGAGACTTCTCAAGGAGACAGCATATCGCTATAAATGTTTGTCTTATATATGGTACCCTTGTCGTTCATATTACGACGGATAAATGCGTGCTGTGGGTAAAGATATAAGGAGTATCGAGTAAACGATTTTTATTTATGTATGAATTAATTTTTTTATACGATAAATGAAAACCAGATAAGTATGCTTGCGAGCACTGTTAATATGTTCAGTAATGCATACGATTTGCAATTGGGCAAAAATAAATGCAGTGCACGCAAATATAAACAGTGTAATTTTTCGAAAGGAAATAAAGGAAGCTTTTGAATGAGGGCATGGTAAACGAGGTCGGAGAAGAAAGGCATAGCTATTTAGGAATTGTTGAATTATGTTAAATACAAGAACCTGAAATGAAGGAAATAATAGGAAAATAACATAAGAGATAAAGGCTTTTACTTGTAGGTCATATTGTATAAGAGAAATATCCAAAGTAAACACATAGGCAATAGGTATGTTTTGAGATGAGGCGGGTGTTATTTAATAATGAAAGTGAGCTGAAAGATATCGACAGGTCGAGGAGGAACACCGTGGCAATTAATTTAGCTGTTCACCCAAATACTTATGTCGATAGGTTTTATTTTAATAAAAAGTAGGAATGGCTAGAACTAATAAGTGTAAAACGATGGGTACATGAAAAAAAAGTATTGAAGTTTATATACCGAACAGTAAATAAAAGCGTACGACGGCTATATAAAAATTTCAATATGTGCGATTGAGCGAACTATGAGGGAGCAACGAATTTTAGGCAAGTAATAAACAAAAAGCGAAAGAGAACTAATCTGAGAACAAAAAGCACAGTCAATTCAGTAGAGAACAATTGGTGGTTGTCGTCAAAATGTAACTTGAATGTTGGGAGAGAAACCCTAATATGTGCCGCACGTAACTAATCGCTCAAGTAAACTTATGTGGTATATCATATTGATATAACGTCTGGGAAACCCCTGGGCTGACTGTGTACGCATAATTATGAAAGTATACAACACGCCGTTTTCGAGAAATTATTCTGAAAAGATTGCAAGAGGCGACATAACAGTATACCGAAAAATGTCAATTGGGATATATGTCTTTCCAAATCTTCCTATTGATAAGAAAGGGTATAAATACAATGGAAAATGGTCTAACCATGTTATATAAAGGGGTGGTTGACAGCGATAATTTAAATTTATTGAGGAATATGAATATCCGATGTGGTAATATGATTAAAGCAAGGACACTAGATTAATTCGTGTTATAAAATGTAACACAAGGCAATAACCATTAATGGATAAGTAACAGCAGATGTGACTGAGGAGAAAAATGAAAAGTAGAAGAACGAAATATACCATGACTTGAGAGGGATAGATTAAAAAAAATGTAGTAGTTGAAGAAAGCAGAGGTTGTACCTGCTGTGATGGAAACCTTGTGGAGTGTGACAAATGAATATGACAAGTGGATTGAGAAAATTAGTATCCATTGCAACAGTGAAGTGTTTCAGACGACTGCGTTATGAGAAAGCGCTTGACTCTTATGGAAAGTACTGGGGTCTATATTAAAAAAAGGTGCAGATAGTCCGTAGTTTATTTGCTATGATGCGAGTATTAGTATACAATCGTAAATAACAACAACCAGATAAAAAATGTGACCATGGGAATAATAATGATGGTAATGATAATGTTGGTGGAGATGAAGATAATGATGATTATGTTAAATAACCTAATAGGTGAATGCAGAAAATTTGCTATAAAAGCATAAAGAACATTCATATACAAGGACAATGTAAAGGATTGAATCTTAAACACGCAGATAAAGACTGCATACACGGATCAGATAGAGTGCAAGAAAACGACAACCACAAAAACTTCTGGAATACGAAAACAAACTTATCTAATCATGAGGACAATGGTTCGAATGAAAGAGAAAACAACCCTGCACAACCATAGATTTTAACGTCTTAGGTAAAAGCTCTAAACGATAAAACACCGAAATACGTCACAGGAGTAATCAACGAATGAAAAGTAATAATAAATATGATTAAAAACAATATGAGGCCGATAATATTAGGCGCACTTGGAACCGGTCCAAGATATCAGAAAAAGATTAAGAAAATTGCGTCAATGGGAGGATGGTAACCATACAATTTACAGCCATAATGAACACATCTGAATCGTTAAACAACATTTTTTGAATGGCGAAGTTAACCCATACGAACTGCAAATGCGATACAGCACACATGAACTTGCAACAGCCATGATAAATAACACATGTTTCGATGAAACATCAGGAGACCTTGTGTGACTAATACAATCTACAAGAAATATTATAAACTGCTAGCCTGATCGATCATGGTTTTCGACTAATAACATACAGGATAGAGTCAACTAAATCCAAGAGAAGATTAATAGTCATTGTTAGAGAAATCAATTATAAGCAGACTGTTTGATGAAGCAAAATTGTTGCTAGGGTTATCGAAGTAACAAGGAAATTTAAAACCTGGTGACACTTCAGGTCACTCAGTTTTAAGGGAACGCTACTGGTATTTACAGTAATGGTTGCCTGAGTGATAAGTCCTATTACTATTACTCTTAATAATAGTAATGATAATGATAATAATTTTAATAGAAATTAGACTTTTGGGAAACTAGTTGTTTTTTGAAATTCCAGGGGATACCAATAGCCTTCCGAGTGAGAGGTCAATGGAAAATGGCTGTTGATATAGCCCAAATCCAGTTTGAAGGAGTGGAAAGTACTGGGTATTTCGGGAGACTTACTGTAACCAGACTTCAGGGACACCACCAGTTGTTTTCAATAAATAATCTCTGATGATAGCAAGTCTGAAAGCTCCTAGTGAGTAATCATTATTGTAGTAGTAGTAGTAGTAGTAGTAGTAGCAACAGAGCTACTTGTAGTAGGAGTTTCCAACTTCTCATTCAACGAACTCTCTGCATGTCAAAATTACACGAGATGTATTTGATTCTAAAGAAAACGGAGAGATATGCATAGCTTCCGTTTGATTTCTAGAGATAGAACCAGAGCGGGTTCCTTTTGTCAGTAAATAAATATGCCTGTGTTCTTCCTTAAAATATAATGCGCCTGTCTCGTAAACTATAAGTAAGTAGTTGCTGTTTATTGATCATTGTTGATCATAACATTTATTTTCTACCTTTTCTGTGAGCGTTCAAATATTGGACGATTGCCAATGTAAATTGCAATTCGAAAGTTCTGGCATTTCTCAGTGGGGGAAACTATTTTCGATCGCAGTCGATGAAGAATAGCGTCTCATGTCTTCGTGTGAACAGAAATATCAATTGACCAAGTGAGACAAATTATTATATGGTAAATAATACACACGCACACACGCACACACACACACACACACACACATATATATATATATATATATATATATATATATATATAAAATTCAAATACTATAGTGTTTAAATATGTGGCAAAGTGGCAGTTTTAGTCATTTAGAACTGCTTTAAAGCTTCACTGCTCACTCATTTTTCGACCAAATTTCAAACAATTATTACAGATTATAGATCCCATTCCCGGTTATATTGTGAAGAAAATTAAATTTTCTTTCTATAAAACAAAAATGATGATGAATTTTGTGGTGTTCAAAATCGTAAAATTTTGTAAGGAGGTGAGCAAGGCTATTTATGCTTGGTTTCCATAGCAACCGCGTCGCTTCACTGCTCTTGCAGTCAGAGAAGTAACAGGTGAAACGGAGAGAATATAAGCATGTAAGGGAGATAATTGGGGGGTTTTATTGAAAGCAGAGGAGTGCCGTGTATTTTTATTACATATGTGTTTATGGGGACAAAAATAAGACTAAAATAAAACAAAGAACAAGTGAAATTGAAAAATATTATGCATGGAAAAGTAATGGACTAGTTGTTAAAACTGGAAAAGAAAAGGACACGACAATCTAGCAAAAATATAATTAATATATATCTAAATATATTGAAGCGTTAAGATTATGTATTAAATTCAATTTATAACAGTATATGATCAATTCTTAATGCTGCAATATTTTAAGTTATAAATTTAATTTGTCCTTTTCTTTCTCAGTTTTAACAACTAGTTCTTCACTTTTCCATATGAAAGATTAACCATATTACTTTTCATGCTCGCATTTTTCAATTGCAAGATATATATATATATATATATATATATATATATATATATATACATATATATATATGTGTGTGTGTGTGTGTGTAAATACAGTCATAATTAGTCTATTTACGTAAAGAATAATAAAAAAATATATAATTTGCTCTTTTTGATGGAGCACTGTCAACGAACCTTGTTGAAATTCGATTATTCTTAATTCTTTTGATTTATATATATATATATATATATATATATATATATATATATATATATATATATATATATATATATATATATATATATATACGAAATGCCTTCGATAATTTTCCAGAATTTTTTCTTGATAATTCAGTATATATATATATATATATATATATATATATATATATATATATATATATATATATATATATATATATATATATATATAGTGATCTAAGAAGGTTTTAAGTTAAATATCCAAGCAAAAAGCCCAAAGCAGCAAAACAAAAACAGGATTGCCATGGCTATATATACAAATGTAGGCAAATTTAGGAATATTTCATTAGTGTCAACCATATCTCATAAAATTTTGCCTATAGGATAGTATTATGATATTAAAAAAGCATGCAAACTTTCCTGTAGTTTCGTCCCATAGAACCAAAAATATGAGCATTTTAATATTTTTTGGCTATGATTATAGATATATCTATATATATATATAGAGAGAGAGAGAGAGCCAGAGAGAGAGAGTGAGGGATAGATAGAGAGAGAGACAGACAGACAAACAAACAGACAGAGATAAAGAAAGAGACGGATAAACAGAGATAAACCTTTTTTGACATATTTATAACGTCAGCATATCAGTTTATTATTGCTAGTTCTGAAGTTCTTTTGCTTCAAGAGGAATGAGAACAGTGACTGGTGCGACGACAACAATCTTGAAATTAATCAATTGCTCGTGAATAAAGAGAAAGTTTATGAATCTTTACTTTGTGAAGATCCTTCTGATCATACAACTCATTTCTGTGAATACAAAGAGGTCAAAGCCACATTACAACGTAAGCTAAAAAAAAATGAAAACTCAATGGTGGATGAATATAACGGAGCAGATCCAAAAGCGCTTTGATATAAAGTATTCGAAGGAAATTTTTGCACCAAGTATTTTGTCCTCCTACGTCTTTAACATTTCCCCTGTTATCGAAAGATCGTTCTCTTGTCATTTAGAATCCAGAAAATATTTTGAAAAGATGACAGAAGCACTTTATTGATGTATTTCACAATCCCTCAGAAGTGGATGCTGATTAAATTGATAGCCTATCTGTGATATGATGTCATATTCAGAATGGATTGTTCGCCTTGTCTGGATTAGATGCAGTTTCCTCTCGCACACATCAGCGATGGCAGGGCACCTGGTTTAGATTGTGCTCCAGTCGGACTTCCTAAGATTGGGAGTGTTAATATTGTTTGTGTCGTCTTCGCTTTTGTTGAGGAAATATGAGCAGGTTTCACATGACTGGGTTGGTTGTTACTTATAACCCCTATTTAAAGGAAAGTGACAGAAGAACGTTTGTGGCCACTACCGTAGAATCACGCTTTTGGAAGCTGCTGGGAAAGGTCTTACATGACTTCTATTAAACTGGCTACTGGGGAATGTTTCTCCTAATGCTATTCCAGATTCACAAAGTGGCTTTAGGTCTAGCAGAGGGAGTATGGATATGTATTTTCAACCCGACAAGTCCAGGGGAAATGCATTGAGTAACAGATACCAATGTACCAAGTGTCGAAAACATTTGACACCGTCAACAATGATGCACTCTGATTGATCTAAGAAATTGAGGTAGCCTACAACCATTTGTTAGCATATTCAAGGAACTGCACAAGGACATGAAAGCTCGAGTCTCATTTAACTGAAAATTGTCTGATTAAATGCCTGCTGACAATGGTGTCAAACAAGGTGATATTCCTGCCCCTACTCGATTCTCTATATATTTTGCTGTTCTACTTGTTCACGCGTTTCGGAATTGCAATAAGTGTGTTATGGTTAAATTTCGAACCACAGGTCGCTATTAATCTTAGAAGAAGGTTTAATGCCAGAACAAAGCTGCATCATATATTAGTAAAGGAGCTACTGTATGCAGACGATGCTGTTTTTGTTGCACACTTAGGCTTATATGCAGCATATAATGGATCGATTTGCTGATTGGAGTTATTTGCTTCCCCACTGAGCAAATTAGGAACATGGCCGTTTTTTAATGTGGAGAGAGAGGGAGGGGGAAAGGGGGACCAGCTCCCGAGAGGTGGGAAATGGGAGCTGGGTAGAAACTGTTGGTATGAAGGGTTGCCCCTACATTGACCAAGGTCAGATATGTGGGGTTACCCCCATATATGGTCTTTGCTAGTCATAGCTTGCAGCATCTGTCGGAACATATACTACAATTTGATCTTGACGCCCGGGCCCCGATTTGCTGATTCCTGCACTGCCTTTGGTCTGAGGATCAGTCCGTCTAAAACAAAGGCGATGTTCACTCCTGCACTAGGCCAGTCATACGTAGAGGTGAACATCATGGTCTGTGACGTTAGACTTGGTGCATTTGTCTATCTTGATAGTTTTCTGTCGAGGGATAGCTCTCTAGACACTGAAATCCGCATACAAATTCAGAAGACATCTGTAGTGTTTGGAAAAGTTGAGAATAAAGTGTGGTATGATCGCGGCATCCTTTTCAGAGCATGTTGCTCTAGTGTTGAGACCCTTGTAATCAGAGATCATATGCGTTGGGTTGACCACCTGGTTCGGATAAAAGATCGTTCGCTGACAAAACCAACTTTAAAAGGGAGCTGGAAAACGGGAAACGCCCACAACACAAGTATAGGAAGTGGTTCAATTTGAAAATCCTAAAAATCGACGCTGAGCACCCTCAACACAAGTATAGGAAGAGGTTCATTTGAAAATCCTAAAAATCGACGTTGCCACGTGAAAAAGCTTACTCTACAAAAGCGGAAGGGGGGAAAGCTTGTACATGAAATTTGTGATTTCTAAAGAATAGAAAGCAGGCCAACAACAACCTGAAGCGGGAGCTTCGCAAAGGTGTAATTGATAGCCCTAACAATGACGCGCTGAGCTGGAAATGCAACACTTGTGAACGATAATTTTGTCAAAAGCTGGCTACGTCAACTACCTTAAATCACACAAAACTACTGTTCGAGTCCACTTTGCACCTAATAGTCCGAACCAAACGATCTGTATAATAAGTAGGCAAGTTTACAAATCTACTATTTGTTTAAAAAGATGTGTAATTGCTCATAGGAATAGCATTCAATCTCCAGAGGAAATCAACTCGATAGAAATAGCTTAATTTGTGTGTGCAAATCTGCAGCGGGAATGCAGACTCATCTAAGATGGCATGAACGACGAGCTTTGGAGAATTCAATGTGATAAGGATCATCTAGGAAGAAGCAGCAATTATATATATATATATATATATATATATATATATATATATATATATATATATATATATATATATATACAGGTATATAGAGATAAACTTTTGGGGAAAATTAATAATTTCGAAATCTCTGTTGTTAATAATCAGAATTTAACAAATTAAACTCGTTGGAAATCTAATTACCTGAATAGTGTAGTGGGCTATGTAACATTTGCCCTTGAGGCCGCACGTTAATGGGATCATCCATCACCAAGAGCTTAGTTTTTTTTAAAAAAATTTTGAGTGGTGTTTATAATGTTCTGGTAGATCAACACAAAACCTATCTCACCAAAAAAATACTACTTGTTTTCTATGTATTTTTCTGTGGGCAGAAAATTAATATAGCATTTTAATATTCCGGAAATGAGTTTTTTTCAGGTTGTTAAGTATAAATTTGCGCGCGTTTGTGCGTACGACAATAGCCACCACTTATAACATAAAGAAATACATTGCTTAATATACTGGAAAGTAATTGCTTGCTGAAAATTTTAATGCGGTATTTTTTACAGCACATCTGAAACAAAACAATAACCGGCGCTTCTTCCCTAAAAATGTAGCTATAATGTGGATGTGCATTTTACGTTAAATTAATATGGAAAAGTGATCCCCAACATTTAAAAACTATAATTACTTCATATATTGGGAACTACTCGTTTACTGGAATTTTAAACGGTATTTTTGTTTTCAGTGCCCTAGAAAACCTATAACACTGGTGATTTAAAAGTATTTATTGAGGGTGGAAAGATTCTGCACATTTACCAATGTTTCAATCATAGATATTTGTTTTCCAAGTCTTGCATATGAATTCAAAAATATCTGATATTCCCCAAAACCGCTGGCCTTGATGGAGGGAAGAGTAAAACTGGCTGCTATGGTTTCAAATGATTTGAAATAACAGCAAGGATAGACTTGATTTCAAATATTTCGCAGATGCTATGTCTCCCTATTTGCTTTTTTATATATAAAGTCAATTTCACAGTGTGTAACGATTCTTTGATACTGGTGATATTCATAATTGTACCCTATTTCCAAATGAGGGTAGATACATAAGAACTATTTGGAATCAAGTCTTAGTTTGCTGTTATTTCAAATCCTTTGAAGCGGTAGCCGCAAGTTTTAGTCTTCCCTTCGTCAATGCTAGAGGTTTTGGTAAAATGGCTTAAGAGATTCCAACGAGAGAAAAATGTACGTTTAAATGAGTACGGTAACAAAAAACCGTTATGTTTTTATAAACTTGTTTTTATTATTTGATATTTACAAATTTTGACCCGACTCCAGAAGTGACATAGCAGAACTAAAGAAAGACATTAAATTCAGACTCATAAAAATATTACATGACAAGGATAACAAAACATATAATTTTCTAGTGAGAAAGAAATCCACTTCCCCAACAAAAATAACAATGATGGACCCCCCTGTCGATTTCAACGTACAAGCTTCCACCACAAAAATTAAGTTGCTAGGGAATCAACACAGATGATTTATTTTTATTAGTGAAGGCTTTGTGTAGAACCATCCCCATTTTTGATATTACTCCTAACTTTTGTCGGTGCAGACGACTGCCAAAGGACAGAGTATACAATAAACCGCAGGTTTTTACATCAGAGTTTCATTCTAGATATATATATAAACGAAAACTGGGGGTGCATCTCTCGCAGCGAATTCATGCGCCCCCAGATAACAACCTGGAAAGTTCTACAACTCGGTGCGATACATACAGCGAAAAGACTTCCCAAATGGTCACCCATCTGATACTATCCAGGCTTAACATAGCTTAACATCGGTGATCTGGCGAGAAAAAATACGAGGGGACGGAACTAAAAGTCTTCTTTAATAGTCTCCGGAACCTCACGTCTCAGCATTTCGAAAACTTTTGAAATAATGACAATATGATTATAAAAAAAATCAGACAATGGTTGTGCTTACGTAAACCCACACTTTATGAATAATTAGGGAACGAAAACTATTACAGACTGACTCACACAACACGACAACATCTAAAATCACAAGATTTTGCACAAAACATAAGGGAATATTAACAAAACAAAAAAACAAAAAAAAGAAAGAAAATTATTTCCTCACAAACTTCACTACTAAAACAAATAACATCATACGGGATACCAAAAATACACAAATGAAAAAATATAAAACATGAGATTAACATTCAAAACTCAGAATATATCGAGCACTCCAAAGACTTAGTAACCTAATAGACATATTACTACAACTGTTCACCGCTTTGCTTCATAAGAGACGCCATCCACTTTCTAAGTTCCCTTACACACAGAGTAGACTATGAAAAATTACTAGTCATATGCAGCTTTAGCAGGCTATACAGTAACACAGGGAAAGAAGAAATTTTATATGGGACCGATAAACATGCACAAATACTACAGCGAAAATTCACTCAACATTTTTTTTTTTTTATTGACAGCATAGATACAAACAAAAATTTTCGAATGATAATCATGATAGCAACATACACTTACTAGGAACAACAATTGGAAAATGGCCCCCACATAGCCACTCTTACACTAGCCGACCTGGAAGAGACCATATACGAAAGGAAAGAGCAGCAACACGGAGACAATACAAATACATTTTTCATAGTCGGGGAAAAGATACCTAGATGATTGCGTTATTCGTTGGAAAACCAAATGCGGCATCAAATACTTTCACACTATACTTGAAAATCTGTACCGCATAAGAACATTTACCTTAGAACCAATTGATGTAGAATTACACTTACTTAATATACTAGAATAAAGAAAAACACATTGCTCACAAACGTTTAGCACAAATTTTCAGAAAATTTATCCACTTTAAAGTCATCATGAAAAAGGCAGAATAAAATCCATACTTTACATCCTAGCACGTAGAATAATATCCATACTCACAGACAAACACCTTAGAACGATCCAACACAATAAACTATAAATAACCTTGATAAAAGAGAATTTTCACTGTAACTAATACATAAAAGTATCGAACTAGCAGAGAAAATACCAGTAGACGAACAAAAATCAATAAACAAAAAACAAAACAACAAAAACGAATAAAGAACAAATTCTAGTATACGTATCTACACACAATAAAAAAAAAGAATTATTTACGGATACAACAAAAAACGTTGCCCCACGATAAATAAACAAACAAAAATTATAAAAAGCAAAACTTAAAACACATTCTATAGTATCCAAAATATTATAATTTATTATTAAATATTAATTGGTAAATCAGTATTATTAAATTAAAATTATTAAATCATAATTATTTCCAATACAACATAATTTGGATATCTTAACATACTATTATAAATGGCATAAGAGAAAGGAATTTAAATAAAAAAAAACTTAAATAGCATTCCCCTACAATAACAGGCACTAAACATAGTGTATTCAAACTATGAAATATAACTTGTATTTCATGAGCCAATACAAGAAAACACGCTTTAATCCGCACGTGAACACACGCACACAGCCAAACTTATGTATATACACATATGTATTCCTACACCTCCACGGTAGTAAGAGGAAAACAATATCAAGAAAAAATTGAAAAATAAGACACGCTTAGACACCTCAGACCCAAATCCCCCCCCACTCTGATGGTCTTGAACTGATCCCAACAAATTCAAGTGAAACACACTGAAATTTGAACAAGCATTAAAGACACATTCCATTTCCCCTTCATGGGAAAAGTACTTATTTCTCAAATGGCTTTTTCAAAGTATCTGTTTCTAAAATTGCGAATGCATAATATAGTAGTTATTGGTTCATATGTTAATTTTTAGCCTTGCAAAATAAATGTCTACATAGCCCAGTCATTAACGACACTAGCAAAATAAATCGTGAGCTGAAAACTTTTGGTTTCGATTCTCGGTGGTGGCACACAAGTCTTTTTTCAATCATTACTAAGTATTGCATCCGATCTATCTATATCTATAAAAGTGAAAATGTATGTCCGTCTATCTGCCTTTGTACATTTCCCTACCAAATAACTCTGTCAATTTAAAGTCTACAGACTCAAAATTTTAGATATTGAGTATTGAGATTTGGGAAAAATCGGTTTTTGGCCAGAACTTTTGTTCGTAAGTTGTCAAAGTTCTACAGTTTGACCTTTGAGAACTCTACCAAACTCCTCCGCCAATTTTGCCAATTTTGCGTCTAAACTCTTGACATTTGAGATATACGTTCCTTTGAAATGGATCTAACTTTATAATTCAATTTGCGTTCAGAACAATAAATGTTAAGGGGTTATAGTTGGGATCAAAGTTTTAAAAAAAATTCTCTGCGGTCTCTACCAAATTACTCAGACAAATTTTGGTCTAAACATTTGAAATTTTACAAGGTAGACGTTTTCCTCACTTTTTTATTATATATATATATATAAATATACCTATGTGTACACACATGCATGCACATATACGTATATATATATATATATATATATATATATATATATACATATATGTGTGATCGTTTATGTATATTCATGTTTATTTAATATATAAAAACAAGAAACAACCACAGAATTCGCGCATAAGCCTGACGAATCCTATAGTGGATGAAACGCAGAATATTCAGTGTAGCTTAATCGCCATATATATTTTATAAATTACTATGTATGTATGTATATATATATATATATATATACATATATATATATACACATATATATATATATATACATATATATATATACACACATATATATATATATATATATATATATATATATCATAAGTTTTTATTTCGGTTTCGGTTCAAGCTACTGCACCCAAGTCATATGGATATAATTATTTTATTTTTGCAGTCGCAACTTTATAACATATAAAAATCGATAGAACATTTATTCTATAATAATATATATGAAATCTGCAAGATTTAAAGCGTCATATTTAGCATATTTTACGACCGGGCTTTACTGGGCGTTCGTGCTAGTCTAGATAAATACTTTTGCAGTTTTAATAAAAAAGCTTCAATAATATCAGATTGTCTCCATCTACTCTTAACATCTACAGTATGCAAACATCAATATATTATATATGAATGAGTCTCCTGTGGAATTTCCACAGGTACTGATAGTAAATATTAATTTTTGAAGGTGCATTTTTATTTTTTTTTTCAGCTGTAATCATAGCAAGCAAAAGCGGTTTCAGGAGACTCACACCAGATGTGCGTCGGTGAGTTGAAAGTCGGTGTGCTGATAACGCGCGAACGTTTCCCTAGGGTAACGGTTTAAGTGTTCTTAGCGAAAGCCGCAAGGACCGCTATCCCTTTCCAATCTAACAATGGTGCTCGTATTCTCACCCACGAGGAATGTAAATCCCTTTTCAAGAATTTTGCACGTTGCAATTCACAATAACTTTGACTTCAAGGCTAAAATGTCCTCTAGGGATTTTCTTTACACGTCTCCTCTGTTCTGTCGTTGTCTCTCCTCATTGTTTCAACCATTAATATCCTTCTATTGGTAGTGTTTGATTTGTGCGAACACAAAAGTTGAATCGAACCATAAGAACAATGCCCATGACCTATTTGAACACGTCAATTCTAATTTTATCAGAAGTAAAATGTAATCTCTGTAAAATATACATAGTTAGACCAGTTGTTATTAGTAGTTTATGAAGAGAAGAATCGTGCTCAAAACGCGCGTCTACTATCTTACTATAGACACACTCTACAACTATACCACTCTACACATATCTCATATACAAGACAGGCGTTCGAAAAGTGGCTTCCTCTATTTAATACGTCCGAATGGATAAGAACGTATTACAAAATTGCATCGTTATTATTACTAGATGTTATGCATGCAACTTGAAATTAAATTTCTATGTTCCAGATATTAGTGGTATGAGACTAAAAGAAAGCAAACTCTGTAATGGACGTAGTCAGAAAGAGAGATATATCATTGATTTTCTTCATGCTGAAAAAATTGAACCGTTCAACGTTGATCGGAGCGTGTTGAACGATTACAGAACCGATGCAGTTTATATAAACACAGTTAGGAGATGGGTTGGGGGATTTCAGTTTGCCAAGAGTAATGCAGGTGGCAAAGCCCGCTCTGGAATTTTTACGGTCGAAGCATAAAAAAAACGACTGACTAAAAATTCTTTGAGTGGTAGTGAATATGTAGAAAAAGAAATTATTTGTTTTAATTGTAGTACACCCGTCTTCGTAGCTCTTCCAAATTTTAGTGCTGTGTTAAAGATTAGTAGGCCATACTTTCGAAAACACTGTCGTGTACACACACACACATATATATATATATATACACACACACAAATATTTATATATATATATATATACTTGTTTATTGTTATATAAACATGCTCACATCCCGCTGCTACAAATAGCCACTTGTTTCAATCAAACAACAGATATCATCAGGCAGCGACTTGACTATTCAAAAGTTCAATGAATAATCTATTAGGTTATCTAGGTTATTCATTGAACTTTTGAATAGTCAAGTCGCTGCCTGATGATATCTGTTGTTTGATTGAAACAAGTGGCTATTCGTAGCAGCGGGATGTGAGCATGTTTATATAACAATAAACAAGTATTATCAGCTCTTTTTATTGAGCACTATCTAACAACCTCGTTGAATTCATTAGTCCATTACTTTTAAATATAAAAAAAACCCGAGTATATATATATATATATATATATATATATATATATATATATATATATATATATATATATATATATATATATATGAGATAAACAATTAAAACTGTAGGTTAAACTTTGCAATAAAAATTTATTATTTGGCTGGATACTCCAAAAGACAAATTACAAAGTCCTTATTCCGCGGAGTTTGAAAGAATGCTAATCTAGTTATTCTTCTCATCAGAGGACATGAAGAAATTAGCAAATTATATTTGTAGCAATGCAAGAATTTTCTAGTTATGGCATAAATTGAAACATCAATTTATTGTAGTTTTAAATTGCCAAGGAAAAAAGTGAAAAAATGTTCGATATGTAAAAAAACATAGAAACAAACCGCGCATAATATTTCAGGCTGCATGAAAATCCCCTCCAGTTAATCTGCATGAGAAAATAATTCTTCAGAGAGAATGGAGTCAAAAATTACACCCAGCGTGACGATGCATATCATCCGATTGGAAAGCTTTCAAAACAGCTGAAATAATGAAAATTGTGGGTTTTTTTCCGGGCAGCGCAATACTCCAAAGAGAAGACGATCTCCAGTTAAATATGATCGACGAATAAAAAGAAGAGGAAAGCAGTATGTAAACCTTCATCGTCGGCTTAATTAGAAAAATATATATAGTAATCCACATACAGTACTGTTTCGTCGTTTCACAGATTATCAGTGTGGCTAGACAAGTAACTACCTCAAGCCAGGATCGAAACCGCGTGTGTGTGTAAAACATTATGAAAAATCAACCTACAGTTTAATTCTTACTTTTCTGAGGTTTCTTATCTTCTTGCGCTTAAATCAAAACCAAATATATAACAGGTGTTTCATATATAGCCCAAACGTTTTATATCTTTCTTCGAATCAACGTAAATTAAAAAAAATATATGATTGAAAGTACTTGAAATGAAGAATTAAAAAAAAAGAGTTGTTAAAACGTCATCTTACGGACTTGGCGCTTTTCTGTATATTTTGATTTTGTTTATTTGTATTTTTTCATCCGATGATAGTTCGACGATGAATCGGAAACTTTCGTAATACATATGTCAGATATATACGTATTTTTTATTGCAACACAACTCAATGTTTGTCTGTGTGTGTGTGTGTGTGTGAGTGTGTGTGTGTGTCATATGAATCAAATGTTTCTATGGCTAGATTTAAGACACAACCGGAAATTATCAATGATGTTCATGTTATGAAATCAATTAGAATTTTCTCTCTTACATGTATAGCAAATTCTATTTCTCCAAGAATTATTGTATTAAAAAGGATTCTAAACTAAATAATTACTTTTATTGTTATTTTTATGATTCGGTTTTAAGAGAAAATCACCGCGCTAACAGTGTTATTCATATAGTTTTTCAGTAATAAATAGTTTATTGCATTTTTACACGGTAGAATAGAAAGTACTTTTCTTGTATTCATAAAAAATCGATATGTTGCCACAAAAGAATGCACCAACATCTTATCTTGCATCTTTCATCGGATTATTTCGATAATCCAATTCTCTATGCTTATCGACAATATTC
This sequence comes from Euprymna scolopes, assembly GCF_053919585.1. Classification (NCBI taxonomy): domain Eukaryota; kingdom Metazoa; phylum Mollusca; class Cephalopoda; order Sepiida; family Sepiolidae; genus Euprymna; species Euprymna scolopes. Next base: position 36,733,010 of record NC_136491.1, read on the forward strand.
CGATAGAAAAAATATCTACGAACATTACAAAGCATAAAAATACATTTTCATGGAACTTAAAAAAATGCCCACCCGTTTAGGAATCCGTAGCGAACGAACTCACACACAGACAAAGTTACTGTTATAAAATAGTATATATATGGCGATATAACCGGGCTGCGCCGGGCTGTTCCGGGTTGTGCCGGGCTGTGCCGGGCTGTGCCGGGATTTGCCGGGCGTTTGTGCTAGGTTAGATAAATACTTTTGCAGTTTAAAAAAAACAACAAAAAAAAATACAATAATATCAGAGTGTCTCCATTTACGCTGAACATCCACAGAATGCCATCATCAATATATTACATATGAATGAGCCCCTTGTGGAATTTCCACGGGTCCCGCTAGATTATTATTAAGGTTGGTGCAAAAAGAATATCGTTTTCTCATATATGTCATTTTATATATGATTTTTGAATTAATTTATTTATGCATATATATATATATATATATATATACGCGTTTGTATGCGTGTGTGAGTGTGTGTGTGTGTGTGTGTGTGTGTGTGTGTGTGTGTGTGTGTGTGTGTGTGTGTACACGCCTCTTTATGTAGGGGGAATACGTGGTAGAAAAAACTGTTCAAAAATATCAGGTGGGCTAATTCATATCAACAAAGTTATTACAAAAATAGCGACAAAATATTACGACATAACTATAACTACGTAGATGATGATGATTGCAACGTCTTGTCAGACGAGTGCCACTCCCTCAGGCATTTAAAATCCATGAGCCCAAATGCCTGAGGGAGTATCTATACAAATATGATGTTACAGAGTCTTAGCTTTGTACGACAGCTAAGTCTCTCTCTCGGTTCAAAATGTGGAGATCCAGCAACAAGCAAGAGCAAGATAGCCAGCAACAAATTAAACTGCAGACCAGCTTAATGCGGGCAATGATCTTCCGCTTTATGGTTTTTTTTAAATCAGAGATGTCCTTCTCATAGAAAGGTTGCCTTCAGCACGGCTTACGGGAGCCCTCTCCACCCCAATACACATACACACACTCACAAATATACACGGTGCTAGTTGGCCGTTGACCCAGAAATAGAGTTCATTCGCCCTTTGGAAGGTCTTGTTTTTAATCCTTCAGGGAGACTAGCCGCCCTCCTTACCAAACACGTCTGGAGGGGGAACCAGTTTAGTCGCCGGTGACCCGACCATGAGGCAGGTAGTACATACATACATGCATACATACATGCTTGAATACATACATATATATTATATAACATATATATATATTATGTAATATATATATATGTATACATATACACACACACACATATATATATATACATATATATATATATATATATATATATATATGCGTATATATATGATGGGGAAATATTCCTATTCAAGTATATTTCACTTTTTACACCGCCGATATTTTTATTTATGAAGCATGATATATGTAAAGTAGACCATGTACAAATAAATAACAAAAAGTTAAAATTTTGAATCCCAAGATGTTGTTCATTTTACTTTTATTGATAAATGTTATATTCTTGATAGCACGTGTCTCGTATCACGAAAGCATTCATATAATTATTGCATCAGTTTTTGAATTTTCCTTGCCCTGACTCATCAGAAGAATTAGACCTCATTAATTTAAACAGAAAATAAAAAGAACATGTCCATTATCACACAAACAGGAAAAGATAGCAAGAGTAATTTCAGTTGTGTTTAATGAAATTTACACCATTATTGAATGCTTTGCGGCGGGCCATTCTGCTACTAAAAGTTAATTCCATAAAAGTTACAGTATTTTGTGGTTATAAAAGTTCTCAGATGCGCTTGTGATTTTAAGTTGTATAAGGATTTTTATCTGTTTAAATCGTGTGGCGGACCCCCCCCCCGTGCTCAGGTCAAGAACTGACCTTTAACTTCTTCGGAAACTGTGGTTCGTGATGTTACGTCTACTGAGAGATCTCCACATGAATTCTTGGCGTCTCGGTGTTGAATTCTGTTGAAAAGCAAAAACAAAGCTTTGCGTTCGCCGGAAAGAAGACACCCAAAATCAGAGTTTCTAGCTACTAAAAGTTAATTCCATAAAAGTTACAGGTCCTTTTTACATATGTACAACCTTCACTTAATTAAACTTTTCAGGTTTCATAAATCTCTCTTCTTCGTCACTGGATTGCTGATCAGGATGGCGGAGAGGGGCTCGTCAGCTATTTCTTCTCGAGATTCGGATCAAAATCTGTTAATTCCGAGCGGGTATTGGCTTTTTATACTAAGGTTGGGGTCTGGCGATCTGCTGAAATAATCAAAGCCAGCCACATATCTTGGGAAACCCTAGGTACACTTGCGGGGGTACACTTCCCCAAATCGTCCATAATTTCGAAAATCTGGGGCCAAAAAGAAATCACTTTCACACAGCTCCAAGAGGTCAAACAGCCCTCGTCTGAAACAGGTGTCCTCGAGGGCACGATTGGTCTGGTTTCATCTTCACATTGTTCTGATATTTCTGGTCGCCCCATTCTCAAACAACAAAACACATGTCTGGTTTTAACAATAATATATGTATACATATATATATATATATATATATATATATATGTTTTAATTCAAGTATTTTTGATACCTGCCATTGTCCAGGATTCAATTAGACAATCTTAGCATATTTTTCCGGTTTTCCTCAGGTCAAAGAGGGGTCTCAACCTCCCCAATGGGGAGCAAATCGCCCCCTCAAGGCGATCATGTCACAATCAGACTACATTTTCTTTAATATTTTTTCGGTCATTTATTTTTCGATATTTATTTGAGGCATTAGGATACAAAACCTGTCTAAGAACACTCCCAGGCACATAAAGTACATTTGTATTGGCAGTCTATTGGCAGTCTATATCAAAGCAAACGATATATACTTATCTCATACAGGAACACAAATCCGCACAAAAATACACAGTATAATTTTATATATAATTAAGCGCCTATATTTTCAATTTCGCTAAACTCGCAATTATATATTATGGACGAAACGTTCCAAGAAAATGGAGTCAAAAGTGGCTTTGTAGCTGTATTCAGTTCTCACGACCAACAGCAATTGTCACGATCTCGTCTGCTTGTTGTTAGAGCATAAAACTTTAGAGCCCGTAGGTATAAAAATAATTATCTCTATAATTATTTAAATGCAACCTTGTCAGTGTGTGTGACTTGGTTCAATATTGACTCAAAAATGACTGGACAAATTTTTATGAAATTTCACACAACGGTATATAGTGTGCCTGGCAGTGTTTTAAGCAAGGTTTTGGCATCGAAATGTTTGCAACAAGTATCAGTAAAAAAAATATTCGCTTCGTATTATTGTATGTATGCAAATTAAAATGACCGGATATTTTTCAAGGTCATTGCTTACCAACAAGCCACCGACGCTGATACCGTTATTTGTGTATAGAATTGTTCGTACTACTACTACTACTACTACTACTACTACTACTGCACACTTCACAGCGCACGCACACACGCACACACGCACACACGCACACACGACCATGACAGAATGTTTTCTATTTCTTTCTTTTTTTGACGACATAACTACTTAATGTTGTTCCGTTAATTCTGAAAAAAAACCCAGTCCTTCCATGTTTTTTATCAACTTGAATTTAATTAACACTTTAAATAACATTTATTCACACAAATACAAATTGATTATCATACCAAAACAACTTTGCTTACACATTACTTATGCATTTACGAACACTTATTTGAAATTCTTTCTTTTCTCATTTAATCGTTTCTTAAATTTCGATTGAAATTTTTTCGAAAATTTATATTTTTGCATATTTATTTTTTTGTATACTTCATAAGCATAAAAATGACATTAAATAACCCCCCCGACCAAAGTCGGGTAATACTGCTAGTTTAATATATATATATATATATATATATATATATATATATATATATATATATATATATATATATATATACGAGTTGCGTGCGATACGTAATGCCCCTGGCCCACTTTTCATCGCAGTAGAACAACGAAACTTGGCACAGTTATTAGTCTTTCTCTAAATAGGAACCACTCAGATTTAGGCATCTCTACCATCGTTTGATGCAGCTTTGCAGACCGTGTTTGTAGATCATCCCAGGTTGGCCCTCCAATCATGACATTACTTCAGAAATCACGGCTGCATCATCTGGGAAACGCGTTTCTTTCAAAAACAGCTTCATGGCTGGGAAGAGGTGAAAGTCAGAGGGTGCAATGGTATGAAAATATGGTGGATGGGGAAGAATTTCATAACCACACGCCCGTGCTTCTGATCTGACGACCTGCGAGTTGTGGACCGGAGCATTGTACTGCAGGAAGAGGGTAGATTTGCTGATATTGCCCCGTCTCTTGATTTTTATAGCTTCCTTTAATTTCTTCAAAAGTAAAGCATAATAGGGTCCTGTAATTGTGGTACCCTATTCCAGGAAATCTATCATCACTACCCCGTCTTGGTCACAGAAGACTGTGAGCATGATCTTGCCAGAGTAGGGCTGCACCCTTGCCTTCTTTGTGTTATATATTGGTTATCATCGAGTTCTCACTAGGGTTATCATAGAGGGGCACCATTTACGTTTGTCTGTATAACCCAAAAAGGATTCCGTGTGCGTATGATTGTCTCTAATATAAAGGGTTGCGTGTTTGATTATCATAAAGGGAATCGTGTGTGTGACATGTATTTTCAGAACCTACCTCTGCTTCTTCGATGTTGGACCATCTGGAAATTTCTCATCCTGGAGGGAGACTTGACACCTGTTTGACGAAGATTTATCACTCCAAGACGATGAATGGGTTTTATAGTTTTTATTTCACTTTCCCCAGAGGTCCTGCAGAAGGTGGAAGTGAAATCGGCCTGTGTGGGGGTTCTTCTTCTACACACGTCAGCGTCCGTCTCCCCCCCTCCCCAGTTAAGAGGGGGAGACAACGGAAAGCAGTCTGTCTTCTTCAAAGCCCAAATCAAATCTCACAGATCTAGCCAACCTGACCACGTCACATATACGTAATCTGGTCAGCTGACCTTCGGTTCTGGTAAACGTGTCTACACTCCACGTTTACTCACCTCTCTCTCTCCTCTCTCTCTCTCCTCTCTCTCTCTCCTCTCTCTCTCTCTCTCTCTCTCTCTCTAAAATTTGGAGGTGGTAAGTTGAAGTGCTTCCACAGCATTTACTGGGCTTTGGTCTCTGGATCATAGTGATGGAGCCAAGTTTCATCTTGTGTAATCAATCTTTTGAAAAACTTTGACTCATCTTCTTGGCACATCTCCAAATTCATCCTCGAGCACTCGACGCGTTCTCGCTTCTGGAATGGCGTGAGCAATCTGGGAATCCATCTGGCAGACACCTTATGCATATACAAAATGTCATGAATGATAGTTTCCACATACGCTGTACTATTCTTGACATCTTGGGCTATTTAGCGAATAATAATGCGCCGATCTTCCAAAATGACAGGCTCAACTTTACGGACAAATGCTTCATCAATGGCAGAAGGGGGTGGGCGACCAGGTATGTTAGCTGTTTCCACAGACTTCCGGTCATGTTTGAATTTACGATGCCAGCGTTTTACAAGGTCATATGATGGGGCATTATCACCATAAGTGTCTTTCATTTCATCAAAAGCCTCCTG
>NC_136491.1:36743661-36786161 GCF_053919585.1 Euprymna scolopes
CAGAAACAACGGGAAACCAACTGTGAAATTTTTTAACTGCTAAAATAACTGTGTAAAAACAATTTTCATGAATTTTAAATGCGTTTTATTTTTTCAACCGGACTAATTTTACTCAATTGGATTCACATTTGGCTTTGTTAAAAGCATTTCTAATGATTATTTCCCCTTTTCGGGTTACCTTTGAAAGCGTCATAATGCTTGCTTCAAGTTTATGCCGGGTTTGTTTTTATATTGTTTTTCCTGCATCTCCTACTCTTTTTCACGCGTTGTTTTAAAGTGCACGTACATTTTTGCAATTTATAACTATAAAAATGGCGGTTTCATTTAATGGCGTTACCAGGAAATTCTAATTTTTTTTCTTTCCGCCCGAGTAGCAGTCAAATTTTCAGTCAACAACCGATTAAATAGTTTTCCCTATGTCTGAATACACTTTATGTAATGTTTCCAAATTTTAGATAAAAACATTGGCCGAGTAATTTGGTAGAGACCGCAAACCTCATATTTTTAAACTTTGAATCTAATTTGGAACCCTTGACATCCATGTATATATATATATACATATATATACATATATATATATATGTATATGTATATATATATACATGAATGCATATATCTATATGGTTATTTATATATATACATATATATATATATATGTGTGTGTGTATATATACATGAATGCATATATCTATATGGTTACTTATATATATATATATATAATATAATATAATATATATATATATATATATATATATATATATATATGGATATATATATGTATATATCTAAAATTATTTACTATAATTATTATTAAATATATAACGTATTGGTTATATGTTAAAAAATAATTTTGTGTAGACATTTATAAATAGTTTAATACAAGCAGATTTTAAAATTCATGCTTTTGTTAAGCCTCTCAGTCCAAGGAATATCTAAATGAACAAAGAAGAAGAAAAAGAAATGCTGTCTAAAGCAATTACATATAAAAACAAACTCTATAACCACATATACACAAAAACGTAGAAATAAAATAATAGGAGCTATTAATAATAGTAGATGTGTCCATTCGAAACATTGTTTTCGTTGGGTAAGGAGACGACATATTAGCGGACTGACGGAACGTTGATTACTAAAAGGTTATTTTAACTCAGAACATTATAACATAGGGCGCAGATTTACTTTTATTCGAATCGATTTTAATTACGGTAGACGACCTCTGTCGGATGAGTGACAAGAGCGAATTTGATTTGGTTTTCACCCGAAAAACAAAAAAATGCTAAAAAGTCAAACTTGTGTAATTGGACGTTGGCCTGCAAAAGATGAACTAATGTGTATTGTTAACGCATGCATAAAAATATCCTGAACTGTCATCTAAGCTTCAGCCTCTGTCCCATAGACGAAATGTAGCACCCTTCTGCTTGTTCTACAAGTACTTTAACGGTGAATGCTCCGACGAACTGCAAGCACTTGTACCCTCTCGCTGTAAGTGCCCCCCGACAAGCAGACAGGCAGCAAAACCCCACCCCTTCACAGTTGAGATCCCTAGATGTAAGAGAGCCTTCTATTCCAGTAGTTTCTTCTCCAGAACCGCTAGATTTGGAATTCCCTTCCGGGTTCCTGCTTCCCCAACTGTACTGACATGCAGAAGTTCAAGTGTAACGTGAACCGATATCTTGCTGCCCAACTCCCCACCTAGTACCCCAGTAGCTTATGCCCCTGATAGTAGCCACTACATCAAAGTGGCAATGTGCCTTGTTTGGGGTGAAGATGTAATGAGAAAGTCATTTAATTGCTATAGTTTTGATATGCATTTAACCTTAGTTTTTATGGTAGCGAATAACGCTGAGGAGCTAAATGTTTCGATTATACCTGATGGCACAGAAGGCATATATTTTTTAAACATTTTAAGTCCTTACTTCATATTATATGCAATATAATAATGAATTAAACAAAAAACACTGACTCTATATAATAAATACGCACAAAAACATCATATTTAAGCTTATTTACGATCGATTAACGCAGGGCAGTCTGCTAACATATATATCCCTGTGTGTGTGTGTGTGTGATTGTGTGTGTGATTGTGTGTGTGTGTGTGTTTGTGTGTGTGTGAGGTGACTTTATTATTTTAGAAAATCAACAGTAGTTTATTTTTGGGCGGTGTAGAACATAATAAATTATGGATTGCGTGGAAGCATGTAAAACCTTCTGGCAGTTCTCCTAGGTTAGTCCCCGACCAGAGCAGAAAATCATTTAATTGTGTTTGGTACACATATCTAGAAGTATACAGTCAACTAGTCATCGGCATTCACTCGATGAGAGTTGAACCGAATTTCGACCGAATGTGGAGGTTTCGTGGGAATATCAAGTTCACACACATCCCTAGTCGGATATATAACCCGGTCAAAAACATCATGACGTTAGGCTTTAGTAATTCTGCAGAGAGTTGTCAACGTTCTCTGACATACAAGGCATGGTATTCTGATCAACCATATGGTAGTGACTAGACTCACCGTTGCTTACTTTGGTGATCTAACTAAAACCAGTGTGTCAATGTGATTATGGATTATAGAAGAATGCATATTAATCTTGACTCACCTCTACGGTACTTAATTTCGATAAACATTATTAGAAATAAATATAATTATACCAACAGTGGGGTATTGACTCTTGAGTATTTTCCCATAATTTGCAATGGGGAAAGTTGAGAAAAATATAAAAAAGTATAATCTTTTATCTTCTCAAAAATCTGCCTTATTTACTGAATTATTGCTGTGTCATTAATGCTCACTCCTGACTTCTGTTCAGTCTTAGTAAAATGGTTAATCTCTGCAAGTTTGTTTCTGCTTGTAAGTGTAAGATTTCGCAATCTCCAGCCATATATATCTTGAATCCACATTGTTAGAATGGAGTAGCAAGAATCATAGTACGACTGCAAGCATGCATGGTATTCTAATGAACTGAGCAGAAATTATAGTTGCCAATTTTCGCGAACACAAAAATTCACTAATTCACAAGAAATGATTCAGTAATTCTTACAAAACAAAAATTAACATAAAAAATTAACACAAAAAATTACCATAAAAAATTAGCACAAAAAATAACACAAAATTTAACACAAAAACTAACGCAAAAATTCATTAATTCTAAAGAAATTCAACAAAAGTAATCTGCACTCATTATTATCATAGACAAAGGGAGGTTACAACACGGATGTTGGTTAAAATGCATCTAAACGTAAATATTGACGGTTTCTACGAAAATTCTATTGAATCCCCATCTTTCTGGTCAAATGCAATGGTAGCTGTAACATTTTTACACAAAGCAGGCTATCAAAGGTAAACTCTAATTTTCTATGTAAAAAGTTATTACATTAAGAGGCAAACATAAAAAAAAACTTCGTTTCTATATTGTGGCTTTTTACTTATATAATCAAAAACAAATCCAAAATATCGTTTTATATCTTGCGTCTGTTAGCTTTACTAATTAGTGAGGAAACAGGAAAACGTTATTTTCTATATTGTGGTTAAGGTTAGGGTTAGAGTAAGGGTTAGTGTTAGGGTTAGGGTTAAGGTTAGGGTTAGGGTTAGGGTTGATTACAATCAGAGATAAATATGTGAACATTTTTTGTCGTATTATTTCTAGTAATCGGAATAGTGTCTTCATACTGCGTGTTATTTGCACAACGTTTCTGTCGATGCAATATTCGAACTCAGTGTTCCTTGTAAACTAAATTGAACTATAGTACTTGACTTTTGTACGTTTACCTTCAGTAAACGTGTTTATGTAAAATAACAAATCATAAGATCAAGCAGCCGTGTTTTATACTCGAAAAAGTTAAGTTTGCTACATACTTCCGAGATATCGTAGTTCTAGTAAAAAGTAAAAATTAAAGTAAAAAAAAGTAAAAAGTAAAAATTAACATCATTAAGCAAAACACTAGGATATATTAATTCTAAAATATTTATAACAAAAAGCGCCAGGGGTGGGGCTTAGGTTGAAATAGATCCATTAAATAACTGAACGATTGACTATTAAAAGAGCGTCCTTGTTAAAGCATGTGTTATTATTGATAGTACAGAAAATAATTCCTATAAAATATGAATTATTATTGTTTGGTCTCTCGAAAAAGGAGGGTGGACCTGTAAATTCATGCTTGTCTGTTCGTCCGTTCGTCTGTCTGCACTTTTCTCAATAATTATGCCTTGGAACTTTTTGAAATTTTGCACAAACATTAAACATGATATGTGTAAACAAGTAACAGAACGGGTTTTCCCTGAAAACTCCGGTTGCCCCCTGGGGGTATTTCGGGTTAAAATGACTAAAATGGAAACTTTTGTGCTTATTAAAAAAAAATGATATCTTGGAGTTTTATAAAACTTTCTGAAATATTGTAACTAACTGATTTCTATATAATTTTGTTTGTCTATACTTCGCGATAACTCTTCGGTGTGCCCCCCAGGGGCATATTTAGGGCTAATAAAAGCACTCCATTTTTGGGACTATTTTACCATATTTGTAACAAATTTTCTGTGTATGTCTATTTAGATGTTTTGCATGGAGCTGAACACAAATTTAAATATGTTAAGGCCTTGGGAAGCTTTGGGGTTGAATGGCAGGGAAAATGATGGACTTATTCATTTCTTTTTTGAATGGTTCAGAACTTACATTTACATATGTCAAGGCTTAAAATTGCACCATTTATTCATTTTCATCAGGATTTGACGACCCCTGGGGACTTATGAGGTGTAATGGGGGGGCAATGCTAAACTTAGTCATTTTTTATGCCTCGTTCACTGTGCACTCATGGGGTGGCATGCAGCTTCACTTGTTTTTTGTTTTTTTTGCTTTCATGGCAGAAATGACGATGGTAAATTCTTATCTCTATTTCGAATATCATACAAAAGTATCTTCGTCTGTATGCGGGTGAATGAGTGAATTCGTTTTTTATGGACTCGGAAACGGCTGGCCCAATTTTGAACAAATAACACTAAGGTGCTTGATATTTTGGGAGTTATAACTTAAAGTAATGCAGCCTTAATTTGTTTTAAATTCCAATGCTGCAATATTTTAAGTTATAAATTTATTATATTTTTTACTAGAATATATTGTCATTTTCTTTTCCATCTTTATCATTTAGTTCTTTACTTTTCAATGTTTAATCTCAACCATATTACAGTTCATGCGCGCATTTTTCTATTGTAATATATATATATATATATATATATATATATATATATACATATATATATGTATATATATATGTGTGTGTGTGTGTGTGTGCGTGTGTGTGTGTGTGTGTGTGTACTTTATGGATAATCTCTGTAATGGATCTATTAGTGAGACAAGGGTGGCGACATCCAAACCTATATATATATATATATATATATATATATATATATATATATATATATATATATATATACTTTTTTTTGGATCCTGGACGCACCAAAAACCTGTCACTTATTAGTTGTACGTTCCCTTAGAACCATAACCCTAACCATAACCCTAACCATAACGTTTTCAACCATCTCAACATTTTAAACCCCATATCACTAATCTAAAACCAGGAATAAACAATTTAACCCATTGAATTTCGCCTCTTGTGTGTATCCAAGTGTCAGAAGCTAATCGGTGATGATTTCACATTTGCTATCACGACCTAAAGTGACAGGCAGCCATTAATCAAATTAACCAACACTACAACAATCGATAAGACATTTTCTCACACATATCCACACGCAGAACCTGTTTATATCTACACGTTATGCATTAAAGTCTTTCCATTAATAGCCACATTTTTATTTCGTTTTTTTATATATTGATATTTTGTAATATGTATATTAATAAATCTGCTGCTTTTAACAGAAAGTTACTCCGCCGACATCAGTTCTGTGTATCTGTTACACGATAATAAACGATGATCTTGCATAATTGTCACGACCTCAAGTTGTATCCACACATTAATCAACCGAGAAACGACCGCTACAACCATCACGCAAACCTACTCCCGCACATACACTTCCACAGCAAAGTTATATTCAGACATTTTGCATTTAACCCTTATAATAACGAATCTCATTCTTCTTTAAAGAATTTTTATGTGATACTTGGTAATTTGTATTATTTGTATTATTTTAACTTAACACGACATAAACTCTATCCTTTTTCTTTTCTTCACGAACTCGGGAATTTTTATGTCAGACTCAGAAATCGATACCAATTTTACAAAGAAAACTTTTTTCCTTTTACTCACAAATTTCAGGGTATAACGATAAAATTATCGCAATAGAAAAGACGACATGATTCCATTTCTATTGTTTTATTATTTTCTTTTCATTTATTTTTTTTCATTTTTTAACTCCTCTGTTTATTTTATTTTTATTTCAGATTTTTTACCTAATAAACAAATCGTTTTCAACGTAACAGTTGTTCTCGTTGTGTTGATTTGATTTTTTTCTGTCTGTCCAACGCACGCTTTCTGAAGTTTGACTGCTGGAAGGTATTGTAAGTACCTGAAAGCAAGATTTCTAATGAATAATTGATGAAAAACGTTTTTTTTTTTGTTGCAGACAATCTAGTAGTTGGCCAGTTGTGTACAAATCACAAGAGCGATAGGAGCATTCTATCATGTCTGAAAGTTACAAAATGTTCAACTCATGGTCTCTACCGATCCAAGTTATTTAAACAGGACCATTGCAAGCATCATAATGTAAATACAAACAGGTCTACGCTTGAGGGCATAACTCAACGAATTACCCGGCTACGGTTATGGTATTCGGTGTTGGTTGCATCACGAATATTGTAATTGGGTGGTTAATTGAACCGTTTATTGTTACTATTAGTGCATTGCTTTTATCATTTTTTACGAAACACCGACTTGAATGAACTAATTCTTCCTATTTTCTAATATCCTAGGAGCAATGGATGACCCAACAAATAATAACAAGAGCTGTAGTGCCGCAGCCCGTTCACTGCTTGTTCTTTCGCCACGGGCGCCGTCAGATGAGGGATACGATAAGTTCCAGGAAGAAGTCAACCGCTACAACGTTAAACCGCCATTCAATTTCCCTAACCCGTTCAACGAAAAGAAAAAGGTTAGATATATTTTCATGTTTTTAAACAATTTAATTTCGCATTATATATATATATATATATATATATATATATATATATATATATATATATATATATATATATATATGTGTATATATACACACACTTAAGTCTTGTAGACTTTGGCGTTAAATAACACATTATAACCAAGGAATCTGATCTTATTAATTTTGGTTCAAACTTTAATCCACAGAGTAATTTTGTCGAACTTGCCGACGGCAGTCAAATAAATTATATAGTTTTGTAATAGAGGCGATGCTAAAATATTATCAAAAAATAATAAAGACGAAATTTGTAACTGTATTCTTAAAAAATTCTTCTATTTATACCTACATTTAAGCAAGACACATTTTCCGTTCAGATCGCCAGTAAACAAGAACCGAATATAAAACTTGGCCAAAACAAGTCAAAATTGATATACCCAAAATAAACTGTATTTGACATTAAAGAAAATAGCCGACTATATCATTTAAAAAGTATGGTTGCCGCAAAAAGCTGCCTGTCACGACATGGAAACCTGGTATAAATTTCTGCGACACTGCTATACAGCTGATATTAAAAAATTACCAAATGTAGTAAAATAAGATGAAAATAATACTTTCAGACGATCTCCCAAAAATCTTTATGCACAGAGTAAAATGGCAAAATATATAAGCAAAACACCAGACAAAAAGGCCACGAAAATTCTCTTACTTGTCGACTGTGACTTGACAGGCCCGATGTGAAGAGATAATTTAATGTATGTATTGAATTTTGTTGACAATTATTCAGGTTTAATTGTGGTTTATTTCCTAAAAAAACAAACAGAACACTATCCTAGCCATTAATAAATATTTAGTTGATATCGCCTCGTACGGCTCGGTAAAATGTATTCGCTAAGACAATGGGACTTAATTTACTTTGAACTTCTATTAATTAACCATGGTATTAAACACAAGAAATCAACGCCATATTTCTCATTTCAAAACTCCACCACTGAAAGATGTTTTCGAGATGGCAAGATGTCTACATATCGAATCAAAATTATCGTATAGTTTATGGACGTACGCTTTAATAACGGCAGCATATATCAAAAATAGATCGTCCAATAGAAGATTGGGCAAAACCCTGTATGAAGCATTTGCGGTGTAAAACAAAATTGAACCGAATGCATATATTTGGTTCAAATTGCTTTGCATTCATAGAAGATAACCGTAATCTAAACATTAAAAGCGAAAAAAGGTATTTTCGTAGGTTAAGATAAAAAGCAGTTTGGCATATACAATCTTCTTTCCAAGTAAGTCAAAATGCCATAAAAAGGTTAGATGTGTAAAATTCAATGATACATATAATTTTAAAAAATCACGAACCAGCGGACGAAAAACCCGAGGGAATATTACTTCGTATTTTTATCAAGGAAACTATTAACACTTACAACAATTGCAGTAAATATTAACTGGACACGTAGATACCCAAAAATTGAAAAGATACAAGAATTTACAGTGAATTACTGTTACTCGTTGAAAAACGCACCAGAAAGTTATAATGAGGTGATTAATTCAGAAAATCACCAAGAATGGAAAAAAGCTATGAAATCTAAATTATCTGAAATTAATATCAAATGGTGGCAAAACCAAAGGATGAAAATATAATTTCTTCTCGCTGAATTTTATCTAAAAAAAATCACAGTCTCTGACAGTGGAACTTTTAAAGCAAGATTTGTTGCAAAAGGTTTTTCACAAATTTCTGGAGTGGAATATTTTGCCACATTTTCACCAACGACAAATTTAATTACAATTAGAATTTATTGCCATTTGCCGCTCAATACAATATAAATGGGTGTGAAAAATGCTTATTGAAATGAAAAATATATTCGTATGGAAACTGAATAAATCACTGTACGGTCTAAAACTAAGTGCTCACAATTTGAATTTAACACTCCATAATTATTTAATAGAACAAGATTTTAAGCAATGTCCCGTAGACACGTAAATGTATAACAAAAATATAGGTAATAATTGTTGATCTTAGGTTTTTAGGTTGACTATATATTACTCATCTCAAATTGTGACAACACTTTAAAATATGTAAAAAAATAAATTCAATTAAATATTTAAAATAACCAATATTGGGCAATTGTCATAGTTCCTTGGTATACAGTTTTCCTGTGCAAATGCGACCATATCAATGAACCGAATCTTCCCAAGTTGAGAATGGAAGATTGCAAACCACGTATAACTCTTGTTGACATAGATATAAATAAAAATATAGATAAAGAAACTAAATTAATAGACAATTGATTATACAGAGAAATTATTGGCAGTCTAATCTATCTTATCACTGCAACTAGGACTGATATATGTTTTACTGTAACAAAACAATACCGACAATTAAGAATTAACACGTGCTAAAAAAATCGTTCGTTATTCTTAAAGGAGCCGTAGGAACAATTTTTCATATTAAAATATCGACATATCTCCTAAATTTAGCAGGAGTTTCGGATTCAGATTGGGGAAACTCTGAGGATCGAAAAAGTATAACGGGATACTGTTTTCAACTGTCAAATACTGGACCTATGATCTCCTGAAAAACTAAAAAAGACAACAAATTGTTGCCCTTTCTACGCGTGAGACAGAGTTTATGGAACTTACACATTCGGGCATACTTATAAGCCAGATCTAAGTAAAAGAAAAAGCAATAGTAATTCATTGTGTCAATTAGAGTAGTAGCCTATTAGAAAATAATTCTATGACACATCAAATGTCGAAGCATACTGATATTAGATATTTCATAAGAGTTGAAATAATTAAAAAATATATTACCATTTGTTATGTAACATCTGAGAATAATATAGCCGTCATTTTCACTAGACCTATAAACAATTTATAGCCGAACATTTTGGAATTTAATCATGAGTAAATCTATTTTAAGAAACACAACATGAAACACAACATGAGAAATCGGAACCACACAAAGAGAAAAAAATAAATAAATAAATAAATAAATAAATAATAATAATAATAATAATAATAATAATAATAATAATAATAATAATAATAATAATGTAAATTGTCTTGGAAAATTTACATTATGTTAAACTGCGACTATTATATATATATATACATATATATATATGTATATATATATATGTATATATATATATTTATATATATATATATACCAAATAAGTCATCTAACAGAATGTTTCAAGTTTTTGTTTGTATATATTTGAAAGGTGTGCATATTTGCATGCTTATATATATATATATATTTGAAAATAATGTATATCTGTATGTCTATATATGTATGAATTTGAAATGTATGTATATTTGTATGCATTTGTGTTTGTAGATAAATATGGCAATATAATTATATTTATATGTATTTTTGTATATATATATATATATATATATATATATATATGTATATATATGAACAATATGTGTAGCTGTGTTTTATATGTATTAAAAAAAAGAACAAAAAGCAAAAAATCCAAAAAAAACTTTGAACAAACACAAAAGTTTATATTATTAAAAATGGCTTATTTTGCGCACATTATACCAATATATTGATATTTTTGGACGAATCAGCATAAAGACTATTCCTTCCCCAAAAAGTAAAAAAAGTTGGGTGTTTTCTTAAGTCAAACCAATAAGAGTGAGAAAGGAATTTTTAATTATATCAAAAAACAGGGTGTGTAAAAATGTTTTTGATTACTAAAGAGGATATAACTCCGATGGCTTCGACGATCGTTTTTAATCAATCAACCAATCAGAAGTATCAAACGTTATCTAAATAAATATTGAATTTTGGATTTAATTCTGTTCGCTGCCAATCTCTGTCTCAAAACGACTGAATCCTGACTGCATTAATTCTTCGCCGCCATATTTGTTACTAAGAATTACTCAACACTCGAAATCGCGACTGCATTGATTCTTCGCCGCCATCTTTGTTACTAAGAATAATCAAACACTCGAAACTATAACTGCATTGATTCTTCGCCGCCATCTTTATTACTAAGATTTACTAAACACTCGAAATCATAACTGCATTGATTCTTCACCGATTTGATTTACTGCCGCCATTTTTTTGCAACACAATATCTCAACACTAAACTGTTGGCCTTTGATTTTTTTTTACCACTGATGGTATTATTGCCTGAGTATATGCCGAAGGATGAGCTTAGAATATAGATTTTGGAGATTATTAATGAAAGGGGGAGAAGTGGGTCCGAAATGCATCCATGAGAAACGTCATCGTTGATATCTTGACTTTTAAAATGTTGTTCACTAGTGACTACTTGTATAAACCAGTCGGAAATGATGAGTGCGACAGTTGAGCAGATATTTCCAGATATTCTATGGCTGGAGATCTTGTGAAGTAGATCTCTATGCAAACCCTTGTCAAATACCATAGATATATCGATTGCTATTACTCAAAAATTGAATCCCCTGTCGGTAGATTCAATGATCCTATGTAAAATTACAGTAAGCGCATCAGCTGTAGCTTTCTTATGATCGAATCAATATTGTTTGAGTATGGTGTTTTTGCCAGGATTAAAAAAAAACAACTCATTACAGACAAAGAAGTAATTGGTCTGCAATGGGATGCTGAAGATTGAAGTCCAGATTTTTGGTTTTTCTACAGATTTTCCAATGTGTGTGGAAACATTTTTATCAAACCATTAATTGAACAGTTTTGCAGGAATAGATACACCCCCACACGCACACACACACACACACACACAGACACACACATATATATATATATATATGTACATGTATATAACTCAACCAATGAATATTTACAAGATTAATGAAACAGTCCGAAGTAGAGCAAGATATCATTTTTATTATTTTACAACTTATCTTTCGCATAAAAATATAGGCTGAAAGAGTGTGTAGTTACTTGTAACTGGCTAGCTAGCCGAAATATTGTCGTGAATGTGTAGCGACATATAAATGATCATAACATAAAAGTCATATATATATATATATATATATATATATATATATATATATATATATATATATATATATAAAGAAGCTTGGAGTAAATAAAATGTAAAAAAAAATTATATAAAGAATAAAGCTTTAATTTTCGAATAACAAAAAAAAAAGCAAAATTTTACCTATAGCAGCGTTAGTACCTACATTATCTTACTTCTAAAACGTCTTTGATTACAAAATAGAATTCAACTATATTAGGATGAAAACAGAGAACCTTAACTAATATTTTATCAATGAAAGCAAGGATCCTCAGCCGCATATCATGTAGCTGTTTTCGAAGATTTAAAAAGCAGCCATATATAAGTACTGGAGAGAATGGTTACATACTGTGCAATACCACATTTGTTTAGTTTCATATAAAAATTCTGTTCGCTGTTTTTTTTTAATGGATGGTTCGAAACAAAACCTTCGAAAGTGAGTACATCATTTCTATTTAAATGTAATGTGTAATTACCAATTATAATCCAGAAGAACTTTCGAGTTAATCATCATAGTTTTCCTTCCAGAATCTTTCCAGGTTATTGTAAGTATGCGATATGTTTCCTCATAAACTATGAAGGTTTTTTGTCATATATCCAGGATTACGTTTATTTTAGCATAATAAAAAAATGATGTTTGACAGTTATTATGCATCAGCTTGTATCTTTTTTCTTCGTGCCAACATCTTATCATGCTAACTGCAAAGTTATCTCATTTTCAGTAAATATCTATGATGATTGACTCGCCGGTGGATTTCGTACTATAAGCTCAGCCGTATGCAATCTAAATGTATTATGTGTTTATAAGTTTGGTGAAAAAATAATGTTTTTGACGTTCAACTTCCAAAGATTATATCTTTTTACATAATAAACATTATCAATTGAATTGAGAACAATTATAATCGAAGTTTATTCGTCCCATTTGCATAGGCATCATATCGACTTTTGTAGGAATTTTCGCGCAGTAAATTTTCCAGATGTTTGAAAAAGTCTTAATCGATTGGCGAGAGATCCAATGAATATGGCGGATGAGGCATATTTGTTCCGATATAAATAATTGTACACTTACGTAGAAAATATGTTTGATAATATTGACCGTTACTTGATCTTAGTCTACTTCACTATAGATGTGCTTATGTACAGATCAAAACTCATGTTTTGAAAACTCGTTACTTTCATCATTTAAATTTTTTGTGTTTTCTTGCAGATTCCTCTCTTTGCGGCTCATCTTTATGACGCAGTATTTCTTTACGCCCGTTGCATCCACGAAATGTTGTCCGAGAATTTGGATATCAGGAATGGAACAGCAGTGATCAGCAGAATTCGAAACAAAACCTTCGAAAGTGAGTACATCATTTCTATTTAAATGTAATTTGTAATTAATAGGCCCATGACCACATCATATTATATGCATTGTTTTGATTCTTGAATGCATGTCCGATACAGTTATTCAGCCGAGAACCACATCACTATATATATATATATATATATATATATATGATTAGTTTTTTTTTTTGAAAAAGAATTCCAGCAGAGTGCTCAATTAAAAGGAAAATCCAAATTTTAAGAGCGTACTTATGTTTTGTGTACAGAAAGCTGTTAGTTGAGACAGGTCATTGGTACCGTCGGTTTCAAGCCCGATAATAAGGCCCGTTTAAGGTATCCTTATCAAGCTCTCTTCAGCCAATATTCGTCTCGTGACGAATATTGGCTGAAGAGAGCTTGATAAGGATACCTTAAACGGGCCTTATTATCGGGCTTGAAACCGACGGTACCAATGACCTGTCTCAACTAACAACTTTCTGTACACAAAATATAAAAATATATATATATATTTATATATATATATATTTATATATATATATATATATATATATATAATATAAAGCTGAATTTTGTGTGTGTGTGTGTGTGTCTGGTCACGAATAGGCTCCTATACGGTGGACTATTTAAAAAAAAACTGATTACATATAATGATGATAGAAGATGTATCGAGACACAGGAATGGGTATGTTTTATCCTGTAGAACGGTGGTGCATTAAAATTGTTGGGTCTGCGTTCGCGCCTGGTCCACAAAGTATGGAAATAAAAAATTTAAAAATTAAAAAAAAAAACGTTTACGAGTGCTTTCGATATAGATGTACATAAGAATACTTTGATAAGTATGTTTTAACTTAAATAGGGGTGTTATAATAAAACTGGGGGATCTAAGTTCGCGCCTGTCCTCCATAGAATAGAAATAGGCACACACTTTAATAAAGACTATACATATCTATCTGCGTAAGTATACTTTGATAATTGTGTTTCAGTTTGAAGAAATATGCTATAATAAAATTATGGGGTGTTCGTCCGCACCTGACCTTCATAGAATGGAAATATGTCACAAATTTTAAGGTTTTTTTAATATTGATCCACAGAATATTGTGATAAGTGTTTCAGTGTGAACACGTATGGTATAATAAATTATGATGTTTATCTATTTTATCTGTACTTTCATCATATTCTGCTTTGGTTTTGATACCCCCAAATTCGGACCCTTCCTTTTCATAACCTATCATACTTTCATAAATCAGAGTCCATATTCTGTATGCTGTTTTTGAACCCAGTCAACGACGGGTACTTTTGCTAGTATATATATATATATATATATATATATATATATATATATATACATATATATATATATATAAATATATATATATATATATAAATGTTTTAGTCATACAGTTACAATTAGTTTTACTTTAGCATAAAAAGCGATGTTATACAATTATGTTACATCTGCTCATTTTTTTGTGTTTCTTTTTCATGTCAATGTACTGTTTATGGCAAATTTAAGTAAACATTAAAACGGTCAGTTTATCTCATTCCGGTTAAGCTACTGAATATGATCTAAAACTATATCCGATGGTGAGGCCCAGCTTGCGGCTTTTGGAGAGCCACCCTTTAATTGCCCCTGATCCCGGGTCTACTATGACCCGGAGTGGTTGTACATGTTAGGGTCCCAACTATGGGTTAAGTAGAAACCGACTTAAAAAACAACAACAAATATACTCTATTCAAAAATTATTCTTCAAAATCACTGGATTCGGCATTAAATAACCTAAAAATGGGTTCATATGCCGTAAAACAAAAACAACCAACAATTCCAGTTAATGCATATGATGAGGGAATCTTTGGTCGCTATCGAGGTACGAGCTCCGCCGTGTGAAATCTACATATGTGATTATTATTTTTTTTTTTTTGTATATAGAGCTTAAGGCTTTGTGCAAAAGTAAGCAAATTTCTTTTGTACAACTTCTAATTTTGTCAGTGCAATGACTGCCACAAGACAAATCATAGACTAAATTTCAGGTTTTACATCAGAGTTTTCATTTTCCTATACTTATGTCTTAACGAATACTTGGGATGCGTACTTAACAGCGAATTAAACGTGCACCAAGATACCAATCTGACAATGTTTACGTCTCGGCGCGTTACATGCAGCTCCTAGCGTGCATAAATCATCACACATCTAATACTGACCAGCTACATTGTTCCTTAACTTCGGTAATCCACTGAGAACCTGTGTGTGAACGTGATTGTGTCGTGTAATATATATATGTGTATATATATATATATATATATATATATATGTATATATATGCATATATATAATGTGTGTGTCAATGATTAAAATTATATAAAAATATACTGATCTATATAGAGTATGAAGAGGAGTGCTATAGAAATTTATTTCTTTTAATTTTTATTAATTAGATTAAATCTATTTATTTATAAGCCTTACATATGCAGAAGATGTGTTAAATAATATTAATTTTAAGTTTATGTTAATACTCTATTAAAACCAATGCATCAATTAATACACACACAATGTATATATATATATATATATATATATATATATATATATATATATATATATATATATATATATATAAAGCTATATATGAGGTGAGTTAACGTGTGTAGGTCGTGGTTTACAAAGAATCATTGTGTATAAAACAAGGAATACAAGATAAAATGTATTAGTTTCTATTCCACTAGGTTTAAGAAGACTTAGATTTTTCTCTACACACGAAAAAAGTGAGCAAATATTATGATTAGTACAAAAATTGAAAGCTTTACAGTTCGAAAGCAAGTAATGTTCAGCATATTATAAAGATATAGATATAGATGCAAGCAAAAAGAAAAAAAAGAAAAAAAAAGAAAAAAAGGCAAAAGACCCGAGTGTTTAGATGTGATGTTTTGAATACAATAAATATTATAACCAAAGTTTCATTTCATTCGAACAAAACACTAAGAAACGGGGCCTAATTAGCGTCGGACCCGTTTTTTAGGGTCACCCTTTATATATATATATATATATATATATGTATATATATATATATATATATATATGTATATATATATATATATATACAGAGAGAGAGGGAGGAGGAGATGAAAAATAGTAGTCGCACAAACAGATTTTACCTACTACTAGCAGCGAGGCCCGCCGTTGCCCGCGACTTAATAATGATCAACGGATGTTCCACTCTCCTATATGTTTATTGTCATCGAATTCGGTGAAATCACAACGTTTTATCAAAGTTACCGATTGCCTAGTCTAGTTGAAGACCCGTCGCATTTGACCGGAAGGGCGCTTTAACTTCCTCCTACCAGTCAATTAGTGTACAATAAATTGTAATCTATAATAAACTGTAGTTATACTGTTGTACTGTAAAGAACCTATTGTTCATTTTATAAAATTATTTTTATATGTAATCGCTTCAACTAAAGTTCAAAATTGAAACATCAACTATAATGCTTCAATTGTTCCTTAAATAGAAACATAAAATTCAGTAACGCCCCTGTCATATCAAAGAATATATTGTGTGTTTAATATCTCGGGTGTTTCGACTTGCGTGGCAATAAAACTTCTCAAATACACTTGTGCTGCTAGGCTGTGTAAGGTGTTAATTTGGTTGAAATTGCCCGTTCTTTTGTTTTTCATGGGATTACTTTTATTATTGATTATCGATACAGGTCAAAACCATTCCGATTGAAAACCTATCTAAGAACACTGTCAGGCACATGAAGTACTTTCGTGTGAAATTTCATTAAACGATGTCGAGCCGCTACTGAGTCCATGGGAAGCGTACTAACACACTAAACACACACATATACACACAAAGTTCATTACATATATATATATATATATATATATATATATATATATATATATATATATATATATATATATATATATATATATATAACGAAAATAATGGAAATAGTATTCCGACAAAATTGAGAAATAAAAAGAGACAAACCGTATTATGTGTTCATCAACGTTTCGTCTTTATTTCAAGATTTCCTCTGGATGAAAGAGATTAAGAAACCAAAGACACCAGTACAAAATATTTGAAAATGTTTCACGTGCAAAGTCTGAAGCTGTTCTATTTTAGAAAAAAACGGAAAAAGACGTTAGAAATTCAAAAAGAGGCGGGGGCATTTTAGTGACGTCATATAGTCGTTAATGTAATTTTAAAACATATGGACAGAGTTAATATTCTTACTGGAAAGAAATATAGCTGTTGAAATTCAAATATAGGTTTGTAACAGAAATAAAATGAGTATTTTTTTTAATGTAATTTATAGATTGAGATTATATGTATTAAGTATTACAGGGGGTGTTTGAATGGTGTTAGAAGGTTAACCTGTGTCTACAGTAAAATTATGTTCTTTTAATAAAAGTTTACTTATTAATGACGCTATGTTATAGAAACCTGCACGTTGTTTAATTGTGCATGAATTTGGGATAAGAGCGGATTCCAGAAGTCTCCGGCGAGGTTTATTTGAAATAAATTTAACTACTTTTGCTTGTTTAAAGTCAAAGGTGCGATTTTGCTGCAATGAATGGGAGAATAATGCACTTAAAGAATTGCTATTATTATATTTTATGTTCACTGAGCCTTTTTTCTAATTTACGCTGGGTTTCATCAATATATTTATTATGACAATTTTGGCAAGGAATAGTGTATATACCTCCATTGGAAACTGGTTTGTTTTGGAGATGCTTCATAGTTTTTAATATGTGTCTTATGGTTAGTGATGTGGTTTGAACGATAGGAATTTCTAGTTAGTTTAGTGTGTAACAGATTATTATATTATTGGTGGGTGTCGGTAAAAAATATATATCTGTTTATGAGAGAAAGGTCTGGTGTATATGATTTTTTTGTATTTATCCTGGAAAATATTTGTGTAGCTTTTCTCTTAGTATTCAATATGAAATATGTCGGATATTGCAAGGTTTTCAAAATGTTTGTGAGGTATTTGAATTTTTCGTCCAGATATTCATGACTTCAAATTCTGAAACCGCCTAAGAAGAAACCAATCATCATCCATGTTTTTATTTTATTATTATGGTGCGAATAGAAATGTATGTAATCGTCTTTGTGTGTAGTTTTGCGGTGAACTTTGAAGGGTAGTTTATTACTGGATTTTATAATAAGTATATCTAGAAAAGGTAATGAGTTATTGTTTTCTGTTTCAGAGGTATACTTTATGAAAGGTTCGACTGAGTCTAATTTGTCTCTAATGATATTTATGCGCGTGTTTTCAGGAAGAAAAATTAAAATGTCATCAATGTATCTAAAATACTCTGTGTTTGGAGGTAATCTGAATTTGAAAGGACCAGATTCTAGGATTTCTAAGAAAATGCAAGCTAATACTGCACTGAGAGGGTTACCCATAGGAAGTCCAAAATTTTGTTTATAGAAATTGTTATTGAAGTGAAAATAAGTCACGTTAGTAATAAGTCTAATGATTTTTATAAGAATGTCGGGAGGAAACGGTAAGCTTATGTTAGATTTTTTAAAATGCTTAAAGAGTTAATTCAAGCATTTTTTTATGGCGACATTAGTATATAATTATGTTATATCTAAGCTGTGTATAGATTTTTTTGTACATTAATGTTTTTTATTTTGTTGAGTAAATCTCCGAAGTTCTTTATGTGGGAGGTGCTGATAGTGCCCAGTAGTGGAGTCAAAACGTTGGATATGGTACGTGTAATTTTGTGTGTTGCACTACCGACGCCGGATATTATAAGGCGCATAGGGATATCTGGTTTTTTAGGTTTAGGGGGGGGGCATATAGCGACAAGATATTGGGGTGGTATTCCATGCATGAAATTTTATCGGTTTTATAATTTTTTTATAAGATTGGTTGAAAATCTCAACACTTCGATTTACTGTCTTTAAATCAGTTTTGGTGTATTTTTTCTTCTCTGCCAACAATGTGGAAATTTTCCAGGTATTTATCATTTTCCATTAATACTATACCACCACCTTTATCAGCAGGTGATATAATCAAGTTCTTGGTATTCGCTAGGTGTTTAAACGAATCTATTCATCTCTTAGGAAGTACAGTGTCATATGGATGAGTAACCATCAGAAATAACACCCTGTATGAAACCTTTTTGAAAATCGGTATCTTCATGTTTATAATTCTTCAAATTTGTGTCGGTGGTAATATTTGAATGTATTCCAGTTGCGAATTTTAGTCCGAAATTAAGGTCTTCAATTTTGGTGTTTGAGAGATCTTAGGTATTAAAATTTGTATTAGATCCGGGCGTCCTATGGTTCTCCATTTGCTGTGGGAGATTAATTTTGTAAGTTTATTATCCAGTTTGTGACAATGGCGGGGGTTGAATCTTTGAACTGATTTGTTTATATTTAAGAAAATGTGTGTACCATAGTGTAGTTCTGTAGTAGGTCGCTAGCTAATGTTCGGGCTTCATAGAAAAAATAAGAGTTTTGTTATTTTAAAAGATCCGCTGAAGCAACTAAATATTTTTCAACGTAATCCGGGAAAATATGGTGCGAATGTTTCAAATATGTTAATGTACTTTTGCGTATAATTTTCTCTTGTACACATTTAAGCAAAAAAGTTCCCCTGTTGTGAAAACCTTGCAATATCCGACATATTTCATATTGAATGCTAAGAGAAAAGCCACACAAATATTTTCCAGTATAAATACAAAAAAATCATATACACCAGGCCTTTCTCTCATAACCAGACATCTTCTTCTACCTACACACACCAATAATACAATAATCTGTAACACACTAAACAAACTAGAAATTCCTATCATACAAACCGCATCACTAACCATAAGACACATATTAAAAACTATGAAGCATCTCCAAAACAAACCAGTTTCCAATGGAGGTATATACACTATTCCTTGCCAAAATTGCCATCATAAATACATTGATGAAACCCAGCGTAAATTAGAAAAAAGGCTCAGTGAACATAAAATATAATAATAGCAATTCTCTAAATGAATTATTCTCCCATTCATTGCAGCATAATCGCACCTTTGACTTTAAAAAAGCAAAAGTAGTTAAATTTATTTCCAATAAACCGCGCTGGAGACTTCTGGAATCCGCTCATCCCAAATTCATGCACAATTAAACAACGTGCAGGTTTCTATAACATAGCGTCATTAATAAGTAAACTTTTATTAAAAGAACATAATTTTACTGTAGACACAGGTTAACCTTCTAACACCATTCAAACACCCCCTGTAATACTTAATACATATAATCTCAATCTATAAATTACATAACAAAAATACACTCATTTCATTTCTGTTACAAACCTATATTTGAATTTCAACAGTTTATATCTTTCTTTCCATTAAGAATATTACCTGCGTCCATATCTTTTTAAATTTCATTAACGACTATATGACGTCACTAAAATTCCTTTCTCTTTAACAGCAGAAGCCCCCGCCTCTTTTTGAATTTCCAACGTCTTTTTCCGTTTTTCTGAAATAGAATAGCGTCACACTTTGCATGTGAAACATTTTCAAATATTTTTTACTGGTGTTTTTTGTTTCTTAATCTCATTCATCCAGAGGAAGTCTTGAAATAAAGACCAAACGTTGATGAACATATAATACGGTTTGTTCCTTTTTATTTCTCTCTGTCCCTTTATATATATATATATATATATATGTGTGTGTGTGTGTGTGTGTGTGTGTGTGGGTATGTGTGTGTGTGCGTGTGTGTGTCTTCTACTGGAACAGGGAATATTTCCGCTGTTGGATATTGAACGCTGCGATCACTTAGTCGTAAGTTAGCAATAATAATACATAATTAGAATTATTATAAAACTAATTATGCCCTAAGAATAAAAGACCATCAAAATATCTTGATTCCTTGCGGACTTGCATCCAAGAACGATTCTTTAATTCATAACCTCTAGCCATGAAGCTGAATTAATGAAATATTCATCGAATATTTACTTGCCTCCCACCGCATGATTATCTTGCAGAATGCCGTGAGGAAGGTAAAACGAAAGAATTGTACTTATTAAAGCGAAACTCTTGGCTATTAAAATTGCATAAGCAGCCCTTTTCGCGTAGATCGGGCATTAAAGATATTTACCTATAACATGTCTTTGGACAACGGGAACTTATGCGAGTCCGACCGTTTTTTAGGGGCGTAGACTCCACTGTACATAGTGTCAAGATAAGTATTTATAAAAACTAAATTAGTAAAATAAGAATGACACTTATATATATATACATATATATATATATATATATATATATATATATATATACATATATATATATATATATATATATATGAATGGAAATTTATAAGAAAGAAGACGGAAAGTATAAAAGCTTATAACTTTTCTTTATTCGTTTTCAATTGGTGACGTGCAGGAATACAAAATAATACTATGAAAAAAAAATTAAAAAACTTTTTTTTACACTTACATAATTTTCGACCGATCTTTCAATCTTCGTCGGTGTAGTATATATATATATAGTCATCCACATACAGTACTGTTTCGCTGTTTCACAGCTCATCAGTGCGGCTAGACATATATATATATATATATATATACGTTTTATTTTTTATTACCGTATCTTTCCGTTAAGTTAAATTATTGTTTCGGCTACACGGCCATTTTTTGGGCCCTCTGTAGTGTCCTCAGACTTTTACAGAAAGTAAAAGTCTGAGGACGCTACAGACGGCCAAAAAAAAACCCGGCCATGTAGCCGAAACAATAATGTAACTTAACGGAAAGATACGGTGATAAAAAATAAAATGCATATTTGCTCTGCAACAGTATTGAGCACTTTCTTCAGTTTTCATTAATTACCATTTCCACTATATATATATAAATCAAATTTATTATGTAAATTCAAAAATATATATTTTTTCTACTCATTTCTATCTCTAACCCATATTAATTTTCTTATAAATTTTAAATCCAAACCTTTTATTTCAATTTTTTCAGATTCACCTGCCTTACTTTTAATGCTAGGTTTATTTATGGTGTCTTTTAAATTCAATAAAAATCCTCCTAAATTTGCTGATGAGGAGACCGTGCTTAACAAAAAAAACTATATATAATTGTTCTACATAACTTCATGTATACCACAATAAAAAGCACGGATTTCCGAAACGATCGTACAGATAATTGATTTTGTTGTTGTTCCTTCTTATGAAACTGATTTTTAATTTGATTAAAATTTGATTTTTAAATTAAATTTTTTTTTTTAATTTTTAAATTATAAATCACATTACTTAATATTGAATTAGCTCTAGGACATTTAACTATCGAGCTTATTATATATCTAAATTACAACGAGCACTTTCTATTTCCTGTATTTTAATTAAACTAGTAATTTCACTGTTACATTAAAATACACTTAGCTCTTTAGACTATTGTTCTAATCTCCTTTAAATTATATATATATATATATATATATATATATATATATATATATATATATTCAATGGTGTTTTAAAAGTAAATACAACTGGTTTTATCTTAAAACGCTAAAAGGCTGCAAAACGGAAGTGTTATCATTAGATCCAGCTACTTTTCGAACTTCTAAATATATTTTTCTGCCTTACTATCACTATGCACAAAGCACGTTTTCAAGCAAGGAATGACTTTGCATGTGTGCATATAGAACGAACTTTATCATATCACTGTGTTCCTTTTCCTATCCTGCGACTTTTCGTACTCCAGAATTTATTCCATATACTCACTGCGAACTTAAAATTCCCAGATATTCACTAACGAACTCCTGCTTCTGACGCACGCCCATACCAGTAGTTGCTTACTAGCAGTCCCATACAGTCAATATATTCAACAGAGAGATGAAAATTCAGGTCATGGATAGATAAGATTAATAATCATATAAACGCAGTTTCAGCCGCATACCATTATAAACTAGAGTCCATATAAATTTTAAGCAATTTCCTTAAATATATAATCATTTATTTTCTCCTTCGAGTATGTAATATCGCTTAGTGCCATCAGCAAATATACGCATCACAGAGACGTGCATTAAGGGAAGTTGTTCATGAATATGAGAAATAATAAAGGTCCGTGAAACCCTTGCATTTATATCATGTTGTCTAGATGTACCACCATCAACGACAACCTGGATTTTTTTTATCTTTTTTATTTTATTTTTTGTTACGTTAACTTTGCATCCAGTAATAACATCTGCTTTAATTTTGATAAGAAGACTACCGTGTCGGACCCTGTTAAAGAACTTTAATATTGTCATCGATGAGAGTTCATATAGAAACGTTGTTTTAACTTGAATAAAATAAAATACACATCAAGTGCGCTTGAAAGCGTATTTCAAAATACAACCGCTGAGATACAACGCCCGGCTCTTTACAAACAGTCTTCTTTCTCCAACTTTACAACATGGCAAGGAAGAAGAAAAGGAAAAAAAGAAAAAAAACAACACACTGAAGATGGAGTATACCTCTGAAATATAGTTGTGATCAATCTCAAACAATTAAAATATTTGTTTATTTTCCTAATATTACGTTGTGATTTGGCTTTCAAGCGCACTTGTTGAGTATTTTTTTTTATTCAAACTATAATATGTTTAGGTCTACTGAGCTAGGATTTGTTTGCCTTATCCAGTCCGATGTATATACGTTCAGCGATTACAGTTAGGATATATGAATTAGAACGAGTTTGCCTAAATCTTTAGTATCGGGAAGAAAGAAGTTTATTATCTATAAGGTGGGTAAGCTTTGCTTCATTGATTAAAAACAAGAAATATTTTGGGGAGGAGAGGAAGAGGTTTAATGAGGCCATAATTTATTAGTCGGTATTTCTTTCGCCAGAATTTTTGAAAATTATTACAACAGAAGCAATTTTCCAGGGGTCAGAAAAGCGATTTTCTGTAAGGTATTTGCTGAATAGTTTAGAGAGAATTAGAGGAACGTAAGTACGTAAGTTTTAGTAGTAGAGCAGGGATAAGAGCGGGAGCACATGCCTTCAAGCAGTCGCGGTTTTTATGACCTAACGAACAAGGAAAGTGATGACGTGTCAGGACTAAGATGTGTATCAAAACAATTTCTCACACATCCTATAGTCAAGACCTTGTTTACTGTGACTTTTGATTATGCCATGAGCTCATGGAAAACTTTAGAGTATGTTGATATAAATAAAATTTAGAGACAAATGAGACTGCATTGCAGCCGGAGGAGATTATTTGAAAGGATCTATAGTTCCATGAACAAGCTATAAATAAAATGGCCATACGAGAAAGTCTGTAAACTTATTTTAGGCATCTCGTTCTATTATATAAAATAACTTTGTTTGTGTATCCGTTTCCCGTGTACTCCTTGACTGCTAATCTGATATTTAAAAATTTCACAAAAATATACTCCAGGTGCCTGGCAGTGTTATTAAATAGGGTGTGTATGAGAATGTCTTCGATGAGTACTATTAATCGATAATCGAGAAATCGGATGGGAAAAAGAACAGCCGATTTCGACTGAAGTTAACTCTGTGTACAACTTAATTTCATAACCGAATTTGAAAGTTTTATTAGCGCACAAAGCAGAACGGCGTAGCATATTAAATCAACAGTACATTATTTGATATGATTGCTGGGCGTTTTAAATAGATGCTTCTGTTAAGAGCACAATTTAAACTATGATATTTGACTTTTGCATCAACGTTAATTCAAGCCATTATATATATATATATATATATATATATATATATATTTGTTTTTTATAGAATCAATATTAGGTTTTCTACATTGAAATGTAAATTACAATGTATTGTAGACTAAATCACTAGAGCAGGTAATAGATAGATTAGATTGGAAAATGGGCGATTTCACTAATTTGGTTGATAACAAAATATGATAGGGACAAACATTCGTTAAACATCATTCAATCTCGGGCAACGTTGGACCGCCCTGCTAGTATATATTACATTTGAAATGTTTTGAAAATTCATTAAAAGTACCAGCAAAAATAAAAAAAATATATATAAATTTATCGATAAATGAACAAGTAGATAGACGAAAAGAGAAATAAAATTTAATCGCTCGTTTATATATATATATATATATATATATATATATATATATATATATATATATATATATATATATATATATATATTAATATTAGAGTGTTAATCGAGCTTCGAATTCTAATTTCTGTTTAATATTTAAATTAGGACTATAGTACGATATTTTTGACGTGCGATTCTGCAGCTTCGGCTTTCATAGTGCTGTTCTATAACGATACCTCTCTCATCACATGCATTGTATCTCATTTTGACTATTCAGCTAGATATATTTAGTTCTAGTTATGATGTCTTCCGATCTGTATTTTTAAAAATATATTTAATATCAGATCGTTTCTGTTTTCATAACTATCTGATAGTAATAAACTTTTATGTAATAACTACAATATACTAACTCACATATTTCTTGCTAGTGTACTTAATATAGTTATGACATAATAATAAAGAAAAAAAACAATCGATATTCGTTTCAAAACAAAAAAAAGTTATCGGGTTCAGAGTCATTGAATTTCGGCTGTACGAAAAAAGAAAAGATGATCGCTGAAATATTTTTAACGAGAAACTGAACAAAAATGATTTTGACACAATCGATCCAAAACATGGCTACAAAATATACAAAGAAAATGAAATAACGAACTGAAACCCGAGTTATGCAATACCTATTGATCTGTCCTTCTGAAAATAGACAATGTGTCATGAAATCAATGAAGAAATATCCTATAAAAGAGGATCAGGTTTATAATGAGTACAACAGACTGGTAGAATTTATTTTAACAATGTGGGTTTCGGTTGAACATCATTTCAGCTTTTTCCTTACAACTTTTCATCATAGAAATATTATTAATAAACTTACCGGATCACTATCGATCTCATATATCAATGAATATAGGAAATTCGATCGATTGCAATGATCGTATTTGGAATTAAACAAAACGCAAATCATAGAACTTTACCATGCTTCGTGGAATACTAACTGTAAAGTGAAATGACAAGTTGTATTGAAATTCCATGATTTGAGATTAATTCCATGTTATTAAAGAACATAAATGTTCGTCAAAGACAAAGATTATATTTATATGGTTTGACTGAGACCTGGAATGTATTTCAAAACACATGAAAATAATCTGAAGAATGTATTTACGTAAACCGCAAAGGTAGTGAAAATAGCCCTAATAAATGAGATTTAGTAGACAGTGGAATAAGACTTTAAAAAAGATAACATCTAATGCTACTAAGACGAAACTTCTTTCCTTTAACAGCTACAAAAACTACCTTCTCAACTACCGATTGCAATTATTAATCACACTCTACCTAAAAGTACATCTTCTGAAATAAAATGTTCGACTTAGCGTTAAGAGATCACACGAACTGGAACAAATACCTTGAGGATATTTTCGAGCGTACTGTAATAAGGATAAGCTGTCTCACCGATGCTGAGGAATTACTAACATCAAAGAGTATTCTATACCGTTACAAAGCCACAAATCGATCCTGCATGGAGTACTTTTACCGCATCTAATAGGTGCATCTACCATGTGTTCCCACTCTTAGACAGAAGATGCTAAAAACAGCCTATCCTGCCTTGACAGAGTACAAAATAGACTTCGTGGCTTAGTGGGGATGCCCTTTTCTCTTCCCTGCAACCTATCTCCCACAGAAGAGACGTTGCGAGCCTATTCTTGTATTATTGTTATTTCCATGGCAGGTGCTTGTCTTAACTCCAATCTCTGGTCCCCTCTCGCCACTCTTTTACCAAAAACACCCGTCTAGCTGAATCCACTGTCAAAATCTTTCCCCACTCTTTATCCATGCCTAAATCAAAACGTAGATTCCATGGACAGAGCTTCTTTCTTAGAACTGCACTCATGTGGAACTCGGTTCCGTCAGCCTGCTTCCCACCTGACTATAACCTGGATGTCTTCAAGTCCAACGTGAACAAGTTCCTGATGAGCCGGCCCCTTAAGTAGACACTTTATTAAATCTCCACACTAACGTACTGTGCATGCATTAACCCTTATCCCTGAGTGGCTTCTGGGCCTTGATATGTGGTGACCACCTTGTAAAAAAAACAAAGGTCCAAAATAGAATCTTAAATCCTGTAGCTTCCTTGATATAAAGCAAACCGAAACCTTTGCACCATTGCCGAAGTGTTGCATCCCTGCGCTTGTTTTACAAGTGCTTTAATAGAATGTGATTTGATAAACTCATAGAAAATTTGCATCATCGACTTAGCTACTCCTTACTAACAGATAATAAGCAAAATCCCATCTCTTCACTGCCTAGATCCCTAGATCCCGGAAGAGTTAACCTTAATACTTTTTTTCTCTTGGACTCTTGGACTTTCGTTTTCCCTCCTTGTTTCTTGCTATTCTTCTACCCAAACTGTACTAAATTGCAGAAGTTCCAATCTTATGTGAATAAACATATTGCTATTCAACTCCTCATAGTCCTCTGTTAGACACGAGTTTAAATAGTAGCCTTTTACATTCCAACTGTCAATATTCCTTGTTTGTGGTAAGTAAAAAAAAAATCAATAATAGTTGGAAATGACATAACCATTTTAATAAAAAAAAAAAATTACTTGCTTACAAAACATCCTGTTTAGTGTCTGCTAATGTCCATGCACGAATATTTATTGTTTACAGATCAATAGCAAATATTCTGCGAACTTATTTTCTAATTTCATAACGGTTTAACAGTGGCTATTATTTACCCAATCGTTTACGCGATTTATGACATCAAAAGACTATAAACTGTGTGTGTTGCTTCTTACTTGATGTTGTTATATTTAGACGATAATACTATCTTCGATGATTTACAAGATCAACACCGGTAATTTCTCTGAATTATAAATGAATGACAAAGAAAAAATTAGCGATATATTATGTGCATACACAATAAAAAGTAATAATCAAAAACTTAACACATGCACGGAGCTTTCTAAATAAAACTTAAAGGAAAACATGTTTAAAACTATTCATATAACTGTACTTTCATAAGATAAAATAAATATTATTTTGTTCAAGACAATTTAATTAGAATTTTTTTTTTAAAAAAGGAGGCGATGGTTAATAATGTGTAAGACTATTTATTTGTTAGTTATAATATTTGTGTGGATTTAATATGCGTATGTGAGTATATGGAAGCGTGGCATTGTGTGTGGAGACTTAGTTTTGGTGGGTCAGCATATGTGGTTGAATACGGACTACGATGTAGCGTGTACATGAGTTTGAAGTGTTTGATTTCCTTCTGTTTTGCAAAAAAAAAAATGTACAGTGAGTGTTGAACATACGTTCCTAAGTCTTTTTGAAAATTTGCCGACTTGGGTCATTTTAGCATGCTTATTTTTTGTTTTGATAGGAATTTATGATTAGGCATTTACTTGTAAAATTTGATGTTGTAACCGAGCATGATTTTTTTTTTTTTTACACAGTGGTCACCACTTATCAAGGCCCGGAAGCCACTCAGGGATAAGGGTTATTGCAAGTACATTACGTTAGTGTGGTGATTTGATAAAGTGTTTACTTAAGGGGGCGGTTCATTAGGAATTTGTTAACATTGGACTTGAAGATAGCCAAGTTGTAGTCCGGTGGGAAGCAGGCAGACGGAACAGAGTTCCACAGGCGTGCGTTTCTAAGAAAGAAGCTTTGTTCATGGAATCCACGCTTTGACTTAGGCACATATATAGAGTGGGTGAAATTTTTCACAGTGGATTCAGCTAGACGGGTGTTTTTCGTGAAAGATTGGCGAGAGGGGACCAGAGATTGGAGTTCAGACGAGTTTATTTTATGGCTTAAAATTCTGATTTTAAATGAATGTATAGAGATTAATTATTTTATTTTTAGGTAAAGAGAAAAATCTATTCAAAAGACCAGAGAAAAGAAGTGGGTGACAACTTAAGCCAGTTGCGTGTTATCCTTTATTCGAATCGCACCTCTCCTCACTACAGAACCATATAAAATGTAATTGTTATTTTTACAATCAAACCTCTCTGACAACCTGCGCCTGGCATATATAAATGCTTATCGATACAGACGTAAAGAGAGAGAACAACAACGAACCATTTGCATTAGCCTTATATTTTGCCGCTCTGGAAAAATTATAAATCTAAAATAAATAATTTCATTTTCATTTCTGGTAACGGTATAAAAAAGACACGATATTCACTTATTTGCATATTCACACGGCGGATAATTTGGTGTCTTTCTCACTCTTTTCTTCTGTATTTTTATTTTACTCCCCCTTAGCAATTATGCTTTTCTGTATTTCAGGTGTTCAGGGTTTTCAGAGCCACATCGACGAAAATGGCGATGCGTTAGGAAACTATTTCGTTTTGGCATGGAAAGATGCAATGTTCCCGAATCAGACTGCCAATTTTACGATGCACCCTGTTGGACGCTTTGAGATTGATCCTAGTCAATCACTTCCAGTAAGTAGGTTTTATTATTTTATTCGTAATGTCTACATTAGTAGGGCAGTCCTAGCACGTATAATTGTATGCGTTCCCGCGTGATATATGTATACATTTTAGACAAAATAATATACGTATCAAGTGCGCTGGAAAGCCAAATCACAACGTAATATTAGGAAACTTTTTTTTTACTTGTTTGAAATTCATAATTTCTAAATATATTTCGGAGTCAAACTCAATCCACAGTATGTTGTTTTGTTTCTATTTTTTTCTTTTCGTCCTGTTGTATTCAAATTAAATCAACGTTTCTATATGGAACTAATACTCTTGACGTATATCTCGCGTTGCCAATGCACATGTCAAAATACACCCGTTGACGTACTACCCGCGGCTCTCTACAAACGTACTTTTCTTTCTCAAACTTTACAACATGGCAAGAAAGAAAATAAAAAATAAACAAAACAACATACTGAAGATGAAGTTTGGCTCCGAAATATATTTATAAATTATAAATTAAATTATTTTCTCCCAAATATTACGTTTTGATTTGGCTTTCAATCGCACATGATGCGTATTTTTTTTATTCAAATGAAATCAACGTTCCTATAATGGAATTCCTACCTTTGACATTTTAGACCAGTTTATTCGACTACGAGCTTACATACGCATACTCGAAATGTCTACACTTTACGACAGGTTTTTATACTGATGACGCCATTTTCTCTTGAACTTGTCGATGCATTTTCGCACATATAAGCGCTTAATAAATAAACAAGTTTATTGTTTCATGTGACGGATGAACAGAAAATGTTCGTATGATTAATATCGCATTTTTATTCCGCCTGACTGGATCAAAGGGGATTGATAATTACATTGTGATCATGACTGATCTCAGGCACTCAGAATTGGAAAGCATGATGTCTTTACTTCAAATATCGACGATGTGAGATTCTAAGACTTACTGGACGTGTGTCAGATGCAGATATGTGTTATTAAATTCCTCCACACTGAAAAAATTGAACCGCTCAACATTCACCAGCGCTGCAAAACGTTTTCTTTTAAATTCCATTTTCACACTAAACAAGGCACAGTGCTACTTCGATGTAGTGGGGGTACTATCGGGGACATAAGTTGCAGGGAAACTATGTAGGGAGATGAGCAGCGAGATATCTATTCACATTACACTTGAACTTCTACATGTCAGTACAATTTGGAAAGTAGAATCCCCGGAAGGGAGTTCCAAAGTCTAGCAGTTCTCGGGAAGTGTTTATCGGGCTTCAACTGTGTAGCAGTGTGATTTCGGGCGTATTTATATCAAGGTGGTGCAAGTGCTTGGAGTTCGTCTGAGCATTCGCCACAAAAATACTTGTAGAACAGGCAAAGCGATGCAATAGAACAGCAGTTGAAGCTTGGATGACAGTTCAGGACCTATCTTGTTGGCGACTCTCTTTTAAACTATGTCGAGGAGTGAGAGACTAGTAGCAGATGCACCAGCCCAAATGTGACAACAATACTCCATACATTGTCGAATGGTTTTCTTTACGAAGTAGATGTAGTTGCTTTAAGCACAGTAAAGTAATGGATTCATCGATTTCAGAGTGGTCGGAGAAATATGAGTGAGAAAGAGCTCCCGGGACGCCCATCTGCATCCCTCCCCCCCCATATCGGTGGCGAAAGTATATTGTGATTATGTAAAACAAATAAGTTCTAGATAACAAAATATCGCTTTTTATGTTACTACTTTAGTCGTTTTAGCCCCTCAGCTTGTTTTAGTTAAAAAATAGGAAGGCCTTGTTTTAGAATTAGCATCTTATATATGAGTTGTATTATAAGCAAGATGGTGATAAAGCACACTTTATATTACAGTCGACCTGTCCCTTCAAATGAGAACGTGTATAAAACTGTTCTATTTTTATATGTCATTTCCACAAGTACCCGTTTATTAAATAAATGTAAATTACTTATATTTAAATATTACTATTAAAACAATGTACACTCGGGTTCCATACGTTTTCTAGTTTATGCAACGATAGAAGCTGTGCTACATTGCAGCCAAATATATGCAATGCTTCAGAGGATTTCGTCATGATAACAAAGCTCAGAGTACAACAGTCTCTCTACAAAAGGATGCAAAGGTTTGCAGAATCATATCACAATAGCAGGAACATACACTATACGATACCCACCATAATCGTAGAGTAATATCTGAGAGACTGTGTCATGACAACAAATACTATACTACTGTATCCGCTATCCAAATAAAAACAAAAATAACGTATAAAAGCCTCTTAAAATATATCATAAGTAACGAACATATGCTAATATTTTAAATCAACAAAAACACATTACATGGGGGAAATGGTCTCATGATCATAAAGCATATGCAAGATTAAGCTAATTCATTTAAAAAAAAAAAGGTTGTAGTCCACAATGTATTGTGGAGGGAATCATTTAAACAGATCAGATAGTAAAATATCGTAACTTTAAATTAATTAAGTATTTGAAGCTAGCGCATTTCTAAAATGGCATAGTAAACTTACGTTCACAGGAAACATGAGTTGAAACAATTAACTTGAGAGTACTGCCGGGACCGCTGCGAGGAAAGTAGGCTCTCTCTACCGTGCTAGAAAGTTACTAGCGACCGAAAATATCTACCATTCGACCATGTATGGCGTATTGTTGTCATATTTAGACTGGTGTATCTGTTACTAGTCTCTCGCTCCTAGACAATGTTCAAAAGAGAGTATCCCACCTGATATGTCCTGAACTGTCGTCTAAGCTTCAACCTCTGCCCCACCAACGAAATGTTGCATCCCTCTGCCTGTTCTACAAGTAGGTTAATGGTGAATGATCTGATGAACTGTAAGCACTTGTGTCCCAACGACGTAAATACTCTCGACAAATCCGACAAGCAGCTAAATTCCACCCCTTCACGGTATATATCCTTAGATGTAAGAGAGCTTTCTACTCCAGTAGTTTTCCCCCCAGAATCGCAAGACTTTGGAATCCCCTTCCGGGTCCCTGCTACCCTAACTGTACCGACGTGCAGAAGTTCAAGTGTAACGTGAACCGACATCTAGCTGCCTAATCCCAGTAGCTTATGCGCCTAATAGTAGTTCCCTACACCAAAGTGGTAATGTCCCTTGTTTGAGTGAAAATGTAATTAAAAAAATGTAATAAAAAATTAAGCATTAAAATGTGTAATATTTAGTTACGTTTTCAGAAATACGTATACTACATCTCATATTATATAGATTATTGATAGAACGAATAGTATGGTTCCTCTTTAGACAAACATGCGAGAAGGAAATAAAACCATAAATTAACCAAAGTTACTGAGCCATAGAACAGACACACGGTAAAAGACTCTAGCCAGGAACTCCAAATGGGAAACAAATCAGATTAATACCATAACAATATTAATACTTAAGTAGCGGGACCTATGGAAATTCCACGGGAGACTCATTCATATGTAATATATTGATGTTGGCATTTTGTAGATGTTCAGTGTAAATGGAGACGGTCTGATATTATTGTAGCTCTTTTGTTTAAACTGCAAAAGTATTTATCTAAGCTTGCAGTGACGCTCGGTAATGTCCGGTCGTAAAGTACGTCTAAATATGATATTTTAATTCTTGCAGATTTCGTATATATTATTGTAGAATTAATATTGTATCGATTTTTATATGCTATACAGTTGCGATTTCAAAAATAAAAAAAATATATCCATATGCATTAGCTTGAATCGATACAGAAATAAAAACTTCTGATATATATATATATACATACATATATATATATATATATATATATATATATATATATATATATATATATATATAAATTGAGTTCCTTCGGCAATAATCGAAACGGAAACCAAAACTTATGAAGAATTCTTTGTAAAATTATTTATATAAAAAAATTAGATTACTGGAGTGGCGTCAGTTATAATAGAAGCCGAGACCAAAACGTATAAAGAATTATTGGTAAAATTATTTTTGGCATGAAATAGAAGGACATAACAATTAAACGACCCGGATGTAAGCGTGATACACAAAAGAACACACACATGCTATCGAATTAATTATATAGACAAAGAGTAATTTTAATACTATTTTTCGCTATTTTTTCAAAATAACGAAAAATATGCATGTTTTTCAGATGAAGTTAACTTGCTTGCTCGCAATTGATTTAATCGTATATTGCTCCCAACAACTTACTTCCCTCTCTGCCATGTATGTTTTGAACGAGATACGAAGGGCGTTCTTATCATTGGTAATTTTTTTTCCACTGGAATATATCAGAATAGACTGTAAATGGCATTGTTATAGTGACTGATCCCAGGAATTTATCACCTGACTATTTTATCTCTCTGTTGAAGATATTGACGGTGTGAAACTCTAAGAAATCAACCCTTGTCAGAATCGTACGTCAGAAGCAGCAATTTGTCGCTGAATCTCTCAATGCAGAAAAAAGCATTATCGAAAAACATTCATCCACGCTTGGTGGACGTTTTTGTGGCCGACGCAGCTTATGTAAGCACGAATAGATTATTGATTTAAGGATAGCGAGTGAAATGTGAGTGACAAAGTATCATTCATCGTTAACAAAAGTGTATTGAGAATGGTAGTGACTATGTAGAAAAAAATAAATTCTTGAACACAAAAAGTTAATCTTGATGAAGGTGCTAATACTTCCTTTTTAGCTCTTAAACGTTTTAGTTTTCATATTTAAAGATAAGAGACCTTGCTTTTTGAACAACTCTAATATTGTTGCGTTATCTAACGTATATATAATTTCCTAGTTTGAATTTTCTAAATACTTGCGAAATTATGTAATTTGTTGTTGTTTTCAAATTCAGGACAGGCGAATTTTGTCAACTTACAAGTTGGTTTACAATTCACTTAAATTATTGACAAAAGATAGAGACAGAACAGAATAACTCTGTTCACCAGTAAACGTATGTCTCAGGCGACAGCGAAATTTGCCATTCACACTGACCGACTGTCGGTTCACCTCTCTTAACCTTTCCTTTTGTTTGTGTAATCTGTGTCTCATAAAGATATCACCCGGCATTCCTGAAATGTAAATATTCATAATATTTCCTTGTTCATCAGTTATTCAACGTTACGCAAATCCAACTTCCCGACCTGGAATAAATTGTTTTCTTTGTTTTCGGTGATAGTTACAATTCAGGTCATTCTTATAGGATACAAATCATGTAGACTAAAATCCAACTGAAATGTGTCTGTGAGCATACTTCAGATTTTTAATACTCAACATTAATGTATTTTATTTGTACGGCTTACCATCCACTCCAATGGTTCACTCGCTAAAAATATTAATTAACTCGTCAATAATATTAGTTAACGCACCATTCAGTATCTAGCTAAGAACTGATGTAATGTTTAAATATTTATATTAATGTATAAAACCAAGTAAACGTGAAAAATATTTTTTCGAAATTTTCTGGTCAGTTTAACTTAGAAACTCGGGGCATGACTTATATTGTAATCAATCAAGCCCTTACACTTAGATTACCATCGCCTTTAAATTTACAAGTTAACATCAGTTTAAAATTTGCAAGGGATTTTCTCTTTCCATTTTTCTTAATATCATAAATCGATCTGATGCTCCTTAACGAAGATAACCTGCTTTCACAATTCCAGTTTCATCAAATAAATAGGGGTTCATAAAAAATATTGCGTAATATTTCATACACTACGGAACCGTACTTCCAAGATAAGTGTTTATCCGTTGTCAATGGAAGAGATAAAATTATTAAAACTGTGGGTTGGGTACTCACTTAAACTAAGACTCAATATAGAAAAAAATCTCTTCGCTAATTAAGTCGATTTATATGGAAATTCTTAGTAACTTTATTTAAAGATGGCTTACCTAATGCTGTCTTTAAAAAAAAAAGAAAATGCTGCCTAAAAAAATACACACATTATATATATATATATATATATATATATATATATATATATATATATATATTAGTGTTTTATCAAATAATGGGGATCGAAATTATATATATATATATATATATATATATATATATATATATATATATATATATGCGCCGAACGGTCGTGGATTAAATACACACTCGAGGAGAAATATTTACGGCACTGATTCGTGGTCCGATGGTTAAAGCTGTCAACACGACATTTGTAGGTTCGATCCACAGCTGAAGAAAAGGTGTATGTCTAGCCGCACTTACGAGTTGTGATACAACAAAACAGTAATGTATGTGAATGACAAATTTTAATTTGTCCCTCTTCTTTGGGTTGAGCACTTTGTAAATATATTTTCATCCGACGCGTATTTAAACAATTAAGCGAACTCCACTATTTATTTGTTTGTAAACAAACTGATGGTTAGAGCACTGTTGCGACGGGCGAGTGTGGATTTAGTACACACTACAGGAGAAATGTTAACGGCACTGATTCGTGATCTGATGGTTAGAGCTGTCAACGCGACAGTTGTAGGTTCGATCTACGGTGGGGGAAATGTGTATGTCTAGCTGCACTGACGATTTGTGATACAACAAAACAGTACTGTATATGGATGATATATATATATATATATATATATATATATATATATATATATATATATATATTTATAAAACAAAAATCCGATCTCGCATTTTGCTAATCCCTACCCTCTGATGAGAAGGAAAATATTTCTTCGAAACTGCGCGGATTAAGGACTATCCACTAATCTAGTGTTTCCTTTTCAGATAAAATATGTTTTTAACTCATTTCAAAGTGTTTTTAACATGTTTTATTAACTGCTTGCTCGTATATATATATATATATATATATATATATATATATATATATATATGATGGGCTGAAAATAAGAGCGGGACACGAGTCTTTTACTTCCGGTTTGTTGGCTTTCCTGGAACTTGTGAGCTGCATCGTTGTCTAGCTATATATATATATATATATATATATATATATATATATATATATATATATATATATGTGTGTGTGTGTGTGTGTGTGTGTGTGTGTTACATATATATATATATATATATATATATATATATATATATATATATATATATATATATATATATATATAAGGAATGTGATTAAATAGATCAGAGTTTTCTGTTAACTAATTTATTTCCTCGATCTACCGGGCATTCTCGTTTCATTTGGTAAGCTTTGTATTAGGTTGCCGAGTTACTTTTCTCAGCAATTTTTCTGGAGCGCTCTCGATTCTTAATCGTCTTCAGGAGCAATTTTGTTAGTCCTGACAACGATCAAGGATCAAAAGCAGTCCAGGAAAATGGCTCACAAATATAAATGTGTAAGTATTATCACAAATACTTCATTATAACTTACTATTATCTCCCCTTATTTCGTTTGCTTTTGTTTGCATCTTAATTTAGACGCTTATAAACTTGCCATATTGTGTTGAGCCTTCTATTTCTTACAGAAATGTAATGTAACTAAACTGACTCCTTACCCGTTCCTTACGCCTTTTAGTTCTTCTCTTTTTCTTTTTCTTTCCTTTTACTTGCTTCATACTTTCTCAGTTTTTCGTTTTTTTTTTTTGTTTTGTTTTTAGCCGTGACTTACTTTTCCTTCTAATATCTTTTTACCATTCTTCCTTTTTCTTATTACGTTTTGAAATCCTCTTTTCCCACACCGGTCTCTATTTTTCAGTGGAAAACGTCACGTAGTATCACCCCTCCCACTCCAAGTTAGCGTATTAATATTTTATTTTTTATAAATAAAAAAATACATCTTACTTCTTCATTTTAGAACAAGATGCTTAGAATAGCAGATGTAAATATTATTTCTCTCGCCTGATGAGGAACAGTTGGCTTTTTAAAAACCAATTTGCTCCGAAACTTTAGTACTTTCAGTGTAGCGACCATATAATATATATATATATAATTATTTTTTTACTATAATAATTAAATACCTACAGACACTAGTGGTTCATCCTTTCGGATTTTTCAGTGCAGGGTGTCACGATTACTACCAGTCGAACGATTCGAACCCCGCGACACGAGACATCTCTGGCTCGATTAGCGGAGGCCGTATCCATTCGACTACTATTAACCGTGTGAAATAGCGTTGAATTTTAAACATTTTAATTTAAATGTTCATTACGTCAGACAGACAGGGATCAAATCGTTATACGATGATCTACGCATAAGAGCTAAATTGACCGACTTTTAATTCAACTGAAAGTGCTCAACGATAAGAAACGAATTTCTTAAAGGGGCTGTCATAATTATTTTTTACTATAATAAT
This sequence comes from Euprymna scolopes, assembly GCF_053919585.1. Classification (NCBI taxonomy): domain Eukaryota; kingdom Metazoa; phylum Mollusca; class Cephalopoda; order Sepiida; family Sepiolidae; genus Euprymna; species Euprymna scolopes. The sequence goes on from NC_136491.1 coordinate 36,781,814, forward strand.
TAAATACCTACAGACACTAGTGTTTCATCCGATCGAGATTCTTCAGTGCAGGGTGTCACGATTACTACCAGTCGAACGATTCGAACCCCGCGACACGAGACATCTCTGGCTCGATTAGCGGAGGCCGTATCCATTCGGCTACTATTAACCGTGTGAAATAGCGTTGAATTTTAAACATTTTAATTTAAATGTTCATTACGTCAGACAGACAGTGATCAAATCGTTATACGATGATCTACGCATAAGAGCTAAATTGACCGACTTTTAATTCAACTGAAGGTGCTCAACGATAAGATATATATATATATATATTTATATATATATATATATATATATATATATATATATACTTATTACACTAAATATTACAATAAAATTCAGGATTAGAAAAGTATTCAGAAAAATACAAATACAGAACCTAAGTATGAAAAAAACAACAACAAAAGAACAAACAGAAATAAAGCAATTAATAAGCTTTATTTTATTAAATTCATTATTTTTCTATTTGAAATTTTGACACGTACTTTAGTTTTGAGGGAGGGGAGTTGTTTTTTAAAGTGTTTTTTCTGCATTAATATGTAAATATATTTTTTTGCAATGACCTGGATCGTGGGAAACATCAAAAATAAGCAGGTCGATATCTAATATATGAAAACGTTAATGTGGAATGATGTAAAATTATTCCGATAATCAGGCAACACCGTCGTCCCAAAAACCATCGAAAGCCACGGAGCGGAATTTCTTAACTCAAGTTTTTATCTTCTTTGCGTACATCAATAGAACATGTCCCAACTCAGAAGTCGAAAACCGAATGACTAGCATGCGAGACGAGTATTTTGTTAGCTGGTACCAGACTACATACAAGAAAATCTATTCACTAACACAAACAATTGCAACGAAGATGGACTATGGAATTACGTACTATTTATAAAAAGGGTTTAGTCATCCAACTAATTAAGAACAGGACCATAGTTTACAATATAAAACACTCGCTAATACGATATCATCCAACATGCTAAAACATATAGGAATTATATTAGCTTTTTTTATGTGACATGAATTATAATTATTACTACAATCGGAAAACGCTTGAGTCTACACAAATAATGAAAGCCATAGCCGGCAGTTCTTTATTCAAGTGTCATTTATCATTGGGCTTATCAGTAGAAACTAGCTGAACTAATGATTCTGAAACCGAATTACTTGCATTCGAAGTAAGTATTCTGCTAATAGACTCGTTACACTACATACACGAAAATCGATTGACAAGTTACCAAGGTGCTGGTCTACATAATTAGATCATGGTCGATTGGTCTACATAATGAGATCATGGTCGATTGGTCTACATAATGAGATCATGGTCGATTGTGTTAGTATACGTTCATACAGATTGATGCTGAATCCGAGGCGAGTACCTCTTCGATAGACGAGGTCAAGTATCATCTGAAATTTCATCCTCAAACTGGGTAATAAAATGGTAGATTAACGTTTAAAAGTATTTTACTTGACAGTCTAATAGAAGACTTTTCTTTCATAAACATTGAAGGTGCTTTTAAAAATATTTCTCTATGATCGTGCATAAGCAATTAGAGAAAATAAATTGGGAGTCAGTAAATATGACGTTCAGATTGTATGTCCGTATTATTTGGATTCATCGGACTACTGTTCTTATTATGAGTGTAATTTTCACAAATTCTCGGTCGATGCAACCTCCGAACTTCTTCATGTGTACCTTGTCCGACTCAGGAATGTTTCTGTCGAAACCGGGAATTTCGTCCGAATTTAGAGTGGAACACTTTATTTACTTCACGGGGGTAGTATGCTCTTGTTCTGTCAGCCATGACTGGATAGAGCTCCTAAGTAATTGGCAATTGTATTTTTCGATACAATTGAATCGTCAGCCTTCAGGAGAATATCACTTAACGCAATTGACTTTTCCGACTACTCTAACCACTGCGCCACGGGTTCTTGCGCTCAAAATTCCGTCCAAATTCCCGAGTTCAATAAAGTACACCTGAAGAATTTCAAGGGTTACATCGGCCGAAACGCTGTGAAAATGACACTCAAGATGAGAACAGTAGACCGATGAATACAAATAATATGAATAACCAATCCTCGTCTCCAAAATCCAGAAACGTCAGATTGTATGCATTTTAGAATAGTATTGCAATTATGACAAACAAGTTGAGTTCGTTGCTTGAGTTTTTCCCACAGCTACATGACGATGATTTTAATGCACGGTCATTTTGTGAGCAGTGAATACTTAGCTTGTTTCCTATTTCTACAAAAAATGCGGATTGAAATAAATATAATAGCATCATACGTAGATAAGTAAACGATAATACACGCGAATGTCCTGGTGTGATTGTTAATGGTCTCAACAAAAAGAGGAAACTTAAAGAAAGAGAGCAGAGATGGGCAGATGTTTCGTGAAAGAATAATCAGATATGAAATACTAATTGTTGAATTCTGAGCTCAGGTTGAGCATTGTCATTAATTCACGAAAGAAAGTTCAATTCTATATTCACGGAAAAAAATGTTGAATAAATATTAATAATTAATTTTTGAGCCTACAAACTTCCATTTTTATTCATGTAGGAAATGACAATTACAAGTCGGGGGAATTCAGCCCAGGTATCAAAGTCATCCTAGACTATATATATATATATATATATATATATATATATATATATATATATATATATATATATATATATATGTATATATGTGTGTGTGTGTGATGCATCTTTCTCTTAATAATATTTCAGTAAATAAAATAGATGTTTTTGTATAATAACTCTATTTTTGATATTTACAACTTCCGAATGACCGTCATCAGTTCTGTCTGAGACTGGCTGATGTAATCGCCATATTTGGCGTAAGTTCAAGTATTTCTAATCCTTTTTAATTCATTGCTAGGAATAGATTAATCTAACGTGTGTGGAACAATTTTACACACACACACACACGCACACACTCACACAGACACACACACATTATATATATGTATATATATATATATATATATATATATATATATATATATATAAAGAGAGAAAGAGAGAGACACACAGACAGCGATAGATAGATAGATAGATATCAATAAGGTGTATATTTATTTAATTGGTTAATCATTTTATGTATATTTCTATGTCTACTATTTTATAAAATGAAAAGTTTTCTGTGTTTGTGTCTGTGTGCCTGGAAGTCTTCTTCGATATGTTTTATATGGAAATGTCTTCAATAATATCGATAATGGAAACAATCTCATGGAAGAAGAAAGAGATGGTTTTGCCGAAAGTTAGAACCTTATATAACTTAACATGACAAGTGCATTTTGGAAGTTCTGCTACCACACAAGCCGAATGGCTCGAGATGAGTAAAAACTAGGTTCTTTAATATGGCAGCGGCTCGTTTGATCTGATATTTTTATGTTTAAAGAAAAATACACAACGATATTTTATTTTTTTCATTTTAAACTTAAATTCAATCCATTATCACTGAACAAATAGTAAGGTCAGCCATACAAACACAAAACCAACAGTAAGTTCTTTGATATAGCAGTGGCGTGTTCGAAATAAATGAATCTGTTTATAGCTCAATTAAGTAGGTTCTCTACAGAGTGATGTAGACTATAATGCAGTGTGAGCTAAATCACTGCGAGAGACATATGAAGCTTCTTCGCAGTTCGGTGTGATTTTTTTTTTTTTTTACATGGGTGTCACCACTTATCAAGGCCCAGAGGCCACTCAAGGATAAGGGTTAATAGGTATACATTAGTCATTGTGATTTTAGCATAGTAAACAGTGGGAATTTTGTAACTTGGATTACTTAGGGGGACGATTCAATTAGAACTTGTTCACATTGGACTTTTTCTTTTTTTTTCATAGGTATCACCACATTATCAAGGCCAAGAGGCCACTCAAGGATAAGGGTTAAAGAGTGTACAGTAGAAATTGGACAATATAATAATCATTAGTAATGAAAATTTGTTAAATTTGATAACTTATATGGAACGGCTCATCAAGAACTTATTTACGTTAGACTTGAAGACAAACATATTGTAGTCAGCCGGAAAGCAGAAAAACGGAAGACAATTCCACAGGCGTGTAGTTCTAATAAAAAAGCTTTGTTCATGGAATCTACGTTTAGGTTTAGGCACAGATAAAGAGTGGGGGGAATTATTGATAGTGTTTACAGCTAGACGAGTGTTTCTTGTGAAAGTTTTGCGAGGGGGGACCATAGATTGAAGCTCAGTCGAACACTTTCCATGAAAATAACGATACATCAGAGACAAACTCGCAACATCTCTTCTGTGAGATAGAGGTTGAAAGGAAGAGAAAAGGAC
>NC_136491.1:36791161-36988661 GCF_053919585.1 Euprymna scolopes
TGTTTAAATCCGGCAAAAATTAGAGGAAACAAGGCATCTTTTTATGCTCTTCCAGTGGACCAACTTTAACTTCTCTGCGGTTCATAGCAATTTCAAAACTAAAAAAATATATTGGCCTGGCATGAAGAGATACACAGGATATATATATATATATATATATATATATATATATATATATATATATATATATAGCATTCTTCAATTCAAGCAGATATTCTTAAATGCAACGAAGATACTTAGCTTTAGTTACTGTTTTTATTTTTTCGATTTTCCGTATAACTTTTCTATCAGCATCAAATATAAGTATGAATGTTCCATAGTTCTCACTAGCCTTTTCCTATTATACTGCGAATCATCTTCATGTAGTTTATAAAGTGAAAGTAAATACGTAGAGAAAAGTAAAACACACAATGAATTGTAGCGAGTAATTGTTGTAGCACCGTGGTAGGGTGTCAAAAAATAAAGAAACCACAAGTAGTGTAAAGTGTATAAAATATAATATGTATTTATCATGAAAAATACAGGAGCCACTAAAGTGATATGAGATGAACGTGTTCGTAGCATGCGGTTAAAGGTGGTATGAATGTCTCCTTTTAGTCACTGAAACCAGTGGTACTCATAGGACTGGTTGGTTCCACGGAGTCTCAAATAGGTGTGATTTGTACCCCGCAACAGTAATGGGAGGTTAAAAATATTTTTAAAAGTTGACTAAAATCGATTAAAAACTGAGTTTGTTAAAAAGTAAAGTTTTAAAATCAACGAATCCATGGGGCAATGTTTAATTGTAGGGTGCTGGGTTCTAATGAAATATACGTCGAGAATTTTAAAGTTGTTTCCTTTAATATTTATAATACAATTTATTTTACCATCTTGGATTATTTTGATAAACTGAATTGTAATTTTTATTTTACATATATATATATATATAAATATATATATATATATATATATATATATATATATATGATTGCAACGTCTTTTCAGACGAGGGCCACTCCCTCAGACACTTATAGTCCATGAACCCAAAAATGATTCCATCGCCACAGGACAATTTTAATAGACAAACCCCTGAGGGAGTATCTATACACAGATGATGTTACAAAGTCTTAGCTTTGTACGAGAGCGAAGTCCCTCGGTTTTAAATGTTGAGATCCAGTAACAGCAAGAGAAAGGTAGCCAACAACAAGTTTAAACTGCAGACCAGCTTAATGCGGATACTAGTCTCCCGCTTTATGTTTTTTTTTAAATCAGAGATTTGCTTCTCCTAGTTGCGTTCACCACGGCTTAAGGGAGCTTCTCCTAGTTGCGTTCACCACGGCTTAAGGGACCCCTCTCCACCCCAACACGCACATACATACACACAAACACACACGGTGCTAGTTAAACGTTTAATGGTGGAGGGGTGTGCCTTAGACAGCTTTTTTTATTTTCAATGACAGTCTTTGAATAAAATAGAATACTGATGAATGTGACTGGTCTAAGTTCGCACAGTGCCATGCTCTAATACCTAAGCTCATAGTGTTTGTAGATTGTCGAAGCGCGCACGCGTTGAAACAACTTTCATTCATCTAATGTCTTGTGATCTTTTTCTAGAAAAAATATTCATGCATATCATTCGCAGGCTTCATGCAAAAGAAAAAGTATAATATAGAAACACTCGAGAACGCTGATCATGCAGTGATAATGGTTGAAATCGCCCTAAACTCTAGACCCAAAACTGAAGAGTCAGTGCTCAAAACAACGAGATATTATAAAAAGGCTAACTGGGAAGCCATCAGGGAACTAATTAGAGATGCCCCATGGAGAAATATTTTTTCTCTCCCTGCCGAACAATGTGCAAACGAGACCATTGACTGGTTCAAAACTGCAATCGAAGCGCATGTTCCCATGCGGAAATTTTATAGTAAGCCCCACTCTCCCCAATGGTTTACGTCGACTTGTGCAACTGCCATTGCTCAAAAGCAGCATGCATACCGTAGGTTTAACCGACATAAGTCCAGTTCAAACAGACTGAAGTATATAGATGCTAGAAATAACGTTAAGAAAGAAATAGCGACAGCTAAGAGAGAATTTACGGAAACCACTAAAAAGCGCATTGAAGCACAAAAACTAGGAACTAGAGACTTCTGGAAAATCTACAACAGTGTAGTAAATAATGGGCAATCAACAATTCCCCCACTAACCAACAATCACGAGGTTGTCTCCTCAACAACCGACCAGGCTAACATGCTTGCCAGTCGGTTTGCCTCCAACTCCACACTGGACACTTCCACCCCCCTACCTGACTTTCCTATGCGGACAGACGCCACGCTAGACGATCTGAAAACCACCCCTGCTCAGGTGCATGCTATCATAAAAAACCTTGACACTTCAAAAGCATGTTGACCCGATCTCATCCCAGCTGTGCTATTAAAAAATTGCTCAGCCGAAGTAGCTCCAGTTCTCTCCAAACTCTACAACAAATGCCTTAATGAAGCTTGCTTTCCGGTCCGTGGGAAAATTGCTTCTGCTGTACCAGTATTCAAGCATTCTGGCAAAAGGACAGACCATCAAATTATCGCCCCATTAGCCTCCTCCCACTTTTTTGCCAAAATATTTGAGACCATAAATAACCATGCTCTAGTCCATCATCTTACATATGCTCAACTACTGACTGACAAACAATATGGATTTAGACAAGCCCGTTCAACAGCAGACATCCTAACTGTGATCTCTGAACGTATATACCATTCACTGGACGAAGCGGGGAAGGCTTTTGACAGGGTATGGCATGAGGGTCTCCTCAGGAAAATTAAATCATACGGTATCACTGGTAGAATACTTAACATAATTAAATCCTTCTTAGATAAGAGAAAAATCCAGGTTGTCATCGACGGTCGTACATCTAAACAATATGATATAAATGCGGGTGTGCCCCAGGGTTCTATCCTTGGACCTCTATTGTTCTTGATATTCATAAATGACCTCCCAGACAAAATTGCCTCTGAGATGGGTATATATGCTGATGACACTACACCCTATGGCAGGCACGACAGGAAGACAAATGAACACATTTCTAAAGAAATGGCAGAAACACTAGAGGAAGACAACCAATCTGTAGTAAAATCGGGACAAAAGTGGTTGGTCGCGTTCAATGCTGCCAAGACTAAACTAGTTTCATTCAATAATTACAAGAAACCCTCTCTACCACCCATAGCAATGGCCAACGACTCTTTATCTGAGAGTCCATTTTTCAAACTTCTTGGCCTAACGTTCACAGGAAACATGAGTTGGAAGAATTACATTGAAGGCATTGCCAGGGCCGCTGCAAGAAAGGTGGGCTCTCTCTACCGTGCTAGAAAACTACTAACACCCGAAAGTATCCTGTACCTCTATAAGGCGACCATTATCCCATGTATGGAGTATTGCTGCCACATCTGGGCTGGTGCATCTGCTACTAGTCTCTCGCTCCTTGACAAGGTTCAAAAGAGAGTCGCAAACCTGATAGGCCCTAAACTGGCATCTAAGCTTCAGCTCCTGTCCCATCGACGAAATGCTGCATCCCTCTTCCTTTTCTACAAGTATTTTAGTGGTGAATGCTCTGAGGAACTGCAATCACTCGTGCCCCCACGACGTGAGCACCCTCGACAAACCAGACAGGCTGCTAAATCCCACCCCCGCACTGTAGAGATCCCTAGATGTAGAAGATCTTTTTACTTCAATAGTTTCTTCCCCAGAACCGCTAGACTCTGGAATTCCATTCCAGGTCCCTGCTTCCCCAACAGTACTGACGTGCAGAAGTTCAAGTGTAACGTGAACCGACATCTTGCTGCCTAAATCCCTACATAGTACCCCAGTAGTTGTTGCCCCTGATAGTAGCCCTCAACACCAAAGTGGCAATTTACCTTGTTTGGGGTGAAAATGTAATAAAAAAAAACATGTATGGTATGTATGTATATATATATATATATATATATATATATATATATATATATATATAATTATTTATTTATTTATTCATTACACCATAGAATATATATAATATAATATAATAATCTATAATATCTACTAATAATAAAGAATAATAAAGAATGACAGGCGTTGGATAGGAAGAAGTTTTTTGGCGGCCATGACATCTTAGACTTAGATGTTTCTATTTTTTCTAAGTCAAAGTCCGTCAGCAATTCCTCGAAGTACATTAGCAATGTCTGCTAGAACTTTGTGTGTTTGTGTGTGATGTGTATTAGTGTGTGTAGCTCTCGGTCGCGTATTAGTGTGAATTCGTTGATGTTTCTTTTGTTTTTTTTTTCGTTCGTCATTTTCCTTGTCGGAAGTTTATTATTATTCATTCGGCTGTCTCAGTGGCTGGTGGTGCTGAAGGGGAGTGTCGCGGGGTCCTGAATTCCTCTAGGTCACAGTCAGTTAATGGTACAGTCCCGTCCGATTCTGCGTTCGCTACGTAGGGGATCTTCGTGTCTGATGCATAACTGAGCTGGTTGGTCCGGGACCAGGTCGCATTGGTTCTCTAGGTAACAGGTTTCGTCTGACTTTAATGTACGCAGTTTTTTGAACGGGCTGTGTTCGTCGCTGTCTTCCCAGGTATATCGGGTTGATGGTTTTAGTTGTGTCGTTGTATGTGCTACCTTTGGTACATATGCCTCCTCCGGTAGTCGTTGATGTGTCGGCACCAGATTGTCAGCCACATGAGTGGGTTTAATTCCAGGGTACCTCACGCCCGGAGGTCGTCCATCGCTGTGTGCATCCTGTACAAGAACACCCTGTTCTCCATAGTCTGCTTCTCGTTGGCGACCTGTCGCCATGGCTCATCGTTGCGTATAGATAAGCACGGAGTTCTCTTCAGGGTGCGCTCGCTTTGGTGCTTCACATTGACGTAAGTGTCTGTACCCTCGAGGATGCACTTTGCCTCCTCCACGTTCTGTGGCGTAAACCACATTTCCTCAGTGAATATGAGGCTTTATCTACGCAACTCCTGAATGTGGAGTTGTCGCTTGCTTGGCATCGCGTGCGACTAGCGTTCATTAGGCCGTTGCATATACTCCTCAAGACGCATGACTTTCCCGAATTAGATAGCGCCGTTATGTGTAGGGCGTTCTTTTCCGGGCGGATTTTATGGCATACCTCGAACGTGGCTGTGGCGAAGTCCTCTGCGTCGATGTGGTGAAACTGGAGCCATTCGTCGTATATATCTAACGATTTCTGTACCGGCCAGTATTGATGAGTTAAGGTGGAGAATATTTCGTGTTTTTCTCTGATTTGTTCATGTAGTCACTCTACTCTGTATTTGTACGTCATCCGCCGCAGCCGCGATAATGTTGGATAAGTTCGCCGTGTTTTTAGGTATGTTATCCCAAGTCCGCTTTGTCGATTGTTTAGCTGTCAGCGCACAGTAGAGCATGATTTCCCCTAAGTCTGTAGAGTTGGCCTTTTTCATGACCTTTGTTAAGAAGTCGTACTTTTGCCCTCGAAGGCTGTCGGCCTTGTGGGCTAGTCAGGATTCCTCTATTTCCGGACTTGGTTCTCTGATCGTCTTGTCAGTTAAGCGTCTTAACATTGCTAATTGTCTGCCTGCCGTTAGGTTAACTGCGGAAAGGATTGTTCTTGTCGTTAGGTAGTTGCACGGACCGTACGGACTGTACACCTATGGGCACGTCATGGTGTAAGCGTGTTCCCCCTGTCCTGTAATGTCTCCTTTAATTTCGAGAACCTGTATTCGCTCGTTTGGTGCTCTTAGTGCCAGCTGATGACGTAGAAGTGGTCCACGTCGGAACAGTTTTTTAGTCTGCTGGGGCTGGCCTTATGATACACCACAATATTTAGTCTCTGGTCCAATATGTTCGCTAGGAAGGTCGTTTCACGGTCATTAGCGTCGAATTGGCAGTATCTTCGGAAGCTGTCCAAAGTTGGTTTTTAGGGTCCGATGACGAAGGAGTTTGAGCGTTTCCATCTGTAGACCCACGTGTACGGCGTGATGCGGCGACCGGCTGTTGCGTCGAAGAGGACGTACTCGTTGAATTCTGTCTTCGTATCGTGTTGTGTTGGTGCCTCCATCGTTGATGTCTGCCGGTCCGTCTCCAAGCTGCCGTATTTATAAGTATTTTATGCTTAGGTTTACAAATTTTTCGGGTTTCGGATTTCGCTGACACAGCGGCAAAGGTAAGTGCGTCGTATATGACAATTTTAATGCTGAGTTTTTTTTAATTTTATGTTGTGTGTGCATTTTGTAACTCCGCCCTCGTATTTATGGGGGTGACCTATTTGTTTACGAATTTACTGTAATTGTATCCTATGTTTCGTCTTGAGGTCGTATCTTTGGCAATAAATGTGCCGTGTCCATGCAGCATGCGTTTGGAGCTCTGTCCGTGTAGACGCCTGTTCGGTGGGACTATGTTATGCAATTCGTAGTGCCAGTCGTCGCCCATACCGATCAGCGCACCGTTGTGATCGTTTAGCAGTAAGCGGATAAGATGGTTGTATGATTCGTACCATATTTCCAATTCCAACATGTACGTTAATTCGAATGTGAAGTACAGGATTCCTGATTGAGCCGATGGTCCCATTATCTCTGGCACATTAATTAAGACCATGGTTGGTGGATCCTCCGAAGTGTATAATGCCTTGTTTATTAGAGTACGGTTTGCTACCGCGAAGCTTTCGCCTGTTTGTATGTATCCAGTTTTTGCTCTCGCATACACGTCCTTGTGTTTGCTACGCTGTTTCGGTTTATCCTTTGGAGTTGTGTTAGCCTTTCTTCCCTTCATGTGGTCATAGTGTAGGCTAGATACCTCTGTCTGCACAAGGTCCTCCTGCATTTCCAATCGCCCCCGTTTTCTAGCGGCTCCGTGTGCGAGGTTGTCCTCGGCGTGTTGTACAAGGGTACCGTAGCATGGTGCAGTCGCAACTGCTACCCCGCAGTCTCAAGCTGTTTTGACACCGTTTTGTATCGTGTTTGCCATAAGACTCGGTTTTGAAATGAGTGCTCCCTGCATAGTGTAGTTTCCCTCGCTCATTATGTTTGTTAGAAGTCGTAGTAGTAGACTGGGATTGTCCCATTTGTGTCCGAAGCTGTCTCCCTGTCTTATCTTGTGGTGCGGCATTTCTCGACAGTCGTGTAAGAGGTACATGCTTACATCGCAGGTGTTGTGTTCGTCTAGTTTCCTGGTTACGGGGAGCTTGTTTAGCATTAGTATCAGTATCCCGTAGTTGTAAATGTAATGGGATAGTTCCGTGGTCAGTCCCACAGATGGATGTATATCCTGGAACGTGTTTTTAGGTACACTGGTGATGCCTCCTGGTTTCCGTACGCAATGTATTGTCCTTTGTCTATGTATATATGGAACCCAGATTGCGGGTTTGGTACGAATACCTCCTCGTTATTTTTCGTGAGGAATTCCCCACATATTACGTTACTTAATTCGAACCCGATGCTTTTTACTCGGTACGCGGTTGCCGTGTTCATCATGGCTTCCCATTGATTTCGTCGTACCCATGTTGTGAGGCAGTATGGTATAATATAATCCTTAGAGATGGGTTTCGAGATTTCTATCGATCCAGTAGATATCTCACTGCTGATGCAATTCTCTATTTATATAAGAGCCAGGTACGTCCAAGGATGGAATACTGTTGCCACATCTGGGCAGGAGCTGCTAGAAAGGACTTGTCCTGCCTTGATAGAGTTCAAAATAGACTTCGTAGCCTCGTAGGAGATGTCCTTTTCTCTTCCTTGAAACCTCTATCTCACAGAAGAGATGTTGCGAGTTTTCTCTGATGTATCGTTATTTTCATGGAAAGTGTTCGACTGAGCTTCAATCTATGGTCCCCCCTCGCAAAACTTTCACAAGAAACGCTCGTCTAGCTGTAAACACTATCAATTTATCTGTGCCTAAACCTAAACGTAGATTCCATGAACAAAGCTTTTTTATTAGAACTGCACGCCTGTGGAATTGTCTTCCGTTTTCCTGCTTTCCGGCTGACTACAATATGGTTGTCTTCAAGTCTAACGTAAATAAGTTCTTGATGAGCCGTTCCATATAAGTTATCAAATTTACCAAATTTTCATTACTAATGATTATTATATTGTCCAATTTCTACTGTACAATCTTTAACCCTTATCCTTGAGTGGCCTCTGGGCCTTGATAAGTGGTGACACCCATGTAAAAAAAAAAGCTTAATCCCCAATGTTTTCGTATTTTCCGTTTGATTCGTATCTTTTGAATGTCGCGCGGCAGTCGTTCATGTTGCTAGTTCGTGTTAGGTTTCGGAATGTTCTTTTGACTGTGTAGGTTCGTTGGATGTTCCCCGTTTCTGTTTGGAGATGTGGTCCGATGTGGACGCCTTCTCATCCGTTTGATCCCGATTCCGAAGTTTCGTCAGTAGTACTCGCGTCCATTTGTGGCCTAAATATGCTGTCAGTGCTATCAGCGCTATCAGCAGCACCGACGGCGGGATTATCTCTGAAATACTTGTCCAGCCCAAGTGCGTGTTTTGCTTTAATAGCGGTCCGAGCGAGACCTCTGACGATTCCTGTGTCTGCGCTGTTTTTGATAAATTCCTCATCTGCCTCCTCCGTAGATTTGCTCGGGTCGTCGTAGGCGATGTCGTGTAGTTTTGCTGCTAAGTATAGTTTGTTTCTTGGTGTGAACTTAAATTTTGGGGGGTCTGTACCCGGTCCTAGAAATTCGTAACCCGGAACAGTGAATTCTAGCTTTGAGCGGCGCCTTTCTCGTGGAGGAGGCATAATGAATTATTTCCGTGGGGTTTTTCTCTTATATATCTTTAAGTAGGTCACTATCTGTAACTATTGCGTCATCGCTATTTATAGATCGGATACTATTTTACTATTATCTAGTAATGACACTATTACTTTTACATCGATGGGTCTAATGTGTGGAGTACAATTATTACACGATTCTACCAGTGAAAAAAAAATCAATACCGCGCTGGTTGAATCGTGTAATAATTGTACTCCAGACATTAGACCCGGTTCATTCGCCCTTTGGAAGGTCTTGTTTTTAATCCTTCAGGAAGACTAGCAACGCTCCTCACCAAACAAGTCCGGTGGGGAAACCAGTTTAGTCGGCGGTGACCCGACCATTAGGGAGGTAGTACTGGGTTACATGGTACCAATAGCATATGACATGACCTGACATAATAGTTTCTTCTATTTGTATCCATACTGCCGAAATATCTGGTTCTTTTTGTGGGCGATTGCATTTACATTTATTTATCCTTTTTTTATCTTTGAAATTGTTGTGAGGGAATCCATGTTGCTCAAGGTGAAAATGATTAGTGTTTTCCAAACGGAACTTCATGTCAACCCAGGCAACGTTGGGTACCCATGCTAGTATGTATATATGTATAAAAGTTCAATTCATAATTATTTTATTTTCTCCTGAGAGTACATATTACAATCTGTTTCGTTAACTATATAAGACAATCAGTAAACATGGTTTCACTGTATTTTTTATTGTAACAAACTCTTCAGTTAATTCTATGGAGAAAAAACATAATCAAACACATTGTTTTCATTTCACAAACAGTAAAAAAACATACCTCCAATGTGGATAGTTTGATTCCCATTGTTGGTCAGGTTTCTGTCTTTTTAATTATATATATATATATATATATATATATATATATATATATATATATATATATATATATATATATATTTATATATATATATATAAATATATATATATACATATATATATATATATATATATATGTGTGTGTATGAGAGAGAGAGAGAGATGATGACAGTAGTTGAAACAATTAAAATAATATGAATAAATCATTTTTAAGGTGTAGGAGTAATTTTGCAACATATTTAAAAATGATCTGTAAAAAAACATGTTCATTTCTATACAAAATAAATTGAATTTCATAAATATGCGCAACTTGTGTGCAATTAAACATGTACAATAACTTGCTCCGATGTTTCTATATAAACTAACCTGCATATAGTGTTAACTTGCCGTAGTTCAGCCACCTCCTCTTCGTCTATTGCTGATTGCATATCTAATCGGTTAATTAAGATCCCTAAATCCCTTAATTTTTGTCGATGCCCTTTGCGAGACATCGTAAAAGTTAAGGTGTTCTTTTTTTCCGCAAAGTTTTCTTATAAGGCTTTCATCTGCATTCACCTGAACGCAAGCGTTTTAGCTGTGTGTTTTTTTATAATTCTTATTTTTATTTTTATTTTATTGTTCGTTTCCCGGTTGGTTTTGTTTGGATAGTTGATTAGTAAATGTTTACTTGCTCTTCTTATTGAAATATCCTACTTTACCTACTTTCTAAGTCAATCTCCGCTTGCACAGAGACCAAAAAAGAAAAAAAAAGGTTAATGCTCCGAAGCTGGTCACAACGCTTCAACCATGTACTATCGCCACAATGTTTAATCACTGTGTTTGTTTTACTTCAATGAGATGAACTCGACGAACTTACTAAATTTAGGCCAACTGAATTTAGGTACACTTGAGAACCTTAGAAGCAACAAAATCCCACCTCTTGACCATAGAAATCTTCGGATTTATGACCAAATAAATTCATTTCTACAAACCGCTTACTTTTAGAACTCTCTTGTTTTCCTTTTTCCTATACAATACCAATAACCAAAAGTGTTAATTTAATGTGAACACGCATTTTGTTTCGCAATTCCTCATCTAGGATGTTCCTATAATCCTGACACCAAAAGTTAAACTTGCACTCGGCGTCTCAGAGGCAGCGTGTTTTTCTAGGGGTGAATAAAAATTTCAAAAAATTAATAGCAAGAGCCTTTTTGCTAATCAGATACTCTTTTTGTTTCTTGGTGCTGCCATTTATATATCCTGCCACATAAATGACTGGGTCTTCTGGTTAAATTTCTAAATGCGCCATTTAATGCTTAGCTAGGCTTTCAGTATATTAATAACAGAATTTGTGTCTGAATTTTTTCAGTGGGAATGGAAGTAAAAAAGGGTTATTGATTTTAGTTTTAGTATAATAATTTCCGATCAAAATCGTATTTTTTTTTCCTATGAACATGGGATTCAGATTAAATTGGTATAAAAAAGCAATATATTAGACATTCGTCCCATGTCTACATCGTTATCTTGTATTCCAGAAATCATTATACATAACATCATATACATAACATCATATACATAACATCATATACATAACATTTAGATAATTTTACGTACAATAAATGTATTGCCAGAATTTCATTTTCAAAATATGAATATTAATACGATTGTATCTACGCATGTTCGTATATAATCAATTCCAATAAAAGATGAGCTCGTCCAAGCGCCCAAGATTAATTTTTGATGAAGGAGAAACATATAATCGAGAAATATCTGATATCTCTCTTCCAAACAGTAATAGAATAAAATAATATCAATGTAATTATGCTGTTCTTATTGAATAAATATGGTAATTTTTTAAGCAAATGTTCAGTTAAGAAGCATTTATTTTAAATTAATTTTATTATTTCAAGAACGAAATTCAAAGGAAAATATTTACGTTCGCTTTATTTCAAAGGTTAGGAACATAAAAATTATTTAAAAAGTAATTGTGAGGTCAAAGAGGAAGAGACGACACGTGTATACCTATTGGTATTTCCGTGGAGTTCAATAAGTATGAATTTATTACAAACCTGCATACGTATTAAAAGGTCGTTAAAAAAAGAAAGCGTTCTTTTGTAATTAGAAAATGTAGGGATCTTTTTGAACGACCCTCGTCTCTCTCCCTCCCCTCTCTCTCTCTCTCTCTCTCTCTCTCTCTCTCTCTATATATATATATATATATATATATATATATATATATATATATTGGATTTTGTATACACAAAGTTATTAGATGAGATAAGTCATTGGTACTGTCGGTTTCAAGCCCGATAATTAGGACGGTTTTAGTTATCCATATCAAGCCCTCTTCAGCCAATACTCATATCTTATGTACATATGTAACTAATAATGTTTGCATAATAAACAGACTATATATATATATATATATATATATATATGTAGTCTGTCTATTATAAGCTGTGCCGTTTCCGAATCCATAGCGAACTTTCTCTTTACTATCTATCTCTCTTTCTCTCTCACCCACGCACACGCATACACACACGCGCGCAAACATAATTTCTCGTATATAATTATAGATACAGAGATAAAGATATGTCAGCCAACACCCTGTACTTTTACTGTGCTAGTCACTGAAGTGTGGTGTCTGCACAGATGATGCACTGAAATTAATTGTCATCAGTCAATGACAGGGTAAATATGGCAAGTTTATTATTGCAGAATCCCCTACATTAAAAGGACTCTGTCATATTTTGTTTCTTGGGAAACAAATAAATAACCAGAGAAAACGATATGTAAAAAAAGAGGTTCAGGCAATTTATTTGCAATGACACCTATATGACCTTTATAATGCACTAGCGAGGCGTACCCGGCGTTGCCCGGGTGCTTGTAGGTGTGTGTGAAAAAAACAGGTGCCCGTGAATAAAAACGAAGCCTTTACGACGCGCAGTTGGAAAATAGTAAAGTGTGAAAAAAAACAGGTGCGCGTTTTGATTGACGTGACGGTTATAGCTATTCAGCAGTTAGCATTTTGTGCGGGACAGTTTTTAATGAGGTCAATAAATCGGTTTGTTTGTTTTTTAAAAACGCGCTCCATGTCTGATATGACGAAGTCGGCATTGACCAAACGTGACTTAGCTCTCTAGAGACCACTGGCTTTCGGCCAGTAGGTATTTATTTGCTCCCCCACCGAGCAAATTAGGCACAAGGGCGATTTTTATTGTGAGGTGTCAAAGGAGGGGGAAGGGAAAAAGGGGACCAGCTCCCGAGAGGAGGGAAATGGGAGCTGGTTAAAGGTCAAGCATGTGGGGTTGCCCCCACATCTGGTCTTTGCTTGCAGTATCTGCCAGAACAGATGGTATTTATTTGCTCCCCCACCGAGCAAATTAGGCACAAGGCCAATTTTTAATGTGAGGAGTGAAGGGAGGGGGAAGGGAAAAAGGGGACCAGCTCCCGCGTGGTGGGAAATGGGAGCTGGTTAAAGGTCAGGCATGTGGGGTTGCCCCCACATCTGGTCTTTGCTAGTCATAGCTAGTCATAGCTTGCAGTATCTGTCGGATCAGATACTACACTTTGATCATGTCACCCGGGCCCCGGATGGCGCGCAGGCCGGTCTGGCTTTTGGCCAGTAGAGTCGAGTTTCGCTTTTTGTTTATACCGAAAACCGAATGTAACGCATGCCGATGCGGGAAATGTCGAATAATTTACGTTTAAAAGTCAATAAAATTAAATAGACAGGCGAGCTCCGTGGTTAAGTGTGAGATATGACAATTTATGGATGATATAAAACGTTTTAAGAAGTTGTGAAGCGAGCGAGCGCTTCTCTGAAAGAAGCCTTTTGTGGACAGCGAGTAAAAGCGTACACACATACATATACATTTTCACTTATATATATATATATAGATGTTGGAAATATTTTTCTTTTAATGAATACAGATAAATTTATAACTTATTAGACAGTATCTCTTCTATTATATTTTCACGTTATACTCTTATGAGACTGTCTCTTTTAGTATCTGCTCATGTTATACTTGTCTTTTATTTTTGCCATCGAAATGTGTTTTATTTTTCTTCCTGTTTAATCCTACGCGTGGCTCGTATCGCAACGGATTACGTGAAACGTCCGTTTTCCAATCAAAAGGGCTAAGTTCAAATGTTAAAAAAGGACTCAGCACGTCAATACATTTTGAATGACTTTTTCCTTTTATTTTTTGTCTAAGAATAATCCTGATTTGTAGTCAGTTACGAATGCACGTCTTTTGATTAAAACGAAAGTTTGGTTGATGATTTCTTTAGGAAAGTCTATTTTTCCTAGTAGGATGTCTAACGTCGACCCACCCTTCGATACAGTGGCTTCAACAATAAATGGTATTTTTACACTAACCATTATTATAAAACTGATTAATTTTATAGCCATATATGTCTAAGCATCTTAATACAAATTTTGTTTGTGTTATAGCGCTGCGGGATGGTAATAAAAAAGAAACGCAGTTATGTATTTTTTTAAGTATATTAGCAATAGTCTGTTACAGAAATACACGTCATGATCCTGATGCCTTAACTGCTACGAATTCCTGATATTTACATCTTTCCTACTGCACGGGATGTAAAATTTAGTCAAAAGGTGAGGAGAGTAAAACTGGTGCCCCTAAAAGAAGACTATTCTCACCTTTTACAAATTTCTTGACATGCTTGTCCGCGTCTACAAGTTGGACAGTTTCAAACATCAATAATCTTACTCCACACAAGAAGGAAGAGACAATGCATGGGAAAATGGACGTCTAAGAAAACTTAGAACTAATGCCAAATTAATGGCGCTAATGACAGAATTTAATTGGTCCACGCCTCAAGCAGTGCGCAGCGAACTTAATCAATTCGAAATCTTAGAAAAATGGGGTTTCTAGGAATACCCAGAAGGAATTCCATATGATTGGCGCAAATCATTACATCGAGGTAAGATGTAATTATATTTATAGAATATGAGAATGCCAATAATTTATAAAATCGTAGATAATTTACTCCATAACAATATCTATCGCTTATGTTTGAAGTGACATCTTTGTCTCTCTACCACACGTAAGATTGAAATAGCATTTTCATTTGCTGATCTTTTTAGTTTGCAACTGAATTTTTAGTTGTAACGGGCATATTGAGTATCCAGCAGAGACGCGTGTTAGACACAAAGCCTTATCAGCATGGCAATACGTAACACAAGTAGGTTGGAGAGGCCATTGTTGGACGTTTGTAATAATAATGCCTAAGTTTTGACGAACAATCTTATTACGACATTTTTATAAAAAAAGAAGACGATGTATCGATAAACCAACGTATCGGGTAGTGCATCTTTAATTAGAGTTTTGTAAATCTTAGAACCGTTATCTTTTAATAGTATGAAAGGCGCCCCGTTAATAGTTAGTTATCTTTTAATGGTATGAAAGGCGCCCCTTTAGTCGTCAGTTATATTTTAATAGTATGAAAGGCGCCCATTTAGTAGTTAGTTATCTTTTAATAGTATGAAAGGCGCCCCTTTAGTAGGTAGTTATCTTTTAATAGTATGAAAGGCGCCGCTTTAGTATGTAATGCTTTGTTTTGTTTTGTTTTTCTTTGGAATAAATCAGAGGGGATTGCACATTATATTATGACTGAACCTATACACTCATGGTCTGAAGGTTTCATTTCTGTCACAGATAATGATGGAATGATAACAGTTACTTTAAAAGACATGCGTCAAAAAATCGTTATTAAATTCTTATATGCAAATAAAGTTGCACTGATTAACATTTATCGTGACTTGTTGAACGTTGTCGAAGCTGATGCAGTTGATGCCAACGCAGTTGGGCGATTGAAGTGACGTAGTGCACGTCAGATGCCAATGCACAATCACCACCCCATGGCTTGCAAAAATGCATGGGAATGTTAGTTACTATGTAATAAAAAATATATTCTGGATCACAAAATATCGCTCATTTTAATGGTATTACATCCCTCTTTGTATCTCTTCCACTTTTGTTAGATAATAAAAAAAATACGATGCGTTAGTTTTTGAACGACCCTCGTATATACCAATGAAAATGGTGACTTTTCTCCCAAGGAGAATCGACACTAAACCGTTTTTGTTCTTCTCAACAGATCTGTATTGAAGTCGTGAAGTTGATTGCCATTTCTTCTTTCTGTAAAGTTGGTCCTTTCTATTAGTCGAGATTATTTCTAATACTATAAGGCTGTTTTTTATCTCCACAAATCTACTCTTAATCCATGCATGTAGCAATTATCAGATTTTGTCTTGTGAATATCTATCCCATTTCAGGTGCAAAAAAATAACGCATATATAATTTGACTTTCACTTCTCTGCAACTTTTTTCTTAAAAATATATTACTTATATCCATCTGTTATATAAATATTATTATGGTAAGTCACAATCAGAATTTTCTGATCCTGCTTCCTTTTTTTTCCAGCTCGTTTGACTCTTTAGTTTTGTAGTCGCAATCAATTCGTTGTTTAAATACCTAATTGTAAATTTCGTATTCTGGTAGCTTATTTACAAGACCTAAAAGCTTGTGGAACTCTCTTATTGCTGAATGCTTTTCTTTCCAACTCTATTTTTTGTCCTTTGTCTCTCACTTCTTGACAAGGTTAAAAGGAGAGTCGCCGACCTGATAGGTCCTTAACTGTCATCTAGGTTTCAGTCTCTGGCCCATCGACGAAATGTTGCATCCCTCTGCCTGTTTTACAAGTACTTTAATGGTGAATGCTCTGACAAGCTGCAAACACCTGTACCCCCGTAACGTGAACACCCCCAACAAACCTGACAGAAAGCTAAATCCCACCCCTTTACAGTGGAGATCTCTAGGTGTATGGAAGTCGTCTACTCCAAGATCTTTCCCAGATCTGCTAGACTTTGGAACTCACTTCTGGGATTCTGCTTTCCTAATTGTACTGACATGCAGAAGTTCAAGTGTAATGTGAACAGCCACCTTGCCACTTATCTTCGTTCATGATACCCCTGTAACTTATGTCCCCGATAGTAACTGTTACTTCAAAATAACATTATGCCTTGTTTAGCGTGAAAATTGAATTAATAAAATAGGGTAAACAGATATATTCTTTTCTTACGATAAACGTCATTCATTCTTATTACGCTCTTAACATTAAGTGCCTCTTCGACTTCTCTGGGTCGATTTCCATCAAAATTGCCCAATCTGTGTGTGTTTTTTTAATATACATAAACTGTTTGGTGTGCATATTACATTACACTTGTTAGTCTACTTTAAAGAAACTTTGAAAGTATGTTTTCATTTTATACTATACTAGCATTTCAGTCCGACGTTGCCCGGGTGTTTGGAGGTCTATATTGAACAAAAACAAAGCGGTCATTTTTTTTTAATTTGACCCCTATTATGACCTCTTAACAGTTATTGTTTGGGGCTGAAATAAAATTATTAAGTTAATCCATATCCAAGGACCCGCTATTTAAAATTTCAAGTGTTAAAACCCAACATTGGCTTAAAACGGATTAGAAATATTTTCCCCGATCTCAGTACCCTGCATATCAAATTTCGAGTCTGTAGACTTTAAATTAACAGAATTATTGCGTAGGGAAACGTACACACACACAGAGACAGATACACAGACAAGTTCACGTTTATAGATAAACTAGCATGGGTGCCTGGCGTTGCCCAGGTATTTGGAGGTGTATGTTGAGCAAAAAAAAAGCGGTCATTTTTTTTAAATTTTTACCCTTATTATGACTCTTTAACATGAATTGTTTTAGGCTCAAATCAAGTTATTAAGTCAGACCCATGTCCAAAGAACCTATATCTAAAATTTCAAGATTTTAGACCCAGAATTGTCGGAGGGGTTTGGTATCGTTCTCAAAGATCAAATTTTTGAACTTGGACCCTTAATCGATAAAATTTCTGCCCGAAAACCGATCACGTAGATTGTCCCACATCTCAGAACCCTGTATATCAAATTTCGAGTCTGTAGACTTAAAATTGACAGAGTTATCACGTAGGGAAATGTACACACACAGACAGACTCACAGACAGACAGATAAACAGACACGTTTACTTTTATAGATATACTAGCATGGGTGTCCGGCGTTGCCAGGATATTTGGAGGTGTATGTTAAGCAAAAAAAAGCGGTCAATTTTTTAAATATGACCCCTATTATGACCCCTTAAAATTTATTGTTTTGGGATCACATCAAGTTATTAAGTTAGATCCATGTCCGAAGAACCTATATCTAAAATTTCAAGTTTTTAGACCCAATCTTATCGGAGGAGTTTAGTAGAGTTCTCAAAGGTCTAATTGTTGAACTGTGACCCATTAATTGCCAAATTCCAGCCCGAAAACCGATCTCATCGATTTTCCCAAATCTCAGTACCCTATATATTAAATTTCGAGTCTGTAGACTAAAAATTGACATAGTTATTGCGTAGGGAAATGTACACACACAGACACACAGATACGCAGACAGACAGATACACAGGCACGTTCACTTTTATAGTTATAAAGATAGATTGATACATAAATATATATGGAAACAAGTTTGTGCTTACTGTAAACTTTTTACGCAAATATTATGCAAGTATAAATCATGTTGAATATCTGCATGATTATAATTACACGTTATCTATATATCTATAAAAGTGAACGTGTCTGTGTCTCTTCTGTCTCTCTGTCTGTGTGTTTGTGTGCATTTCCCCGCGCAATATCTTTGTCAATTTTTAGTCTACAGACTCGAAATTTAATATACAAGGTACTGAGATTAGGGAAAATATAGGTAATCGGTTTTCGGCCAGAAATTTTGCGATTATAGGGTCAGAGTTCAACGATTTGACCTTTGAGAACTCTACCAAACTCGTCCGACAATTTTGGGTCTACACACTTGAAATTTAAGATGTAGGTTTCTTGGACATGGATCTAACTTAAGAACTTAATTGGAGCCCAAAATAATAAATTTTAAGGTGTCATAATAGTGGCCAAAGTTTTAAAAAGTGACCACAATTTTTTTATATATGGGTTGTTGGATTGCCTTCAATAACCAAAGATCTAGCTTATTTGCATGTTCTTTTAAACATTCATTATAATTAATTCACTATAATTTTTTTCGCTTTTCTTATGAGATGATCATATTTAGTTAACAACTAGCATGGGTGTCCGGCGTTGCCCGGGTGTTTGGAGGTGTATGCTGAGCAAAAAAACAAAAACAAACCAAAACGGCCATTTTTTTTAAAATTCGGCCTCTATTATGACCCCTCAACATTTATTTTTTTGGGCTCAAATCAAGTTATTGCGTAGGGAAATGTACACACACACACACACACACACACACACACACGCACACACACACATACACACACTCAAACGCATTTATAGTTATAAATAGATAGATTACACTTTTTAGTTTACTTTAAAGATACTTTGAAAGTATGTTTTAATTTTATACTATATAATGCTTTTTTGTATTATTTTATCAGGTATTCAAAATAAAAGACGGAAGCAGAATTGCGTGGATGAACGGTAAACCACCGCTTGATACGCCTCCTTGTGGCTATTACAACGAGAAATGTCAAGTACCCAAAGGTAAGATAGTTTCCGGTTTCGGCTTCATCTTGAGATAACATTTAAACCATCATTACCTTATATTTCGGATCTTTTATTGATACGCTCTCTTAATAAAATGATTAGACGGAGAGCAGAATAGAAATACGACCTAATGTTCTTTAAATGCCATACATTGTGGTAGGCAGGACTGCTTTCTTTTGAATAAGTTTACATGTGGCTCGCATCTTTTTATACATTTCAAAGAAGTGGGCAAATTTTTTTCAGTTCACGTAACATATATTTATAATGTATTGATCAGCACCCGGCGCTATTTTCAAAGTCTCAGTAGATGTAAATGAAACGATGCGATTGTAAATCAATAGTACGAGGACCGTGCAATAAGTAATGCCCTTGCCCCACTTCCCATGGCAGTAGATCAACGAAACTTGGCACAGTTAGTAGTATTCCTCTACATAGTAACCACCCAGAGTTATCCATTTCTACCATCGTTTGATGCAGCTCTGGAGACCGTTTTTGTAGAACACCCCAGGTTAGTCCTCCAACCACGATGTGACTTCAGAAATCAAGGCTGCCTCA
The DNA here is from genome assembly GCF_053919585.1 of Euprymna scolopes. Classification (NCBI taxonomy): domain Eukaryota; kingdom Metazoa; phylum Mollusca; class Cephalopoda; order Sepiida; family Sepiolidae; genus Euprymna; species Euprymna scolopes. The sequence continues at coordinate 36,810,872 of NC_136491.1, forward strand.
TTTGGGAAACGCTTTCCTTTCCAAAAGAACTTCATGGCTGGGAAGAGGTGAAAGTCAGAGGGTGCAAGGACAGGAGAGTAGAGAAGATGGGGAGGATTTCATAACCAAACACCCGTGCTTCTGATCTGGTGACATGCGAGTTGTGGACCGGAGCGTTGTCCTGCAGGAGGAGGGTATTTTGCTTAACTTGCCCCGCCTCTTGATAACTTCTCTTTATTTCCTCAAATGTGAGCATAATAGACTCCTGTAGTTGTGGTACCCTTTGCCAGGAAATCTATCATCACTACCCCGTCCTGGTTACAGAAGACTCTGAGCATGACCTTGCCAGCGGAGGGCTGCACCCTTGCCTTCTTTGGTGGTGGTGAGTTGAGGTGCTTCCACTGCATTGACTGGGCTTTGGTCTCTGGATCATACAGATGGACCCAGGTTTCATCCTGTGTAATCAGTCTTTTTATAAACTTTGATTCATCTTCTTGGAACATCTCCAAATTCATCCTCGTTCTCGTTCCTGGAATCGTGTGAGCAACCTGAGAATCCATCTGGCACACTCCTTATGCATAGGCACATGGTCATGAATGATAGTTTCCATATACCCTGTCCTAATCTTGACATATTGGGCTATTTGTCGAATAGTAATGCGCCGATCTTCCAAAGTTGCAGTCTCAACTTGACGGACAGATGCCTCATCAATGGCAGAATTGGGGACGACCAGGTCTGGGAGCTGTTTCTACAGACTTCCGGCCATGTTTGAATCTACAATGCCAGCGTTTTACAAGGTCATATGATGGGGCATTATCACTATAAGTTTCCCTATTTCAACAAAAGTCTCTTCTGGTGTGCGTCCTTTCGAATACAAAAACCGGATCACTGCTTGACATTCAACAGTTTCCATTTCACACCTGACTCAGTTCAAACGTGTGTAAAACAGAAACCACAATTATTTCAGAGGTGTAATTTGCCACATAACCCGTAGAGATATAAATCATTACATATGCAAATTTCAGCTAGATCAGCCAACCGGAAGTGGGTCAGGTGAATTACTTATTGCACGCCCCTCGTAGGATAATGAAATGTCACCTACACGAGAATTCATCCTCCATCTCTATCTCTACTATTGTACGTATATATATATATATATATATATATATATATATATATATATATATATATATATATGAGGGGACGTTCTCCTTACTCATAGGTTGAAAACTGCTTTGCCTGCATGTTGCAAATTTCACACAAAGGTTAAGGTTTTATGTCTGGTAATTTATTTAGACATATTTTGGACAAAAATTCATCGGCTAAGTATCGAAAATAAAATTTTAAAAAAGATCCGAAAAAATTATTTGTTTTTCTTATAGAAAAAGTAATTTTCACAAGAGAATACTTTACATTAAACCGGCCAAATGAGGTGATAAAATTTCTACAAATACCTTCTTCCTAAAAGAGTTGAACTTATTGACATATAGAGATATAATTGAATGCTAGAGCATTCAGTTACTTGTTGAACGATGGCGTGTTCAAGCCCGGGGCTACTTCACTATTTTATTTGATGTTTATTTTGTATTAATGAGTTTAATATACAATAAAAAAGAGGTACCATTACACATCAGCGCAAATCATTTCTTCGTTTGCATCTGTTAAAACTAATAAAAAATCATAGCTGATATCACTGGATTGAAATCACATCTGACGAGTTGATGAAAAAGAAAATTTTGATATAACATGAAACATAAAGAAATCCAAGATGAAATATATATATATATATATATATATATATATATATATCTGCAGTAGAAGTGTTCGTGTGTCTGTCTGTCTGTCTTTGGGTACAACCTTCTACAGCCGACACATCTAGCTCGACCATGACTCAACCGTACACAATGATGGACCCTAATCTAGAAATGGTGCAGACAATTTTTCATGAATAAAGTAAAAGCCAAATTGGAGCCGATGTATATACACTTTCCTATAGCTCACACCATTGGACTGATTATGACAAAACCTGGCATTATGATGGTCTTTCGGCCGAGAAATATTTCACACCATATGCCAAGGGCAAGATCAAAGCGCAAAGTATTAGTCTATTTATATATACTCTCTTACAGCCCTAACCAATGGGCCAATCATGACCAAACCGGACATCATGATAGTGTCAGAGAGAGGAGAGGTAATATTTTGCGCTGTTCTTCATAAACTCACCTACCGAAAGAGGGTTCGCCACAATGCCAATGCCTGACAACTATAACTCCGACCTACTTGTTTGTGAATTTGAATAAAATCAAGCTCCTCTACCCCCAGTGAAACGGGTGTCTTTACTAGTTTAAGCATAATTTTTAAAAATTTCTTGGACAAATATACTTTAACAATCTATTGAGTATAAATTTGGAAAATACTTTACCAACTGCTTCCAAGAAACTTACCCCATGATAACTCCTACAGTCGGTCCTGGACCCCTTTCCCTTGTACAGTGATATAAGAATTGCATCAACCCAATCCTGATAGACGGGAACACCCTTCCAGGCATCAGTGATAAGATGAAAAATTTCATGAACAAGCTTATCACCTCCATGTAAGAGAACTTCCACAGGAATAACATCAAGCCCTGGAGCCCTCGCAATATTCACTTCCTTGATTGCATCTGTAATTTAGTTTTCAGATGGGAACTCAGGCATTTCATGGATAAGCTTCTGTTGTGATAAAAAATTCTTCATATATATATATATATGCATATATATATATATATATCCACATGCATATATATATACATATGCATATATATGCATATATATATACATATACATATATATGCATATATGTATACGTATACATATATATGCATATATATACATATACATATATATGCATATATAAATATACATATATATATGCACATATATACATATACATATATATGCATATATATATGTATATACATATATGTATATGCATATATATACATATGTATGTATATGCATATATATATACATATATATCTGCATATATATATGCATATACATATATATATGCATATATATATGCATATATACATTTACATATATATATGCATATATATATACATATACATATATATATATTTGCATATATACATTTACATATATATATATATGCATATATACATATACATATATATTCATATATACATGCATATATATATATATATTCATATATATATACATATACATATATATATTTGTATGTATATATACATATATATATGCATATGTATATACATACACATATATATGCATATATATACATATACATATATATATGCATATGTATATACATACATATATATATGCATATATATGCATATATATACATTTACATATATATATGCATATATATATATACATATACATATATATATATTTGCATATATATACATTTACATATATATATATGCATATATACATATACATATAAATATGCATATATTCATGCATATATATATATTCATATATATATACATATACATATATATATATATGTATGTATATATATACATATATATATGCATATGTATATACATACACATATATATGCATATATATACATATACATATATATATGCATATGTATATACATACATACATATATATATATATATATATATATATATACTCGGGTTTTTTTTATTCAAAAGTAATGGACTAATGAACTCAACGAGGTTGTTCGATGGTGCTCAATAAAAAGAGCTGATAATACTTGTTTATTGTTTTATAAACATGGTCACATCCTGCTGCTAGAAATAGCCACTTATTTCAATCAAACAACAGATATCATCAGGCAGCGACTTGACTATTCAAAAGTTCTAATGAATAAAGTTATTCATTGAACATTTGAATAGTCAAGTCGCTGCCTGATGATATCTGTTGTTTGATTGAAACAAGTGGCTGTTTGTAGCAGCAGGATGTGACCATGTTTATATAAAAATAAACAAGCAATATATATATATATATATATATATATATATATATATATATATATATATATATATTACTTGACTTCGGCCATATTCGAAACCAAAACTATAACTTATGAACAATTCTTGATAAAATTTTTCCTAAAAAAAGATGATTTAAGTGCCATCAGCTATATTCGAAACCGAAAACAAAACTCATGAAAAATCCTTGGTAAAATTATTTATGATAAGAAATAGACGTAATAGAAGAACATGACAATTAAACGACCCGGATGTAAGCGTGATACACAAAAGATCACCTCCACTATCGTATTAATATATAGATTATCTTTATTTTTATCATTAATATTATCATTATCATAATTATTTTCATTATGATCATTATTATCATTGTTTGTATAATTATAATTATCATGTAATACATGTATTGATTTGATTAAGTAATCGGTTATGAAACGTCAGCATTCCATTTAAAAGTATCCTATTTGGCCTCCGATTACTGAATGAGATGAATGTTTGTTTCTGCATACGTAATCCGTATATGTATATTTAAAAAATACATGAAAAAGAGATGCGCAAGTGTCTCCCAGGAACAACAGTTAAATGCCTCAATATACTGACGAGCTTTGAACTTAAATATGCGGCAGTTTTTAATGGTTTCATTAAAAGCATATTTTTTATCACATGACTATTAAGACTTTTACTTTTGCTTTATTCTTCATTATGTACGTGTTGAGATCGAACATATTTTCAGTCCGTGGATGTCGCTGCTTTTTAAAGCTGCAATGAAGTATATTTCTGGGTGTAGAGCCATGTTATGTTTGCATAAATTATACTGTTTTATTTGAATGTAACTTCATCTATTATTGAGCTATATTATATAAAAATGATAGTATAAAGCTTTCGAAGTTTTCATGTAGATATAAATTTAGTTATATATATATATATATATATTGTGTATATTTATATATATATATATATATTGTGTATGTTTATATATACATATATATTGTGTATATTTATATATATATATTGTGTATATTTATATATATAATGTGTATATATATATTGTGTATATTTATATATATATTGTGTGTATATATATATAGTGTGTATATATATTGTGTATATATATTGTGTATATATATATATTGTATATATATATATATTGTATATATAGTGTGTATATATATTGTGTATATATATATATATTGTGTGTATATATATATGTATATATATTTTGTATATATATAGTGTATATATATATTGTGTATGTATATTGTGTATATATATATTGTGTATATATATCTTGTATATACATACACTGTATATATATATATATTGTATATATATATCGTATATATATTGTATATATATATATATATATATATATATTGTATATATATATATATATATATATATATATATATATATATATATATATGTATATATATATATATATATTAGTCCTCGCGAGAAAGAGCAGGATACAAAATGTTTTAGATACTCATAATAATAATAATAGAAGTACAATAACAAAGACTTTCGCTGGCGATGACTACTATTGAGCGTAATCAATTATACAGGCCTTTTGAAATTTTCATCTCTATTTTTCTCGTTATCTACTGAATATTTTAATGAAACCTATATGAAATATGTTCCTTATTAAATTGTAAAGATTTACTCTTCTGAAAGAAGTTAAACAAAATGTATACCTAAAAAGTTATTTTAAAGTTTTTGTTAAAAAAAAATCAGATTTTCTCAATATTCAGACATGTATGACAAAAGCGGGATTGCAAAACAGAATTGTGATTTGAGAAGAAATAAAAAACTGAAAAAGAGAGAATTTTCAGACCTGTAATAATACAAAGAGGTGGTTTAAAAATGAGTTGTCGTGTGAGAAGAAATACAAACTGAAATAGAGAGTAGGAGAGTTTTTATAAATACATGCAAGCAAAACCACATTCATTTTTAAAATCCAAACTAATAAATTCAATAAAATATAATCTTAAAAAGATACGATACAAATTAGAAAAGCATTTCATCCAAGGCATGAAAATTGTTAAGCAAAATGTTTTTACTATAGGCTTTAAAAATAAAGGTACATGATTCAATTTCAAATTTATTTATCTTCACAGTGCACTTTTATACATTTTACAAAGTAAGGTATTGAATTTTTATACCTTATTTTGTAAAATTTATAAAAGTGCACTTTGAAGATAAATAAATTTCAAATTGAATCTTGCACCTTTATTTTTAAAGCCTATAGTAAAAACATTTTGTTTAACAATTTTCATGTCTTGGATGAAATGCTTTTCATTGCCATTTCTCGCCTTGTGCATAATAGATTGACGCACCAAGCGCCTTAATTGTTTTCTTTTGGTTAAAACTTTCTGTTCTAAATTCTTGACTAAACTAGAACGCATAAACCCATCTAGTCCTTCGATTTATTTGTCTATAAACTTCTCAGTTATATATAATTCGAGACACCACTTGCTAATCTAACCTCTTGTTTAGTCCACGGCTCCTTTTTTCTTTCTTACCTGCTCAACCCCCTTTTTCGATATATAACAAGAAAATTACAATTAACACCTGAATAAAAAAAAAATGCCAGAGGCTCCATCCATGCAACCTAATAAATCAGATAGCAACATATTATTCACAATTATTGCGTTTTCCCCGTTTTGTAACATTCAAGTACTATTGAATTACACCTGTCAGGATTCGTAAGCTGAGGCAGTTTACAGTGTTAATGTATCAATTTTGGAGAAATGCCAACTCGTTTCTACAAGAATATTATATAGAGGAGAATCATTCCCTTTTTATTTTACTTGGTAATTTTTAAGATATCAAGGGATCTCTCCTGTAGTTAACACCTAATTTCATTACAATTTTGATTAATATTCGTGAGCTCTTTTTTACAATAGATCTTGTTTCCTCTATGGTTGAATCTGCATTTCATTACAGCTTGATATTCCATGGATTGTTTCCAGGTACTTCTTAAGATTCTAGGTCAGTTACTCCTATCACAACCTGTATAGTGTCTATCCCTTTCAGAGATCATGCCATCTTTAAATTATTGTTGAGGTCCTGATACTTGGTTATCTTATCTTGTTCAACTCTATTAAGGCCATAGTCAGTTGAGTCAATTACATCAATAAAGAGCGCATGTTTTTCGGGTTTGTTCCATATGAAAATGTCTTGCTTGATGACCCTGTCTTTTATATATCTACCCGCGTGTAAATCTTTATCATAGAAAACGGGCACATGTCCATTTGATGTTATGTTGTTTCCTTTATGTTCGGCGATCTGTCGATCTGCATCTCTCCACAACACTTCCAATAGAGGTAGTTACACACTTTGTTGTGGTGCGCAGTGTAAAGGACATCTGCAAACAGGGTTCGGCATCCGACATTAGGTGGCTTGGACTTGTGCTGTGCGCATGTGTGTATGTCCGGCGGAGGAGAAAAGTGGGTTAGAATTAGGGAAGAAAAAAACGAGATAGGAGAACAAGAAAAAGATAGAGATTCAAATAGAGAGATATAGAGAAATAAGTGTTTTAATAGAAAATATATATAATATATAAAATAATTGCATAAATTAATTACCCTCCTATATTTAAAAATCTAGAGTTTAAGACAACGTGTACTCTGATATGCAAAAAGAAAACTAACAACTAATCTTTTTAGTAATATTCATCGATTTGAACACTTAGAAAGTTATGATTATTAGTCAAGAAATCCATAGTAAAATAAAAAAAAAGAGCGAAATTGGTTACGGGTATAATCAGGTTGTAAGTCTTAGGTGTTCACGTACTTGTCTTTTTTTTTCGATTCCCTTCACGACATGAAATCTGATTCAGAAATCATCTGTTTCGTCTTGAGATCGTGTTGACCGATGCTACAATGAGAGAAATAACCGACACAGTGTGCTGTAAATTGTTTTCTCCTAACGGATGTAAATATCGGCTGAATATTGGAACTTGTGTTACGTGATCTGTTGTGTCATCCATCTACACGGTAGAAGGACTCACTGTGAAGAATGTGTGCGTAATATTTAAACGAAAATTGGTACATCATTGATTGGTATTCGAACATAAATTTTGTAATCTTAGGAATAGAAGTTACCGTCATAACCTCCCCCCTATATGTATTGCTAATTCTTTCTGACTAAAAATATGTTGACCATCGCTTATTTAATTAATTAATTATTCCATGAAAATAAATATTAATTAACTAAAACCGTACATTTTGAATGACTCATCATTTACTAATTTACACGGGTAGTCGAAGAATCTATATGTATATATTTAGAACAGCAGAATGCACTAATATAAGGTTCATTATTCATATTATTATTCATATTATTATTATTATTATTATTCATATTATTATTATTATTGTTGTTGTTGTTGTTATTAGTATTATAGTAGTCTCGACCTTTAGATGTTTTTAGTTGGATTTCTTTGAATTTAGACATTCACGCTGTATTAATACCATCGTCGTTTCCAACGGGCAAGCCTTTTTGCAAAATCGTAAAAGAAATTGTCTTGTCAATCTGGTTAAGCCATTTATGGTGGCCTTTTTTGTCATGTTCCCAAGCTTTTCAATCACAATGGAATTCACCTTGACCGTCATAGAGTTCGAGGTGTTGATATATTTTTATCGTTCCATAACTATTTTAACTTTATGGTTTTTTTTTAATTTCTTTTTTTCTTTTTTTTTTTTTTAAATATTCAAGCTATACCTTAACACTTTTGCTGTTCCCAACAAGCAAGCCTTTTTTGTAAGATTTTAAGAGAAATTGTCTTGTCAATCTTATTATTACTATGTATCTGTGTGTCTATGTACATTTCCCTACGACAATAACTCTGCCAATTTTCCCTCTACAGACTGGAAATTTGATATACAGGTTAATGAGATTTGGGAAAATCGATGTGATCGGTTTTCAGCCAGAAATTTAGCGATTAAGGGGCCAAAGTAAAACGATTTGACCTTGGAGAATTCTACCAAACTCCTTCGACAATTTTTGGTCTACGCACTTGAACATGGATCTCACTTAATAACTTAATTTGAACCCAAAACAATAAATTTTAAAGGGTCATAATAGGGGTCAAAGTTTTTAAAAAAATTACCTCTGCCGTCTCTTCCAAGTTACTCAGACAATTTCTGGTCTAAATATTTGAAATTTTACATAAAGGGTATTCAGAGATAGGGCAGCTTTTTCATCAGTTTGGATCGAAAATTTTTAGTTATTAATATATAAATGTATGTGTGTATGTCTGTTTGCATGTCTGCCTTAAACTTTCAATAGAGGCGACGGATTTTACCAAGATGAGTATCGTTTTAAATTTCGACCTTTCATACGACAAATATCGAAAAATTGGCTAAAAATATTATAATTTTCGCCGTCAACTAGAAACTTTTCTACGGGGGGGGGCACTTTTTTCGACGATATTTTTGAAATTTTCGATTGTCTAGCCTTAATTAAAAAAAAATATCGGTTCCGGTTTGGCGGTGGTCGTAACAGCATACACGTTAGGTTTTACCCCGTTCTTTTCCGCCCTTGCGCTACGCGTTCGAGCCTGTCTTCCTACTGCCACTTTTTTTTTGTTCAACGTACACATTCAAACACCCGGGCAACGCCGGGCTTAAATGATAATCTATCTATAAAAGTGAACGTGTCAGTGTGCCTGTGTACATTTCCCTACGCAATAACTCTGTCAATTTTTAATCTACAGACTCAAAATTTGATATACAGGGTACTGAAATTTGGGAACATCGAAGTGATCGGTTTTCGGCCAAAAAATTGGCGATTAAGGGGTCAAAGTTCAACGATTCGACCTTTGAGAACTCTACCAAACTCCTCCGATAATTTGGAGTCTAAACACTTGAAATTTTAGATATACGCTCCTTGGACATGTATCTAACTTATTAACTGGACTTGAGCCCAAAACAATCAATTTTAAGGGGTCATAATAAGGATCACATTTTAAAAAATTAAACTTATTTTTTTTTTGTTTTGTTTTCTTTTGTTTTGTTTTTTTTGCGAAGCATACTCCTCCAAACACCCGGGCAACTCTGGGCACCCATGCTAGTATATCTATAAAAGTGAACGTATCTGTGTGTCTGTATCTGTGTACATTTTCCTTCGGATTAACTCTGTTAATTTTCAGTCTACAGACTCGAAATTTGATATACAGAGTACTGCGATTTGGGAAAGTCGATGTGATCGGTTTTCAGTCAGAAATTTGGCTGTTACGGGGTCAAAATTGAACGATTTGATCTTTGAGAACTCTACCAAACTCCTCCAACAATTCTCGGGCTAAACACTTGAAATTTTAGATATAGGTTCCTTGGACATGGATATAACTTAATAACTCAATTTGAGCGCAAAACAATAAATTTTAAGGGGTCATAATAGGGGCCAAAGTTTAAAAAAAATGACGTTTTTTTTTTTTTTTTTTGCTCAGCATACACCTCCAAACACCCGGGCAACGCCGGGCACCCATGCGTGTTGTTATTATTATTATTATTATTATTATTATTATTATTATTATTATTATTATTATTATTATTCGAGTTCTTCTGACTACTGTTTTTATATTTTCTTTACAAAGGGATCACAACTTATCAAGGCTCTGAGGCCACTCGATGATAACGGTTAATGAGTATATGGTAGTCAATAGAACAATATACTAGTAACAGCGTAACAGTTAGTAGTGGAAATTTGGTCAATGGGATTACTAAAGGGGAGGCTCCTCAAGAATCTGTTTACGTTGAACTTGAAGACGACCTATTATAGTCAGTTGGAAATCAGGAAAACGGAAAAGAGTTCCACGGGTGTGCAGTTCCAAGAAACAAACTTTGGGCACATATAAAGAGTGGAGGAAATTATTGATAATGGTTTCAGATAGCCGAGTGTTTTTGGTGAAATTCTGACAAGGTGGGAGTATAGAAAGACATTTATTTTGAGTTTTTTTTTTCAAGCCGTTGTGTTCGATGTAACCTAAGGCAATTTTTAGCTGTATCTTTTCGAACTCGAGAATCTTTCTGTCGAACTCGGGAATCGTCACGGAATTTGAAATGCAACTTTAATTTAAAGCCAAAGTGTTACCATACTTTTGTTTCGCCAACCGCGAATAATTCGAACTTGTATATTGAGTGTCGCTCTCACTGAGTATTGGACCCTCAACCTCTAGAAGAGTGTAACTTAAAAACGGAATTGTATTAAGCACATTATCCACTGTATCGAGATACATCTGAAAAAGGTCGAGGATTCCATCAACCAACATGTGGTAAAAAAAAAGCAATCAAGATGATTACAATAGTCCGAAGATTAAAAAGTATACAAATAATCAAGCCTCGGCTCAGAAAATCACAAACATCAATAGCGTTATATTATAGTGTTCTTGAAGCCCTATCATACGTTTAAAATTATGCAACATTTTATTATGTAAAAAGAAGTTAGATTAAAGAGTGTTTTTAATTATCTTCGGGATGACATTTCTGCAGTTAAGATACGAACATGGCATTCTGTGCCACAGCGGCTACAATTACCAACGAACTGTCGACACTGCCATATATTTACATAAGCATGCACATGAACACATAAATAACTTCTTTTTTTAAAACTTACTGATTATTGGAATTTTATTGGTTATCATGAATGTATTCTGACTTGAATAGACTGAAGACGCTTGGAATAGTCGATTTATTGGAAGTAAAATGAAATCTGTCCAAGTTCACTGCGGGTTGAGACAAGGTGCACTAATTTCGTAGACTCATAATAACTTGATTTTAATAACTTAATCTTATAACGTTCCTTGGGACTTTGAAGCATTTTATTGGATTGGATATTTTCAGGAGGGATCCGTTTAGGTAATTACAAACATTCATTGTTTTATGCGTTTGTTAAACTACATTTTTAAATAGTATTTCTATAGTGATGGTTACTATGCTGATAATATTGATGATGAGGTTGAGAATGTAAATGATGCTGTAAAGAGGAAATTGTAAAAAGAATCAAGGATACGGATACAATTGTTTAGAATTGGTTGAAACATCTAATAGTGTTCGTATTTAAGTCATAGCAATAAATTAATGGCGCGGAATACATTGTTTTAAAAACCAGAGTTGATATATGTAATGCATTTGATACTTCAGATTTTTATAATATCTATATTTGTGAATTTTATAATGAAATATAGGTGCATATATATATATATATATATATACATATATATATATATATATATATATATATATATATATATATATATATATATATATATATATAACAGCAACTTTGAGTCTCTCTCCTCCATCAAGACCAGTGGTTTCGGGGAAATATTCGGTAATTTTTTTATCAATATGCAATACTATAAAAGCAAATAACTATGATTTTATGGCTGAAAAATGTGCCAAACATAAGCTTTATATGAGGATGATCCCCCTTAATGTGCAACCACAAGGGCAAATGTCACATAGCCTACTACATAAGTCAGGTCATTTACTTTCCAACGGGCTTACATTTGTTAATTTATGATCAATAGCTCCTGGGATTTGAATTTTATAAAAGTAGCAAAAAAGGTGGATCTTTCTTCACTCTCTCCCTTTTCTCTCTTCTTAACTCTCTCTCTCTCTTTCTTCCTTTCTATCTCTCTCTCTTGTATATATATATATATATATATATATGTATATATATATATATATATATATATATATATATATATATATATATATACTGTGGCTAGAATTTTATGACCATTGGTAAAAAGAACCTATATTTTCAAACCAATAAAATATGCCTAAATTTGCCTACTTTTGTATAAATAGTGTCCTGCAGGCCAGCTTCAGTTTTGCTGCGTTAAGATGACTTTTGCTTTTTTTGCTTGGTTTTTACTCCAGTGAGCTTGCCAGGCCACTTACAATCATGAGCAAAAAAATGGACTAAGAGTCAAAGAAGGAAGAAATCGATTTTTCAATATTTGTCCATGAATTTTTGTTAATTTTAACTGAAAATTTCTATTTTGATGCTCATTATTATTATAGCATATAATAATAAGTAGAAAAAATTATAATAACAATGGTAGGACCGCATCTTGGCGAGGATATAAAAAACCGAATTGCAGGATAAAAGCAGTCCAAAAGCAGATTTTGGATATTTTAAGAAAAGAAAAAGTGAAAACATATCTTTCTGTAGTGAAGCGAATTGGTTAAATGTTCGAAGTCGAACGCGTGGTAAAACGGAAATCTAGATCTGGTCTCCCTAGAGCATTCACTTTCAAGGACGATCACATGCTTAAATTAACTGTTTTAAAGGATTTAAAGAAAACTTATGTTGACCATAGCAAAGAATTAAAAACAGGGGCTGGAAATTCTCTTTTTAGATACACAATATCTAGGCGAATTAACGAAATAGGATTTTCTTTCTAAAAGGTGTGCAAAGAATTATTTTTATCTAAGAAGAACATCAACCATAGAAAGAGATTTTTCTCGTATTATGACAAAAAAGATACAGACTGGTTCAGGAATCTTTTCTGGTCAGATGAATCAAGATTTTGCCTTGTTATTGATGCTCACGAATGGTGCAATCGAAGAACTGGAGAAAAATGTTCTCCAAGTTGCATAAAAACGACGGTTAAATACGGGAATTGAGAGATAATGGTATGGGGAACTTTTACTACGGCAGGAGTTGGGGAACTTAATAGATGTGGGAAGTCAATCAATGCAAACCAATGCATTCGAATATTAGAAACATGACTGTTACAAAGTATCCAGAAGCTAGGAATATCTCAGAATATTATTTTTCAACACGATAATGCGCCTGCACACACTGCTAAAGTCACCAAAATGAGTTTTTTTTTTTATGATCATTCAGTTAATGCGAGATTTTGGCCAGGTTAAAGCCCCGATTTAAACCCAATCGAGAATATTTGGTTCATTATATCTCGTGCATTGACTGTAGAACATTTCCGAATTATGGAAAACTGTGGGAAGCTGTGCAAAGAGAATGGAATAGTATCTCCTCTTTAAAGTGTCCCACTTTAGTTGAGAGCATGTCTAAACGGGTTGATCTTTTATAGACATCAAAAGGGACTGCGATCCTATCCTAAGCATTTATTAAAATAAATGTCTTTTTTCTGTTTTATTAGTCTTGTTTGAGATTTTTTGTGCAATTGTTCTTTGTTCAATATAGCCTTTAGTGCAATAAATAGTATAACATTTTTGCATCCCTTTTTTGCTCGCGAGTGTATATATATATATATATATATATATATATATATATATATATATATATATATATATATATATACGTTTTATTTTTTATTCCCGTTTTTTTTTTCTATTCAGTTACATGTTTGTTTCAGCTACGCGACCGTTTTTGGCTGTTATGTAGCCTCCTCAGACTTTACAGAAAAGTTCGTTTATGGTGAAATGAACTTTTCTGTAAAGTCTGAGGAGGCTACATAACGGCAAAAAAAAAACGGTCGCGTAGCTGAAACAAAAATGTATCTGAACAGAAAAAAACGGCAATAAAAAATAAAACGCATATTTGCTCTACAATAGTATTGAGCAATTTCTTCAGGTTTTTATTAATTACCATTTCTACTAAACTATATATATATATATATATATATATGTATATATATGAATACTAACTCAGCTCTTTCAAAATATACACATATATTAAAAACGGGTAGGCATCTAAGACACATCATATCTATAATAGAACAGCGCCAGTAATGATAAAGCGCTGTTTACTTCTATTCTACGTCTGCCACGCCAGAATTTATCAAAGAGTCACCTGTTCCATGTTTAAACATTCAACCACAAATAGATTGCAGTGGGTTATATTGAAATCTTAAACTCGCTTCGAACTTGTGCAAATAATTTTCATTTTGAATGCGTTAATATTTTATTTTGCGTATTGTCTTCTCTTTGTACTGGTCTTTCCTTTTCCAATATAATGTGTCTACTCTTTTATCCCTATTTCTCTTACGTTTAGTTAGTTTTTTATATGTCAAGCCTGCTCTCCTATGTATAGTTGATCTATCTTATACCTGAATTTTGTGTCTTGTGTAGGGGTGATCTCCTCTTCCTTATAACTTTTTTTCTATTGCGGACAGATTGACACCTGTGTGCTTTAACTTTATCATGAAAACTGCACAGAATTCTTGGAATTTACATCGTATAAGCGTGTAGCAGACGTTCTTTTTTTCCCGAGCCCCAACTGACTTTAAACCGATGACACAATATGCCAGATGCCTTCAATAATTTTCCAGACATTTTGTGGCATTTAAAAGTATTGGGAAATCTCGAAAATTCCATATATTATTGATATACATATGATGTAATTACTGCCACATTGTTTATGATATCAGGTTTAAATGAACAGGTACAGCAGGAATCGGAATACGCCCTACGAAAGTAATCTCATACTATCTCATTGATTACTGTACAGGCAATAACCCTTATATCTGAGTGACCTGCGGGCCTTGATAAGTGGTGACCTCTGTGTAAAAAAAAATGAAAGCACCAAGTTATGTACAGTCACGAAACAGTTGTATGAATATGAAAATATACAACTTGCTGCCCTTATTTTCATTTTTTTGTTGTCCTGATTTTATAAAAATATCACGTGCATATACATATACATATATATTTATTATATATATACATATACATATATATATATATATTCATATATATATATATATATATATATATATATATTTGGAAGATGATACAAAAATTTCAATCAGACTATAACGCACTATTGTAAGCTCAAAATCGTGTTTTTTCTTTCTCATCGAAGGCTGGCAGGATAAATGAATCACTAGACTCCAGAACACAATATGTTATAAGATAATTCACAAAGTGAGATGACTACAAATATAAAGTTGCAGTCTCATAAATAGCAAATATTAAAAAAAACAGTTATTTATACACCCATACTAATTTTTGTATTCGCAAGTATTTAACACGCTTTTCGCTTTTTTTTAAAGAAAATTATACTCAGATACGGTAGCTGAACTTTTAGATTTGTATTAGTCGAGAATGTACTTATGGGATATAGACTAAAGTTATCCGAGCTAGATATTATCAATTTAATATTAACTTCCTAACTTAAAAAATGAGTGACGCAAACGGACAGATATCGAAGGAGGATTCACCTTAGATTATAGGTTTTCTACATTATTGGCGGTGTCTTGTCTGCACATCTTCCCGCACTGTTCTTTTCTGTGTGTTTACGGTTTTTGACGTCTTTCTCCTGCCTCAACTTTACTTAAACCATATTTCATTCAACCCTGGGAATAATCTAATTTTAAAGAATTTGCGTATTATAGTCTCACTGTGATCCTATGCCTAATTCACATTAACTAACTTAATCGCCATTGACATAGCATCTTTATTACGTAACATGGTCAGGGAACGGATAAAAAGTACTAGAAAAGTGCAAATTACGTCATAGTAAAACAAATGCCCCTCTTTTTAATAATAATTTTCTTAAATTACCGATCGTTCATTAGCTGAATACTTAATATGACTTACAAAAAGATATAATGTAATCGATTTTACCGTTCCAACTGTGTTCCCACATGACATTGAGCGATTATATATGTTAAAATATAAACCAGTCATATAAAATTGTCAATCCATAATGCAATAACACAGCCTTGGTATAAATAAACCACTGATTGCTCAATTGACATGGTGCTTAGCGGATTTATTTGTGTCTGACTTTAAGAGAGAAAATTCCCAGAATAAGTCTGATTTTAATTAGCCGCTGACCAGCAACAAATATCGGCAAAGAGAACTGCGCGTCAGCTATTGAGTGACGATCAGAAATAGCGACAAATACGGAGTAAGTTTTATTTAGAACCTAGCTGGGCTACCTGGCGTAGCAAGGGCATTTAAAACAAAATATATGAGGTTAAAAAAAAGTGCGTGCAACATTTCATATTAAAACCTCTATCATATTAACTATCCCAATCAGTCTCTATATTGTTCTCTCTTCATCCTTTTTTTCATTTCCTAACACCCACCAGTCCTGTTAGGTTCTCTCAACTTTTATGTTAATATTATGAGAATAATAATGCGACTCTTTCCCCTTTTAATCATGCAATACATATATGGAAATATCAGAAAAAAATCCTTCTTGAAGAAACCCAGCGAATTTGACCAGCAGAAATAAACATTATTTCTTTTCATTTTAGATATTAATTATTCCGGCCAACATTGATCAACAATATAGAAACATTATGTTTTTTTGTTTTGTAGTTTTTAATTTTGACTGGATATACACCTGCCCACAGACTGCTGATATTTATATATTATATGTTGTAATTAACAACACATATTTCATAAAATTAAGAATCTAACTGGGAATATAGCCTGATAACATGTATGAAAAATAGGAGAAAAACTCTCCTTGGTCATTGAGGCATCCACATAAATATACAGCACGTTATTAAAAACTATCAATAGAAACCACACTATAACTAAGGTTGCATTAGGCCAAAATTAATGTTTTATTTCCACTCATCTTTGTCAATAACGGTGTAGTTAAATTATATTACACAATTCATTTCATGAAAGAGGCACTGCATAAAGTTAATCGGACGCCGTGTCGGGGTTTCATAGTAAAATGTTAACCTGAAATAATAAATTTTACTCCAAATTTTATACAACGTCTTTTTTCGGTGTGGACACTTTTGTTGATAGTACACATATGAAAAGCTGGTCCTCCTCAAAGTGATCTCCTTCGGCTGCAATGCATTTATTCCAACAAATTCCGGAAGGCCCCAATCGGACTTCTACTCTGTGAGTGTGTTAATGACCCTCGCCACAGCCCATATCATATTCCTAATTGTCTCATTACAATAGCCTAAAAAGTTTTCCTTGAACTTAGGGAATAATTAAAAGTTCAAGGGAGACAGGGTCCTACTATATGGAGGGTGTATTGATGTCCATTTTGGTAAAATATTGTGTGACATAGATGAAGCAGCATTGCGAAAAACTTCGCTCAAATCTTCCGTATCTTCAGTTCCTCGCGAATAATTCTGTTGTACAGTTCCCATATTGACATCACATTGTAAACTAATTGTTCCTATAAACACACAACTGTCCTTTTATCCATGATTTTTCTTGTTTGGACAATCAACTCTGGTTTTCTGATTAGTTGATCTTCACAAACCTCTCATTACCACTCAGGGACTCCCTGCTTTTCTTGAATCTTCTGTGCCACACAAAACCTCATGCTGGATTCATGCAGGATGGTCCAAATGCAGTTTGAAACATTCCATACGTTTCTGAGGTATTTTTATAAGTTTATAATTTAATTTAAATGCATATCTTTCGTCTGAAATGTGCCTACATCCAGATTAAACTTTTGAAATTCACCACCTGTGAAAAAGCGGTTTTTGTAAGGTGTATTACAATTATTGATGTAGTTGTTCCTTTGAACCTTAAATCATAAAAATATGTCATTCATCTCATATATAGCAATAACATATAACAATAACATACTGGATTTTCGACAATTTAAATTCCTTTATAAAACAGGCTAGAATCATATTGAAAGCATTTCGAAAGTTTTAAAAATGTTTTCAAATTGATTTATCCAAAACAATATTACATACGACCACAAGAATCACTTAGGCACATTTGCATCTACACAACTTTAAAAGCGACTTAAAATATTCCTGTTCTTTGAACGTTTCTTCTCATCTGTTCTTGGTACGTTTCTTGTATTCATCTTTACTTAGAACGTTTTTCGATTTCATCTGTTCTTGGAATATTTCTTATACATTAAATCCACGTGCTCCCGGAATGTGTTCAACAAACAACGTTTAAAGCACACAGCTATATATCACTGAAACGCTTTTTTTGGGAAACTGATGAACTACATGAATTTAATTTAAACTCAGTATCGTAATATTCTAACATGTATGAGTCAATGTTGCTTGAAGCATTGAAAAAATTGTTTAAGAATTGACTAAGCAGAATTGTCACTGGACCCTATAAAACTGATTATATTTCAGAGTAAAATCTTAAAGATAAAGCAATATCAACTTGACTAAAATAACAGCCATAGATCTGGAATTTTACATATGAAACATATCTTGAAAAAAAATTGGGAATTTGTCTTTAGAATTAGCTCTGCAACAAAATATAATGATTTTGTGTTGGATGATGAATCATGTTAATATTTTCAGAACTATACAACTTATAAAACATCGCTACATAGGATGCAAATAAACAAAAACATCATAAAATATAATATAAGAAACATAATAAAGAAATAACTACATATTCCTAATATTGGCTGAGACATTCAATTTCAACAATATATATATATATA
This sequence comes from Euprymna scolopes, assembly GCF_053919585.1. NCBI lineage: Eukaryota > Metazoa > Mollusca > Cephalopoda > Sepiida > Sepiolidae > Euprymna > Euprymna scolopes. Next base: position 36,830,190 of record NC_136491.1, read on the forward strand.
TATATATATATATATATATATATATATAGTAGTGTCCACAACTTACTGACAAAATTTTAAAACCTAATATTTTTTAGAAATAACCACTGTGAAAAGCTGAAACTTTGACAACTGATAATCGTTATCATCCATAATAACATACTAAAATTTGAATCATTTGCAAAGGAAAGAAAAAGAATTATAACAATTATTCTTTTTACAAAATAGGAACGTCCAAAACTAAAGGACAAAAGTTTAAAAAAAAACAATGTAAACAGCCAAAAAACAATAAAAATACATGTACAATTAATATTTAGTAATTTAGCCCTTGCTATCAATGACAGCTGCCCGTCTTCGACTACAAGAACGAATAAGTTCTTGACAATCCTCGATACTAATTTTAAGCCATTCTTCTTGAAGCTTCACCCACAAATCCATATGTAAATGTTAAAGTGTAATATAAGCAAGCATCTTACCTCTCAACTCCCTACATAGTATCTCTACAAATTATGTCCATTAGATTAAAGTAGAACGGTGCGTAGTTTGAAGTGAAAATACAGATATATAAAAAAATAAAGCATATTTGTGTGGGTGGGTGTGTGTGTTCTTTTCTTTTTGCGCATAAGCATGTCATTAGTTATATTGTTGTATGGTGCCTAAACGTGGACCTTGTATCACAACCATATGGATCAGCTTGATTCCTTCCATATGAGATGTCTGCGTTCTGTTTGGAATGTTGGATGGCAGGATTGTGTTCAAAATAGTTAATTACTGGAGAGATGTAAAATCAATGATATTGAATTATTTTTTATCAAAATCCTAATGCGGTGGTCGCGTTATTCTGTTGAGAATGCATGACTAAAGAGTTCCTATTCAACTATTTCATAGGAAACTGACAAATCCTTGCCGTCCAATAGGGTGTCCCCTGCTTCGTTACAAAGATAAACAAAAAGGCAACCTGAAACGTTGTGGAAGATGCAGCAGGGGAACGCAGAGAATGGAGAAAGATGTGTTTTCTAGAGACCAGAGAATTTGAACATAACCGCCTTCCTCACAGGGACGCCCTTCGTGCAAATATAGAGGCAAAACACCTGAAAAATCCACCAAAAAATTAATATGTATGCAACTGTGGTTTCAAAGCATGTAGCAAAGCAGACTTATCTGTTCACTCGAGAAGGCATCTTTGATCGACAAATATATGCAAGTTCAACATCAATTATGCATGTGGTGTCACAGAGTATAGGAGCCGCTGAAGAGTGCATACTGAACACTCATTCATAGTCTTCGATGAGATAATCGATCATATATATGATGATGGTGATATATATATATATGATGGTGATATATATATATATATATATATATATATGCTCAGGTGCATGCTATCATAAAAAACCTTGACACCTCAAAAGCATGTGGACCCGATCTTATCCCAGCTGTGCTATTAAAAAAGTGCTCAGCCGAAGTAGCTCCAGTTCTCTCCAAACTCTACAACAAATGTCTTAATGAAGCTTGCTTCCCGGGCTGTTGGAAAACTGCTTCTGTTGTACCAGTATTCAAGAATTCTGGCGAAAGGACAGACCCATCAAATTATCGCCCCATTAGCCTCCTCCCACTTTTTGCCAAAATATTTGAGACCATAATTAACCATTCTCTAGTCCATCATCTTACAGATGCTAAACTACTGACTGACAAACAATATGGATTTAGACAAGCCCGTTCCACAGCAGACATCCTCACTGTGATCTCTGAACGTATATACCATTCACTGGACAAAGCGGAGGAAGGCAGAGCGGTAGCTCTAGATATATCTAAGGCTTTTGACAGGGTATGGCATGAGGGTCTCCTCAGTAAAATCAGATCATACGGTATCACTGGTAGAATACTTAACATAATTAAATCCTTCTTAGATAAGAGAAAAATCCAGGTAGTCCTCGACGGTCGCACATCTAAACAATATGATATAAATGCGGGAGTGCCCCAGGGTTCTATCCTTGGACCTCTATTGTTCCTGATATTCATAAATGACCTCCCCGACAACATTGCCTCTGAGATGGGTATATATGCTGATGACGCTACACTCTATGGCAGACACGACAGGAAGACGAATGAACACATTTCTAAAGAAATGGCAGAAACACTAGAGGAAGACCTCCAATCTGTAGTGGAATGGGGACAAAAGTGGTTGGTCGCGTTCAATGCTGCCAAGACTAAACTAGTTTCATTCAATAATTACAAGAAACCCTCTCTACCACCCATAGCAATGGCCAACGACTCTTTATCTGAGAGTCCATCTTTCAAACTCCTTGGCCTAACGTTCACAGGAAACATGAGTTGGAACAATTACATTGAAGGCATTGCCAGGGCCGCTGCAAGAAAGGTAGGCTCTCTCTACCGTGCTAGAAAACTACTAACACCCGAAAGTATCCTGTACCTCTATAAGGCCACCATTCGCCCATGTATGGAGTATTGCTGCCACATCTGGGCTGGTGCATCTGCTACTAGTCTCTCGCTCCTTGACAAGGTTCAAAAGAGAGTCGCAAACCTGATAGGCCCTGAACTGGCATCTAAGCTTCAGCCTCTGTCCCATCGACGAAATGTTGCATCCCTCTGCCTTTTCTACAAGTATTTTAGTGGTGAATGCTCTGCCGAACTGCAATCACTTGTGCCCCCACGACGCGAGCACCCTCGACAAACCCGACAGGCTACTAGATCCCACCCCCACTGTAGAGATCCCTAGATGTAAAAGATCTTTTTACTCCAATAGTTTCTTCCCCAGAACCGCAAGACTCTGGAATTCCATCCCAGGTCCCTGCTTCCCCAACAGTACTGACGTGCAGAAGTTCAAGTGTAACGTGAACCGACACCTTGCTGCCCAAATCCCTACATAGTACCCCAGTAGTTGTTTCCCCTGATAGTAGCCCCCTACACCAAAGTGGCAATTTGCCTTGTTTGGGGTGAAAATGCAATAAAATATATATATATATATATATATATATATATATATATATATATATATTGAATTAAATTGTGTAAATTTACATGTTGTCAAAGGATACAAAAGATTTAAAACAATATCTTTAATCCATGGTTTTTCAACGTATATCGGAGGAAATATTTCTGCAAAATAAATACAAGCAATTATAGAGTAAAATTAAATCTCTAATGATTGTATAAAAATACATTCCATGGTTAAATGACTAGAAATACAGAGAGAGAGAGAGAAAGAAAGAGAGAGAGAGAGAGAGTTGTAAAATCCAAAGCAATGAATACTGATATATTTCACACTGATTTGTGTTTTTTTTTTGGTTAATGTACATTCTATGCTGAAAGTTGAGATCTTTGATGAGATAGTTATGCGTAATGTCCAAATCTATTTAATATATTTAACGTAAATTGACTAAAAGTCAGAGAAATAAGGAAGCAAACTGAGCTGCTATTATCGCAAAGATGTTTTTTTTAACGTTTGGTTATCATAAATAAATCATAAATAATGAGTCGACGTTCATAAAATAAACCAAAAAAAAGTAAGAAAAAAACCCCTTCCAAATAGTGTTCACTAACATGACAATATTTATGATTTAAAAGTACATGCATAACACTTTGTCTATAAATATATGGAATAAACCGTATATACAACATAAAAATAGACACATTATATGTTAACATGGCGAATAACGTAAACGAGGAAACTTTTTAAAAGTAGATCTTTCACATTTTGATAAACGGCACCTCCTATTGACTTGTATTCCAAAGTTAAACACAAGGTCGTTTTTGTTAATATAAAAAAGGGTGGCCAATATTCATGTGAAAACAAAAAAGAATGATAATGATGATGACGATGATGATGATGATGGTCATGATGATAATTATGTGACGACGGTGACAGTAATGGTGATGATTGTAATAATGATGATGGTGGTGATAATGGTGATCGTGATTATGCTGATGATGTCGTTGCTGCTGCTGATGATGATGATGACGGTCTGAGATAAATATCGACAAAGAAATATTGTAAAATAACAAAAAAGGTGTATCTCACTAAAAGCAGCAAACAAATAAAACAGAAAGTGTAAGCTGATAAGCAGTAATTCGATAAAATACTGAAAAGACACAATGCCAGTAACCGTGCTGGTCTTAATTAATCGCATCCGTCGTATTAATTGTTATGACCTCGTGCAGCTAATGGCCTTTTAGTATGCATCACGACTCAACCAGGAATACAATATCGACCATGGTGGCCAATATTCATTCTGGAAACGTCAATTGATGATAACGATGACGGTGATGAAAATGATGATGACGACGATGATATTTTTTTTTACGTTAGTAATGGAAATTTGGTAAATTTGATTACTAAAGGAGGACGGTTCATCAAGAATTTGTTTACGTTGGACTTTAAGACAACCATACGGTAATCAACTGAAAAGCAGGGAAACGGAATAAAGTTTCACAAGTGTGCAGTTATAAGAAAGAAGTTTTTATCATAATGGCTATTTTGGCGATGATGGTGATAACTATAACGATGCCAATGACAACCACAGAAACGACGACTTTAACGTGACGGCGACAATGATGACGATGGTGATGATGGCGATGATTGTGATTGTGGTGGTGGGGATGATGATGATGATGATGATGATGAGGATCATCATCATCATCATCATCATCATCATCATCATAATCTGAGATAAATATCGACAAAGTAATCTCGCAAAATAACCATAAAACAACAACACGTAAATTTCACGAAGAAATAAATAAATAAACTAGCAAGAGAAAGCAGTTGAATCGTAATTCGACAAAAATAATTTAATTTAAAATATTCGATGTTTCTATGTTTATATATGCGTATATACGTTATTTTTTTTCTTCTTTCTTTTGCCAGACAACACACTCTCCATTGTGCTTGGGGCTCTTGGCGGCACATTCATCTTGGCTAATGTTATTGGAATCATCCTGTATAAGTAAGAGAACCCTTTGTATTACGTTTTGTTTGTTACTCCAGTCGTATTCAACGGTTTTATTTATTCTTGTTTTTTTGTTGTTATCGAAGACTTCTGCGCGCCATATTTGTTATTTCGGTTTTTACTTTCTACATTTTAACCAGTTTTTTCCTACTTCGAAATCTTCTCGAACACAAACAACTTGTACTGTTTCGAAAAGAAAACATTACTTATAATGTTCTACTGTGTGTTTCCAATAAAAAGGTCGTTAATGTTTTTGTTTAATCATAATTTCAATCTATTTAATGTCCTGGTGGACTTTGTATTATCTATAACGTAGTACTTTTAACGTATGTACGTACGTGTGTCAAAGTTTTCAGATTATAAATTATTCGGGCGGAAGATCCTATTAATTAAGGAGAAGAAGAGAAGGTGATAACGCACGAGAAACATTGAATTCTTAGTATATAGATACCCTAATATAATGTTCGACGTTTTTTAGGAGTTTTGTAGATAGGCATAACCGTTTATCAAGGTTCAGAGACCACTCGAGGATAAGTGTTAAAGAGTGCACAGTAATCAATTGGACAATATGGTAATCGCTAGTAATGGATATTCAGAAAATTTGTTAACTTAAGTGGAGCGGCTCATCAAGAACTTGTTTACGTTGGACTTGAAGACAAACATATTGTAGTCCGCTGGAAAGCAGGAAAACGGAAGACAATTCCATAGGCGTACAGTTCGAAGAAAGAAGCTTTGTTCATGGAATCTACGTTTAGGTTTAGGCAGAGATAAAGAGTGGGGGGGGATTATTGATAGTGGTTGCAGAGACGAGTGTTTCTTGTGAATGTTTGGCGTGTATGTTATCACTTTCTATCTTTTTTCTCAATAAATAGGATTCCCCAATTCCTGAAGACGAAATGTAAAACAAGGAGATTAAAATAAGAAAGATGTGGCTTTTGGGCCGTACATTAAGTTAAAGTATACCTTCTTGGTCTGTTGGCTAAAGTCCAAGGGTAGTACCTGCTTCGTTTAAAGATAGTATAAATATATCGTGGGGTTTCTGTTCGTACAATGGAAATATATCAAAGAATTCAATAAGGATATTGGAGATAAACCGTAATGAGATATATTTTGAAACGACATCGACTAGATTACTTAGATAAATACTTTTACATTTTTGACAGAATGGCTATAATAACAGGGCACGGTATTCATTCACGTTGAATGTTCACAAAATGCCCACAGGCAATATATTACATCCGAAAATGCCGCTGTGGAACTTCCACGTGTATCACTCGTTTTAATTAATCGAGGCACTGTTCTCATATTGGAGGCAGTTGATACAACATTTCAGCCGATGTAACATCCGATCTTCTTTTAAATGCATTTTGACAAAATCTGGAATCTGCAACTAATTACGAATCGAACTCAGCACATTAATCCGTTAAAGTATCTGTCACTCCTTGTGTAAGATTAATTCGTAAGTTATTTGTAATGATATACTTAATATCGCTAGGATAATGGATTGAGCTCTCCACTTCCAGATAGCTGTCAATTGGAACTCATTATTAATTAGAATTATGTTCGTTACACAATGGGTATTTAAAGTTCCCGCCTTGGACAAGGCGCATCTAAAGAAATGTCTGATATTATATCAGTTCAAATACCATGAAAATAACACCCAATATAGTAACATTATTCAGAATTAACCAAATATACAACTTTAATTACTATCCTCTATACTATTCTGAAGGAGGATTTGTATTTTTTTTCTGTCTGTGATTTTGCTTATATCTTTTTTTTATCGAAATCAGTTAATTTTTCTACGAATCATCTTCCATCCAAACATAGTATTTAAAGGTATTTCCTGATAAAAAATATTGATGACAACACCTAGATCATTTCATTCAGAAAATTGTATTGATATTTGTGTTATTCATATTAATATTTTCTATATCTACCTGATTTTATGTATCAATTTTCTAATAATCAGTTTAGCGGTGCAAGATACGTTAGTAGCGTGGGCAGCTTCACAGATGCTCACAAGAATGAAATGCAGGAAATATTATGTAGCTAAATTGTCATATATTATTTTCAAAATTCAGTAAATATATATATATATGTGTGTGTGTGTGTGTGTGTATACAAGTATATATATATATATATATATATATATATATATATATATATATATATATATATAGATGTTGTTTGTTTTTTGTTATACGTTTTGAAAGAATTCAATTATTTACGGAAGTGCATTTTTTACCAAAATGCGATTTGGGAATAATGTTCCCTTTAACCAATTTGGTACACCAACATGGGGAGCTGCATATATATTAGTTTTTTTATATAATTATCTACCGATATGTGTTTCGTCGTCTACGACTAGTCAGAGTGGCTGAATCTAGTGAGATTAGAAATAGGGACACCACAGTAATGAGCCAAAACCGCTTACCGCTCACTCATCTCGCACGACTGTTTGGATATATCGCGATTTGGGTTGGCCATGCGAGACGGATGAGCGGTAAGGGGGTTAGGCTCACTAGCGTGGGGTCACGATTTGGAATCTCGCTTGATTCAGCAACTTTAATAAGTCGTAGACGACGAAACACGTGCCAGTGGATAACTATATTTAAATATATATATATACATATATATATACATATATATATACATATATAGGAGCAAACAGTTAATAAAACATGTTAAAAACACTTTGAAAAAGAGTTAAAAACATATTTAATCTGAAAAGGAAACATTTAATAAGTGCATAGTCCTTGATCCGCGGAGTTTCGAAGAAATACTTTCTTTCTCATCAGAGGGTAGGAATTAGCAAAATGCAGGATTAGATTTTGCATACAAAAGTAGTTAGTGTAAGTGCAAGTAAGTCAAAGATCTTACTTGATAAAAAAAGTGAAGCAGAGAGAATATGGTGAAGAAAAAGGTGATTTCACGTGAATGGATAGCCAGGTGAAAGGTAAGGCACCCAATGACGGTAATATGTAAAAATGTAAGTCCAAGAAAGTTAATTTAATTTTCCATTCGCACAAGTAAAATCCAAGGAAATCGCTTAATTAGAAGATGGTCCAAAATAATCCAAAATGCCGAAATTCACAAATATATACAAAAATTCCAACTATAATAAAAGAAAAATGATATATACTTTTAACACATGTAATTAAAAAAATCAGTAAAAAAAGAAGAGAGGAAGAAAACAAAAGATTAAATGGTGATAGAATTAAATATAAATTAGAAAAGCAAATGTCAAAAGTACCCACAAAGGATAACGTTAAAAGACGGGAATAATATAGGGACAAAAGGAGGTCAACTTAAATGTACAAGTTATTACTTATGAAAATGTCAGGCAGAGTAATTAAATTGATTATAAATAAGGACTTAAATACAAAATAAAGAATAAAAAATAAAGGGGAGAGGAGTGCCAGTATCTGCAAATTCCGGATAAACCAAGTAAGTATGTAAGTAAATGAATATAGTAAAATATAAGCAAATATACATACAGGATATGAATGTGTAAGTAGTCCATCTTCCCTTGCTTTATTGTTGATTATTCATCCATTTTCATGCACTTATAAATATTTTTTATTATTTAATTAATACGTTTTATAATCTTTTTATTATTATTTATATATTTTTATTTATTTATGTTTATTTATTTTATTTTAATTTTTTCATTTAATTTTTAATTTTTTATTATAAATATATATATATACATGTATATATACATTTATACATAAATACATATATATACATATATATATATATATATGTGTGTGTGTGTGTGTGTGTGTGTGTGTGTGTGTGTGTGTGTGTGTGTGGATATGTGATCATGATGCATCAATTTCTATCTACTGTGGGAACGAAGTTGGATCTTCAGACCAGCCCTGCTCTTACACAGTCTGTTGCAGAGATCACACTTTAGCTGAGCTTGAGGGACGCCAACTGGTTCTGCTCTATTGTGGACATTCATATGATGCTTCAGGCCTCCACTTGATTTACAGACCACAGGGCAAATAGAACACATGTGGCCCGCATTGTTTCCTCCATCATCAAAGACATCCATCAAAGACAGCCTGATCTCCATGTGATCGCTTGTGGGTAGCTAGGCCGGCTTCGAATAGAGTAATTTTGTTGCATAAATCACAGATGTGCTTCTGCACGAAAGCCTCCGACAGACCTGATATATGTGACAGATTTTTCTTCCGGATATCACGCTTCATTTTTGCATGCTCATACTTTTTCTTCTCAAAGCTATCACAGCCATTATGGACCAAGGAGCGCCACTTTTTTTAATCATCGTAAACACTTTCTCAACTGGATACGGAAATGCCGTGAGCTATAAGATTACTTTTGATGTTGTCCTTAATGCGTTTGCTAGGTTTATGTTGTGGACACTTTCCTTGTATAATTTCACCATAGAACGGGCGCTTTGGCAATCCCTCGTCGCCCATCCTTGTCAGAGGTCCAGCCCACCTCATCTGGTTGCGTATAATCAACTTCTCGATACATGGTACGTCAGCTTGCATGAGGGAATCTATATAAGGCATGAAAGAGTTCCACCGGATGCTCAGAATATGTCTCAGAAATTTCTTGTGCACTCTCTCCGTGACTTTTATCTGCCTACCATAAGTTATCCAGACCTCAGAAACGTACAGCAGAGATGGTAAAATACAATATTGATAGACACTGATCTTTGTACGAAGAGTTATACCCCTGTACGACCACACTTTCTTCTCTAAGCCACCAAAAGCCTTAGGGGCATGCTGTATCGTATAGTAGACATCAACATCCAGGGTTCCGTATCTGGCAAGAATACTACTCAAATACACGCGTTAACCACGACAAGTTTCTGGTTGTTGACAAAAATATTTGGTTCCACATACAAATCACCGGGTGGAGTTGTGAACATGACCTTAGACTTCTTAAGACAAATAGTCAGCCCAAAGTCGCACAGGACCCTGGAAACAGATCCATGATATTCTGTATATCTCTCTTACTATGTGCTACGTGATCATCGTCATCTGCATAAAGGAAGTCACAACCCAAGTGCTGAAATTCCTTGAAAACGACGAAGATCAAAGACTTTACTTGTGGTTCTGAAACGCAAGTAAACACCACGCAAACAGTCCTTAAATGCATAGGAAAATAGAGTTGCAAAATAAATAGAAAAAAAGTGTAGGTGCTAGGATATCATCATGCTTCACACCATTGTCAACATAGATGGGTTCTGATAGGCATCTATTGAAGTTCAGGCGAGCCTATATATTAGTGTGAACCTCGCTGAGTAATCGTAGAAATTGAGGTGGGCATACCAACTTCCCCAAAATTATCCATAAGACATTTCTGTTGACCGTGTTCAATACCTTGGTCAAATCCAAAAAAGCCTGATAAAGCTGAACGACGTTCAGTACATTTCACCTGCAACTGCCGAGCAGAGAAGATGGCATCCGTGCTTCCTCTGCTCGGACGACAGACACTTTGACTTTCTTGATGGACAAATATACTTTAACAATCTATTGAGTAGAACTTTGGAAAATACTTTACCAACTGCTTCCAAGAAACTTACCCCATGATAACTCCTACAGTCGGTCCTGGACCCCTTTCCCTTGTACAGTGATATACGAATTGCATCCACCCAATCCTGATAGACGGGAACACCCTTCCAGACATCAGTGATAAGATGAAGAATTTCATGAACAAGCTTATCACCCCCATGTAAGAGGACTTCAACAGGAATAGCATCAAGCCCTGGAACCCTCCCAATGTTCACTTCCTTGACTGCATCTGTAATTTAGTTCTCAAATGGGAACTCAGACATTTTATGGATAAGCTTCTGTTGTGATAAAAAATCCATTGATGGCGTCCTCATCAACATTAGAGGGATTGTCAAAGAGATCAGAACAAGGCTCATCCAACGAAGGAGAATCTTGTTAGGATCCTTTATAAGGAAAATTCCATCACTTGAGAGTAGGGAGATGTAGATAGTGGTTGAGGACCAACAGCTTTTTTAAGCAAATGGTACATGCGTTTGAAGGCTTTACGATCAAACACCATCTGGATTTGGTTGGCGAGTTTAGCCCACCATTGATTCTTAATTTGTCGGAGTCGCTTTTGGCGAATACCTATGTTTGCTTTAAGTGACTGTTGGGAGGGATTCTCGACCTCCATGAGAGGCAGACAACAGTTTATGATGAAACTCATTTTTAGCACTTAAGAGTAACTTCAGAATAATTATCATCAAACCAATTCTGATTTTTATATTTGTTGAACCCAAGAACATCTACACTTATTTCATAGGGTGTATTTTTAAAATGCGCCCACGACCCATCGAAATCAGTAGAAGTAACTATGAATCGAAGCTTTTCACGTACACTTGAATCCTGCAGCCTGGACACATCAACCCGCCTGGGAACCTTAACATCACATGACCTACACTTCCTCCTTATACAGATTTTCAACATCCCACGTACTAAAAGTGACCTGTATCGCATTCAGCTCCACGGATAACATGCACACTACAGACGTCCTGCAAATCTGGCTTGCTGAAAATTATTTAGTCAATCAAGCTACATTGTTTTGAACTAGGATGGGTCCAAGTAAATCTATGGACCTCCTTGTGGCTGACGCAAAGTCAAACTGAGTGCACAGATGGAGAAGATGCAGACCATTACTGTTGACCTTACCTGCATCAAACCAGCGGAGTGACTCCCAGATATGATGATCCTTGCCAACTTCCACATTTAAATGGCCTATGAATAAGATCTTTACAGATAAAGGAATAGAGGAAATGGAACGACTGAGATCTTGGTAAAACGCTGTGATAGTGTCTTCACCATGACTCATGGTAGGGGCATACACCGATAAAATCGTCATATACCTACTGTGTGCTAGAAGGAAGCGCATCATCATAATTCTGTCACTTACACAGATTGGTCGTTCAATCCTCTTCACCAAATCAGAACGCACTGCAAAGCCAATCCCACCCTCTCGCTTAGCCCCGATGGTTTTCCTTAAAAAAAAAAGGTGTATCCTGAGTCAACTTCCCCCAACTGATCCTCACCACTCAGTCGTGTTTCAGACAATGTCGCAATGTCTATGCTGTACCTAGCGAGCTCTCTAGCAACAATAGCGGTCTTACGCTCAGGTCTTTCATTATCCAGGACATCAAGCAAAGTTCTCACATTTTTCGTAGCAACAGTTCGGTTATTCATCTCCTGATGAAATTTTGATTTTCCTTGTTAATTATTTTTCTTCAACTTTATATTGATTCTATTGCAAATATAGATCAGCCGCCGACCGCAGGAAGTCGGCCAGCTTATAAAAGGGTGGACACTTTTAGGTCACCTTTTCTAGACCCTTCCTAAATTCATGGGTGAGCATCGCATCCCTAGAAAAGGCTGCTCAGCCGCCAGATCGTTCACCGAAGTTTCTTTCATCCTGTAAGCGATTTAGTCGACGATTTATAAATCACTAATCACCTATGTGCAGATTTGCAGCTATGCACGTCCAGCCCGCTAAGCCTGTGCTCGTCGCCACTCACCTATCGTCATAGGACCTTTTTTTATCTATTTATTTATTTGTTGTTGTTTTTACAAAGATACATGCACATAACGATCGCGACACAACATACTTGTGCAACACATATTGTACCCTCCGCACTCTTCCACTAGTTGCACAGTGACAAACTGAAATAGTGAGGTCACTGAGCAGTGGCAGAGTGCGCATGTTTTATTATCACGGAGTTTTATCATCTCCGACAGCTGGACACACACACAAGATAATATGCATATATATATATATATATATATATATATATATATATATATATGTAGTTCTCACAATATAGTACCCCTCCATAACTTGAGAGGGAGGGTAACAGGTACTACACCTTGCTCAAGGGTGATCTGGGACCATGCAAGGCAGAGGCGTACCTCTCTCTGAGGCAGTAGGTATACCCTTATACCGATATATATATATATATATATATTTGGGTATACGGTTTTTTTTTGGTTTTTTTTAACCTTAATTTACTTGATTCCTCCAGCCTTGACAGACGTGTTTTAAATATTCTCTCCAGTACTTTATCTTTTAATGATTTGGATTTCATTCCATTTGCGATTTTAATCAAGGAACTCTGCCTTTTTGATAATTTTGGACCATTTGGAACTTACCCATTGGAATGGAAATATTTAATCCGATCGTTTTGGATTTGACCATTCTTGGATTTTTTACCCTTCACCGGACTATCAATTCATGTTAAATCTTTTTATCATTTTTCTTTTACCTCCTATTCCCCTTTCCTCACCCTTTTTTTTAACCAATTAAGATCTGTGACTTACTTGTAGTTTCATTAAATACTTTTATATGCAAAATCCGATCCCGCATTTTGCTAATTCCTGCACTCTGATGAGAAGGAAAGTATTTCTTCGAAACTCCGCGGATTAAGGACTATCCACTTAACTTATGCTTCCTTTTTTAAAATTAAATATGTTTTTAACTCTTTTTCAAGGTGACTTTTAACATGTTTTATTAATCATTTGTTCATATATATATATATATATATATATATATATATATATATATATATATATATATATATATACTTTCATAGGGAACTCCATCGTATCCAGGATTGAATGAGGATCAACAAATTTTTAACCTTTCATACATTTATTGTTATTGGAATGGGTGGAATCTGCTATTTTAATCAAATCGATTGGTTGTCTTCTCTAATTCGCACCTCACTCTGTTGTATCGAGAAAAAAATGCATATGGTCGATCGCAGTAACTTAGTCCACAATACATTGTCGTCTACGTTGCACTGTAGAGTACTTACCTTTTACCTTATACAATTATATGTTAATAATGGATTGAGCAAATGTTATGAATGCAAAAGTCATGCGATATCTTCGAAGATACACATGTATTTCGGACTAGCCCGTGTTATATCAAAGAATTAACTGTCGATTTTTATACAATTATTTTTTCTTTCATCACTGGAATTAAAGTTCAACTAACAAAAGTCAACTATCAGTGTTAATTGTTCTCTAAAAAAAAACATTAATTTCGACATGCCTCTGTCCTCAAACAGAATCTACAGGTAACTGTATAAGCGGGGATTTTCTGCTCGTGTGGTGATAAAACTTTTTTTCAAATGCACGTGTGGTGTAAAGTTGTAAAGTCAAGTCAAGCCAAGGTGTAAAGTAAAAATCAGACTCCCTTCTTTTGCGATTATCGATTTTCCTACTTATAGGACGTATTCCGATGAATCAGTATTATGCGAGTTGAAATATGGTGGTTAAAAATAGTCCAACAGTTTATATTAATGTTATTGTGCGAAATGTAAAACAGTTATTAAAAAACTAAGGTTGATTTTTAAGTTTAACCCAACCGATTTAGCATAGGATTATTCGATAATGAACCAGGAGATTAAGGTTAAATGTTACCTAGAGGCATGCATAAATATGTTATGCTTGATTCGCTCTTTCTAAACATACTGCATATATAAAGGATCCTGTGTAAGTAGAGTGATCATAGAAAATTGTGACGTCTTCTCCTATGCTTTGGTGTCGTAACTAATGAAATAGGAACCTTTGGGTTGGCCTTGACTATGGTCAATCATTTTACTGTACTTTATAGAATTCAACGATTCACAAAGTAAATAAACTTATATCGTTCAACACTACAGAGTAAATTAACACGACCAGTTCTAGAAAATAGTTTGAGTCATGAAGTTTTGTGCAAAAGTTAAACAACGTTGAGATTGATATACATGCGACTGGAGGGCCGATTGTGAATTATATACTCCCATGGAACTTTCTCTTTCGAAGGAAGCCAGTTGACTCCAAATAGGGTTAATGTTTATTTATTAATTTATTTATTTGCGGACGTTTTGCTGTTTCATAACGTTTCAGCCAACTATTCCTCTGGCCGTCGCCAGAGTGTTAACCGCGACGGGATAGGAAGGCTGACTCTTTAACTGTATCTTCAATGCTTTCCTGGAACTGTAGAGATTCAACGTATTTATCCATTGCGCCACAAGACGTTAAATCTTTACAGTTCCAGGTTAGCATTGTCTGAAGGTAGCTGTTTCAATCCTACCTAAATCCGGCCAGAGGATTAGTTTTCCAAAACGTAGTGAGACGACACCAACTATGGATAGCTGTAATTACTGAAGATAGATTTTAAGATTCAGCATTCCTGTTCCGTCGTTGTTTACAACCTGACGAAGGCCATAGAAATAGTTGACCGAAACATCGTTAAACAACATCTATAAAAGATAAGGACAATGGTCCGAAAATAAATAAATAAAATGTACATATTACTAATCCCAAAAAGAATTCTAATAATTAAATAATATATAGGGTTAATGATGTTTCGTACATACAAACAGAGAGAGAGAGAGAGGAGAGACTCATTCGGTTCTTAGATATTTACATGTTCCCGCTAAAAAAGGGCGACTGAAAACAAGCCGATTTACTGCACGGTTTAATACACAGCCTCTTTACATTAGTTTCTATGGTAACTGGCTTAAACATTTACAAAGTAACCGATATCATCCCATAACACGTTTTCTCACTCCCGCTTCACATGCCTACTTCACTAATCCCCAAACTTGGTCACTATAAACAACCACATCCTATCGTTGTAATTAAAAGAATCTCTAATGTACACCGTCCCTTTACTAATTTTATTTTGTGAACGTCAAATAATATTCCAGTAATAATGTAGGCATTCCAGAAAAAGGTTGCAAAACATCAACATGTGATATATATATATATATATATATATATATATATATATATATATATGATTATCTATTCGTGAATAATTTCATCAACACTATTTTTCTTTTTGTTCTGCAGGCGATGGCGGTATGAACAGGCTATTGCCGGCCTTTTATGGAAAGTGTGTGCTTCGGACTTACATATTGTGTCCGATAAAACGTCCACAGAAAGCAAATCAGCTAGCAAGGTAATGTATATGATCCGAAATTTTTAATATGGAAATTAGTTGCACGTTGTTATCTTCAAATCCTCATTGTGACATAACTTGCATGAATAACACATGAGAAATGCTCAATTGAGATGTTTCCATTAATCACTTGAAATATTGGTGTAGTAAAACTTCATGTTGTAAGTTTATGTGCAAGCATATTAATGTATGCGAAACCAGGAGAGATATCACACATCCATGAATAACATTAAGTGATTCAGGTTACCAATTACTTTAAATTGCTTGAAACACTGCTCTTCGTAGCGGAATTGCAAAGATGAAAGGTCAGCAAAAATCTTCCACTCAAACAAATCTGCTTTCTCTGTGCCTTTGTATCAGTAGTCCAACTTCCTAGAATTTTCCTTTCGTCGTTGAGAATAGGGTTAGTTTATTTTTAATCGCATGAGGCCCTCTACTGTGAAATGCGAACAGGGCTATTCAGGCACTCGTCTGAGCTCCAATCTTTCACGATAAACACCCTTGTGGCTGAAACCACCGTCATTAATTTTCCCTACACCTTATCTGTGCCTAAATCCAAGCGTAGATTCCATGAACAGAGCTTCTTTCTTAGAAGTGCACGACTGTGGACCTCTCTTCCGATTGTCTGTTTCCAACCTGACTACAACTTGGATGTCTTCAAGTCCAACATAAACAAATTCTTGACAGACTGTCCCCTTACATAAGATACTTTGTCGAATTTCCAATGCTGACGATTACTACGATACTATCCCATTGATTACTGTACAATAACACTTATCTTATCCCCGAGTGGCTTTCAGGCCTTTATAAGTGGTGACCTCCATGTAATATATATATATATATATATATATATATATATATATATTATATATATATGGTTGTGTGCGTGAGTGTATTGTGTGTATTACAATTGAGTTATCTTTTGTCCGAATCCCGAAAGTTTCTAGAATCTTAAGATTCATGCACGTACGTGATAGAAATTGGGTAGGACTTGACTATTTAAGAGAAGGACTTAACACGAATTCGTTTGCATTGAATTTGAAGACGGACATGTTGTAGTCATCTAGAAAGCATGCCAGCGGAACAGTTTCACAACCCAACAGTTCTAGCAAATAAGCTCGGTTAATGGATAGAAAGCGAACGACATTATTGATAACGTGTGTAGCTAGACGTGTGCTTTTGGAGAACGTTTGCCAGGGGAAACCGTAGATACTATTATTTGTCTAGAGTCAGACAAAATTAAATACAGGATTATATAATAAATACATATTTAAAAAAAAAACAGATAAACTTGAATATATATATTGACGGACGGATAACTCGATAAGTCGTTCTTGATTCTCAAGTCAGTAATTTATCAGCCAAACGCAGACGTTCTAACGACAGACGCTGGATAAAATTTCCTGCTTTGGGGATCTTCCCAGTTGTTGGGTGTCTTCTGTACGGCATACAGATACGAGCGACGCTGTATAAAAAAAATCAATATATCGTCTCCATAATTTCTCTGTATATATATATATATATATATATATATATATATATATATATATATAAATGTAATTCTTGGGTTGTTACAAATGAATAAAAACATATATCTACGTTACCAATTTATTTGAAATTTTCAGACAACCCATCTTTAGAGTCGAGGGATGTTTTTATGTTATTAAAATAAATTTACCTCGCGAATTATTAATATATTAAATAAAATAAATATATTTTTGTAACCGTTAGTGCGAACCTGCTTTGTTGATAAAACTGAACTTCCGGTTCGACTCATTTCACAGCCACGAATTGAAAAAGAAGTAGATTTCATTTTCTGTTTACTCGATAAGTAAAAAAACAAAACAAAAAAAAACATAATTCATTTGTTTATCTTCCAAATTTTTTAATTTACACATTTTTTCTTTATTATATAAGGCCAAAAAAAAGTGTGTTGCTTGCTTTTTGAGGGTTTTTTTGTTTGTTTTTCGATATAAGATTGGTTGGTAAAAGTACAGGGTTTTTTTTACAGATTGGTAACTTGCTTAAATAATATTTGGTGCTAATGCAAAGAGTTGTCCGCGCTATTTTTTTAATCATATTTCCAGGTTTAATTAAAGTTTTATTATATGTTTTTTTAATTCAATAGTAAGGTTAAAATACACCCTCCCCTCCCCATGTTAAGAATGGCTTTTTAAATATTAACGTTATTATTACAACACGGATCACTCTCTGCATGAGTACTGTACTTTCACCTAAGAATGTAATAAACAAAACATGGTACTTATGCAGAGAAAGTACCATAATAATAGAATAATAGAATAATAACGTTATTTAGAAAGCCATTCTTTACATGAGGAGGACGTTTTGTTACTATTCTATACTTTCACCTATACAATTTAATAAACAAAAGATGGTACTCATGTAGAGAAGGTACCGTGCTGAAATACCGCTATTAAGAAAGTCATTCTTAACATGGGAAAAGGAGAGTGTTCTGTAACTATTTTATATTTTCACCTAACAATTTAATAAACAAAAGATAGTACTTATGCAGAGAAGGTACCGTGCTGAAATAATACCGTTATTTAGAAAGATATTCTTAACATGGGGAGAGAGCTTTGCATCTATTCTATACTTTCACCTAACAATTTAATAAACAAAAATAGATAGTACGTATGCATAGAAAATACCGTGCTGAAATAATGTTGTTTAGAAAGACATTCTTAACATGGGGATGGTATTTTGTAACTATTCTGTCCTTTCACCTAACAATTTAACAACAAAGCATGGTACTTATGCAGAGAAGCTACCCCGCTGAAATAATGACGTTATTATTTAGAAAGCCATTCTTAACATGGGGATAGGGGTGTTTTGTAACTATTATGGACTTTCACCTAACAATTTAATAAACAAAAGTTAAACTTAAGCAGACAAAGAACAGTACTTAATCATTAACATTATTTAGAAAGCCATTCTTAACATGGGGAGGGAGGATGTTTTCTAACTATTCTGTACTTTCGATGCTGATACAGAGAGTGATCTGCGCTATTTTTTAAATCGCATTTCCACGTTTAATTAAAGTTTTATGATATGTTTTTTATTCAATTGTAAGGTTAAAGTACAGAATAGGTACAAAAACCCCTCCCCATGTTCAGAATGGCTTTTTAAATAATAACGTTATTATTTCAGCAAGGATCACTCTCTGCATGAATACCGATTAACGTTTTGTTCTTTGCTTTTTTACCGTATTTTTTTTTGCAAGAAACCTTTTTTTTAACAAAGATTGGAAGTACACGTTTTTTCTTTTTTTTTACAGAAGTTGTTTTTATATAAGAAAATATGAATGCTTATAAAGAAATTGGGTACTCGTGCACTTATTAATCCGTGCTGGAATAATAACGTTATTATTTAAAAAGCCATTCTTAACATTGGGAGAAGAGGGTTTTTTGTACGTATTCTGTACTTTAACCTTACAATTGAATGGAAAAAACGGTAAATTTTTAGATTAGGTCCACCGCCACCATTTTCTTTTAAATGACGACTTTCGTAGGGTTTCGACTATGCTGAATACGGAAATCGCATTGAAATTTTGCAGAAATAAGTAGTTATCGAGATATTAAACATTTGTATAATGCATTGTAATCTCTGGCAGCCGTCTTTTTTACACGCTTGCGCGCGTCATAAACAAATCTATGCGCGTAACAAAGATGGCCGCCAAAGAATACAATGCATAAAACAACTATCTATATCTCGATAACTACTTATTTCTGCAAAATTACAATGCGATTTCTGTATTCAGCATAGTCGGAAACCTTTAAAAGCTGTCATTTAAAAGAAAATTGTGGAGGTGGACCTAATCTAAAAAAAATACCAAAAAAACATAAAACTTTAATTAAGCTTGTAAATACGATTTAAAAAAATAGCGCTGATCAGTAAGTGCATTAGCACCCATTAATCGACTCACGTGACCTTATTAACAAATATTATCAAAGGCAAGATATGTTACTTTATTACCGAAATG
This sequence comes from Euprymna scolopes, assembly GCF_053919585.1. NCBI lineage: Eukaryota > Metazoa > Mollusca > Cephalopoda > Sepiida > Sepiolidae > Euprymna > Euprymna scolopes. Next base: position 36,850,113 of record NC_136491.1, read on the forward strand.
GATAATTTTTTTTTAATGCAAAATTTTTATTCGGCTCAAAAAACACAGCGTTTACTGTTATATTTGAAAATTACAAATGACGGCAGACTGTGTTAACACATTAGGTTTGGGAAAATGAGTTAAAACTAAAAAAAACTATACAAAATACTGTTAAAAACCACTGAATACATGTCTGCGCATGTCACAGTAACATATATTGAGTGAGTTCCTGGCAGTATTTTGTATAGTTTTTTTTGTTTTAACTCATTTTCCCAAAGTTAATATGTTCAACAGTCTGCCGCCATTTGTATTTTTCAAATATACAGATAAACACTACATTTTTTCAAACCGATTAAACATTTTACACGAAATAAAAACACTAAAATCTTATCCAGTTAGGTAGAAAAGTAACTTATCTTGCCTTTGATAACATTTATTTGTTATATTTATTTTTCAACAACTTTTTCGTTTCTGTGTTGTGTAATACAAACCCGTTTTATTTACTATAACGTTTAGTCAGCTTGAAGAACAGTGTTTATCAGTGTATTTGAAAAATACAAACGGTGATGGACACTGTTGATGATGTTAAGTTTGAGAAAACGATTTAAAACTAAAAACACTATACAAAATACTATCAAAAACCCACCGCGTATGTCAGCCTATGTCACAATAACATATAATCAGTAGGTGTCTGACATTGTTTTGTATAGTTTTTAACTGATTTTCCCAAACTTAACGTATTCAACAGAGTCCGCGACCATTCGTCTTTTTCAAATACATAGATAAACACTGCGTTTTTCAGACGATTAAACATTTTACATTAAATAAAAACACTAAAAAAATTATCCAGTTAGATAGAAACGTAATTTACTTTACCTTTGCTTTCATTTATTCGTTTTTGAACAACTTTTTCGAATCTGTGTATAGTAACCCCCCCTTACCCAAATATTAATTAAAAACTCACATTTTTTAATACAATAAAAAAGAAAACTATTTAGCGTTTCAATGGTTTAGCAACTTTCGGCTTAATCCACTGAATGTTGGTCGAGCCCAAGCCATAATTGATGGAAACTCCCGAAGATCCGGATCCAATTCTGCAAGAGTACCATATTTTTTTTATTTTCGCCTTTTTTTTTTTTTACTTTTTGGAGTGGATTGCTGTACTAAGAATATAAGAAACATGCATTTCCTCTTTTTATCAGAATTTTCCATTACACGAAATTAAGCCACAGCAACGCGTGGCAGGGTACAGCTAGTATATATATATATATATATATATATATATATATATATATATATATATATATATATATATATATATATCTTTCTCCTCATTTGTTTAAATACGAGCCACGTCTTGATTGGAATAGATTTAATATCGGTAGGAATCTCTTTAATTATACTATTTTCTTTCGTTGATTTTTTCTGTTCAAGATTTATTTCTAATTCGGACATTGCGTTGAGATTTATACATATTTTTTCTGGAAAAATAACAAAGCAAATAATTAGGCACAAGACCACACAAAACTTAAGGAAGGAGTGGTCTATGGTCAGCCTTAGTCACTGTACTTTTATTAGTCTATGCTAGCCCTAGCTAAAGTTATCGTTAGGGCTAGGACAACAGCATATACTTTTCATTGTTTTGACTCCCAAGTGTGTATTCGTTAATATTTTATATGCTTTTATATAGAGTGATGAATTTCTCGGTTGATTAACTGTGTCTCACTGCGTCGGATATATACTCGAGAGTCAAAATAACGAAGTGAATATGCTGTTGTCATAGCACTAGTTATCATTCAGCACAATACTGCAAATACATCGGGGGTCGACCTACTTAAGGTTCCCTAAATCAGACTTTTTTTAAAAATTAAAATGTATTTGTATCATATAAGAAAAAAATTGTACAGGATAGCCTACTTAAATACGGACAAATAATACGAGAAACCAACCCTCATCTCCAAACTTTAGAAACGTCATAAAATCTATTTGTATATTATAGGTAAAAAGTATCACAGAAATGTAGTAGAGAGGAGAAACATTTTTTTATTGTTTAAATTACTTGTAGCATTGTTTACATTATTTATAGTTTTATATAAGGTGCAGGAAGTGCTCCCCGTTGACATCTATGCATTTATGGGCACGTTTAACAACGTTTGCAGATACTGCTTGTATATCTTCTCTTATTATTCTCCTGATAGCGTTGGTAATGTTCTCCTTTAGTTGGTCTAGATTGTGAGGATTATTTGCATCAACTTTTTGTTTTCAAATTCCCAAAAGATAAAAAAATATGATGACAAGCCTGTGGAACCTGGTGGCCATACACCTTCGCTTATTTTTCTCTCCTCGATAAACATGTCTCGAATTCATGTACGTGATCTGCGAGACGTGTGACATGTAGCACTATCTTGTTGGAAAAGAATTGCATTTTGCTATGTGGTGTCAGTTGGTAAGTAAGAGAAAGATTAGAGACATCGGGCTACTTTAAACTGGGCCGCTTAAATTATAAAAACAGTCGATAAAAGATTAGAGAGAGACAGGTTTCTTTTTAAGTGCGTCGCTTAATCTATTAAATTTTTTTTTATTTAAGATGAGAGAGATTGAGCTACTTTGAAATGGGCTGTTTATCTATAAAAAAATGTTGATAAAATAGTAAATAGATCGGACTACTTTTAAGTGTGCCACCCTGTCGTTAGTTTGCATCGTTGATTCTCAAATACCTATGGAAAATTGTGGTATAAAAATTTAACGTTTACTAGATCTATTTCTGAAGAAGTAAATCACTTTGATTAAGCATATTTATCTGGTTAATTATTTGCGAGATTATTCGTGTCTTTTTTTAATTTTAAATCTAGGAAGCACGATAATAGATAATTTTGACATTCATAATTAACGAAGAAATGAAACCGGTAAAAAAATAAATAAAACAATATACACCGTATATCTTTATACAGAATTACAACTATGCTACTTTTCTCACTAGAGACACTCTTCTTCGTTTAATTTATTTTAACGGGCTCTTTTTATTACTTAGAAATAAAATCAATGTGAAGCCTGTCGAGCTAAAGCGAAAACAATTGATGACCTCATTAAACCCATAGTCGGCGCTCGATAATCGCTGAAAATTGAACATTAACAAAAATACCTATGGAAATAGATCTAATAACTATGACCAATCATAAAAAATGTAATGTTGTATTAATATTCTTTTAATTTTCATTTTTAGAGTTATTATCGCAGTTGGAATGTGGTTCTTAGGAGACCACCATTTTTTTGTTGTTTGGTTCAAACTCGACAGATTTAAACTACTTTTATTTCATTTTATAATACTACCTCTCGTTTGTTCTTGGACCATTTAGCTGTATTGTTAAAATTAATTCTTTTGCACTCTTCCTAGTAAAGAACATATTCAAATGTAGTTGTGTCAAATTTCAAAGTGTTTTTGTGTTAGCTAATTCTATTAATTATGTGTTTTATCTTTTATAACGAGTTTCCATTTGCTATTTACATTTGCTATATACGACATAATCGCGTTGACACACTGGTTCTCGTCAGAGCACCGAAGTTAAGCAACGTTGAGCCTGGTTAGTACCAGATGGGTGACCATTTGGGGATTCTAGGCACTGTATATACTCTTCGCTTATCTCGGCATTTGTTTCCCACCGTCTTGAACCAACACTTCGCTTGTCACCGATATTTAACAATGTCGACTCAGATGTGTGGTCGGAGATTGCGCACCTTCTGCCACAAAAATTTCACGCGCAGGCACCTCTCCGTGGGTATTCATATTCTGTTAAAGACCGAAGGAGCCCTTTTTTTTACATTTGTTATTTACCTGCTTTTCTATTTATATGTTTATGTGTTTTTATTCGTGTTTTTGCTCGCATTTTCTTGCGATTGTGACTTAATAATTTTGTTTCTCTTTCAAAAGTTTGTTACGTAGTCATATTCAGCTTAGCAATGTACGAAAGTTGTTTGGTTCGTTTTTTTTTAAATATGACATTTCTTGCAATATTCATTTTCTCACTGTTTCTTCCGTTTTAAACTCATTTTTTTTAATAATTTATCTATTTCTATTATTTTATCGTCTACGAAATTATAAATACTTACGACTGCTCCTCTCTTTCTAAACTGCGTACATATTAAAGAATAATAGTATCGGTAAAGTGTAGTTCATTGTGTGAAGTCGTTAATGTCTATGGACTCATTTTACTTTGCAATATTATAAAGGACCCAGTTTATATTTGCAGTGATAGTATCAACATTCTATTACTTTTATTAAGCTGTCAATGAGTTCATACAGGGTGAAACGAAAAAAATTGTCGCCCGAGAAATGACAACATGATTCCATTTCCGTTGGATGAAAACCGGTTTTCTTTTTTGTTGCAGAGCATGTATTAATTGGCCAGTTGTGTACAAACCCCAAGAGCGATAGGAGCCATATCGCCTTTTCTAAAAGTGACACAATGTTCACAAACAATATCGGCGATGCGCCGCTGTACAACTCATGCTCTCTACCGATTAAAGTTATGACAACAGGAGCATTGCCAGCGCCCGCAAATGCATCGCTGGATTGCTACAGAATAACAGAAACGTGCTCAGGGTAATGGATACGAAGTTTCCGGCTACGGTTATGGTCTTTGCTGAGGTTTTTACTTAGGCCCACTTCCTGTCACCTCACACCTTCGAAGTCGGTTGAATGTCAGCACTAATACACCTAGATGTGCAGAAAAGTGTGGTGATCCTTGATGTAATCAGGTGGATGCTGGTAGATCCTGGATATTGCAACAAGACGTGGCGCCGGCTCATATCCCAAGACCCAGTTTTGGCTTCAAAAGCGATACGATTTTACACTCTTCTCTACCTGACCCCATAATACCCTGACCTAACCCTACTTGACAACTTCGTTTGTTAATACCTCGAGAACATTACCAACATGACCTCTCACAACATCAAAGCCAGCCTGATCGCCGAGTATTCGAAAAGTTACCACCATACACTTTTATAATTTATTTAAAAAAATATTTAGTCTATAAGTGATACACAGGAATCTAAGATTACCTTAGATTAACATGAAATTTGATGGTACTTCGAAGTTTTCACTCTTCTAGATTAGTTGCAACACCAAGGTTTCAAGATGTCTTTAGTAACGTTTGTTTTTATCTTGTAAACAGACATAACACCTCCAATTTCTTTTCATCTTTTCAAATGTGGGTTTCAAATAGGTTTTCTTATTACATGGCTATTTTAGCGCATTGTAACAGGGTTATATAATGTATTATATAGAGTAAATGCGGTATTTTGGTGGTTTACAAGTGGTATTAAGAACACGTTTAATCATGTAGGAATTGTTAGTAATTACTGTTGTTTTATTTTACTCCAGTTATTCGATGTTATGTAAGCTTTTATTGATTATTTACATTTGAAATTATTCATTCATAAAATTAGTGTTCTGCGTGATACAGGCATAGCCGTTTATGGGTCTCCATTTATTTCTGTACTTCCAGCTATTCATGAATTCATTGTTGCTCGTCATTGTCTAGGATTTCAGAGTGCTTGCTGTCGTCCTCTCTTTCTTCTACCCAGGATATTTTCTATCAAACTAATCTTTTCTATTCAGTTTTTTTTTTTCGATAGACATGGCACGTGAACTTCATCTGTCTTTTTCGTACTGTTCTTATTAGAGACATTTCTGTGTTTGTCATTTCTAATACCTCTTGATTGGCCTTCTTTTCAGGATATCTTTCTAGTATATCTTTAAAATTATCATCAGCAATCAGATTTCAGTTGCACCTAGATTGACCAGCACTCACCATCTTATCTTCGTAGTATTCTGAATTTGGTGTCTATTTTTATGTTTCTGTTTGTCATGATTCATGACATTCTCTAAAAGGCGACTTTAACTGCGGCTATGCGACCTTGTATTTCAGTAGTGCACCTTTCTTCAGATGTGATCAAATGGCATAGATAGTTTAATTATAGAAACTAAATATTGACTCTATAACATATTTTCATTTTCTGACGTCATCCGTTGAAAGAGACCGTAGAATCGACTGTTTCTGACGTGAAATGATAACTTTGTAGCAGGTTACTTTATAAAATTATTGATAAAATTATCCATCATACGTAAGAGAGAGAGAGAGAGTGAGATTTACAAACAGATAGAGTGAGAAAAAGAGAGATAAAGAGAAGAAGACGAGGAAAATGGCACAGAGTGGGAGAGAGAAAGCAATGGAGAGATGGGGAGATAGGAAGAGGGAAGAAAGAGAGAGAGATAGAAGGATAGATAGATAAAGTAAGATAGGTGTGTGATTGAACACTAGCTCTGCTGTTTATTATACTAGTAAAACTCTGACATTATGTTTTTTTTTCTTATGTCTTTTCTTGCTTGAATATATAGATGGTTAGAGGAAATTATGAAAATGGAAACAACGAAAGTCCGTAATAGCAACGGCAGTAACGTAAAAAGGGAGTATGATGATCAAAATAAATGACACAAATGCATTAAAATCGAAAGGGCTAAATTAATAGCGGTGCACATATTTTCATTACCATCAAATAGCAAGAGACAAAATTCAATGCAAATCTGAAATATTTGGCATTTCAACTTGAGGGTTGTGTTCATAATATTAAGTAAAAATTACTATAGAAGAACAAGATATCTTAATTCAAATAAGGACAATTATCAAAATCACTATTGAAAACTGGAGTCTACTGAATGACATAATTACCCTTTATACAAAAAAGTCCAAACAGAGTTTGCTGTAAAATTAAATGACCTCATATCGTCGCAATATTATAATAGTATGATCTTATAGTATTTATGGTAGTAGTCATAGCTTATATTACAATCGATTTTACAGAAAGAAGGCTCTAATATCACTAAAGGTATCTACGAGAGTATTCCTTTTAGTAAAGCCTACTTGTTTTGTTCTCACAAAATGAAGGACTACGAAGATGAGAGCCGTCTAATTCAAACGAGTAACCTTTTATGCTTAAGAATTTATTTTTCTACATAGTCACTGTCATTCTGAATGTACTTTCCCTAATAATTCAATAATTATACCGCCGCGTCTGATCCATGAAAGGTTTTTTTTCATAAAGTGGCTCACCGTGAAATATATATATATATATATATATATATATATATATATATATATATATTAGCATTTCAGCCCGGCGTTGCCCGGGTGTTTGGAGGTGTATGTTGAGCAACCAAAAAAAAAAGCGGTATTTTTTTTAACTTTGACGCCTATTATGACCCCTTAACATGTATTGTTTTGGGCTCAAAGTTAAGTTATATCGATGTACAAGGAACGTATATCTAAAATTTCAACTGTTTAGACCCATAATTGTCGGAGGAGTTTGGTAGAGTTCTCAAAGGTCAAATGGTTGAACTTTGACCTCTTTACAGGCAAAGTTCTGGCCGAAAACCGATCACAAAGATTTTCCAAAATCTCAGTACCCTTTATATCAAAGTTTGAGTCTGTAGGAGTTATTGCGGAAGAAAATGTACACAGACACACACAGACACGTCCACTTTTATAGATATATTGATATATATGCACGAAAAATGTAACTTTCTAGTCATGAATGCGTAAGTTCAGTCATTATAACAGTATAATTTGCAACCCCGTTTCTGATCCATTTTTGCAGAATAAAAATATGAACCATTATTTTAGAACGCCACTCGTGCATATAAGATGAGTCGTATAGTTTACAAGCTTATAATATTTTTTTAACTATTTAATCTAGAGTTTTAAAAAATGGTGATGTTTTTTTCTTCATGGAAATTCAGACAAGGTATCAAGCCAAGAGTTGCGCATGAGAAGGAACATGAAGGTCGAATCAGCTAAAGAAAAAGCAAACCAAAAAGAAAGTCTACCAGCGGCGCTTTTATTTAACTAAATGTTAAACAAGCTAGCGAAAAGATAATTCCTTCGGAAAACCAACAGAGATTTCCTCTGTATTTTCTGCTGTTATATTATTAAGTTGTGAAAGCTTGACTAATCTGTTAGTTAAACGTGATGTAAATGTTTGTTGTTTATTTTTTAATACATTTTATGAGTTAAATATACGCATTCTTTTCAAAACCGACAATGAACCCGGTAACAGTTACAGGATTTAAGAAACAGACAAAACGATTCAGTTGTAGATCTGTATGCGATTAACTTACGATTTAATTACAACAGAAACGGCGGAAGTATTGATGGAAGTTAATTACATTGATTCATTTCACTTGCAATTTGCATAGTTTGATACAAACGGCCATTTAATTATCAAGAGAAGTTGATTTTTTTTTTCATTTTCAATCGGATTTGCACGAAAAAAAATATTCCGCTGTAATGGATGGGAGAAGTTATTAAAGTTGTTTTCTTTTGGTTTTATTCGCGTTCACTTCTAACAAGTCCTGTCGCCATAAAGATTAAGGGGGTTACTATGTTGGACCATGCTTAAGAACGATTAACAGGACGTTGGTTTTCATTACATTTAAGCTTCTGCATGTCAGCACAGTAACTGAAGTAGGTATCAGGAAGAGTATCCCAAAGTCTACCTGCTCGTGGAAAGAAACTATTTGAGTAGAAATTTTTCTGGCATTTAGAAACCTCAAAATGAAAGAGTGTGATTTTATCGCTAAGAAGATTTGTTGGGGAGATGTACGTCGAGGGGATACAACTGTAACGAGTTCAGAGCACATCCCACTAAAATATTCGTAAAACAGCCACAGAGCTGAAACCTTGCGACCACGGGACAAGGGTTGGAGCTTTACCTTTATACGTTACCGTAATGGAACTTTCAATTTGTGAGGTAGGTTTCCTTTTTTTTTGTATTAATTTACTTTGGAAGAACCCGTTTAAAAGCTGGTTAAGAGTAGAGCAATTTGGCTTGGGTAACAAATTTAGACTGGTTAAGAAATAACCCATACTGCTGAGAAAAGGCATTTTTTAGTGTTTAGTAAAGAGTGCAGATATAATTGGGCGAAAAAAAACGAAAAAAAGAGCAAAAGAAAGATAAGTGCAGTTGAAATGCTTATAAATTTAGTCAAACCTGGACAAAATAAATAAATGAATAGAAAATAATGTTTGCAATATATAAGTTTTTTCGATATCAAGACAGGTGGATTGCAAAATTATAGATAGAAAATGGCATAACTTAGCTTAGATGTCCATACACAATTTCAGCCAAATCATTCAGTATTTCCGAAGTCGAACAGTCATGCAGAGAAATATTATATACTAACAGGAAAACTTGACGTTCCTCGGAATTGAATGAGAATCAACGAATGGTTCACTCTCCCATATTTTTTTATTCAAATCAATTTATAGCAATTAATCTATTTGCTCTAGTTTACAACCTACCGCGGTTTCTTGCTGCAATGACTTAACCAAGAATACGTAGTTACATTGCATCTTACAGAACGTACTGTTGATTTATAAAATTATTTTTTATAATGACTTGAATTACAGTTTAATATGCAAAAGTTCATCATGGTTCAATTGTGCTGTAAAAAAACATTCATTCTGAACGCGACCCTCTCATAAAAAAAACTAGTATTGATTTCGTATGCCGGGCACTTTTGCTTGTGTTGTAATCAAACTTCTCTGATGCACTTGTTATCTTAGGTTGTATGAGGCGTTAACTAGTATAGATCGCATGTACCTTACTTCGTCGGTTCTAGTGGATTACTGGTTTTATATAATAGGTGACGACATTCCAATATAAAACCGATCTAAGAACACTGCCAGACACATAAATTGCATAAGTGTGAAATTAAAACAAAACTACAGAACCGTTTCGGAGTCAACATGGAACAAACTCTGTCTATCACTCTCACACATACACAGACAGAGTATCTTTTTATATAATTTATAGGTAGGTATATAGGTAGGTAGGTACATAGATAGATAGATAAATAGATACTTGCGTAATTGAGTTTGGTTTATTACATTATCGCTGGCATTGCCGACAGCGAAAATATTTAAAAGGACCACTATTTTGGAGCCGATTTTTAAAAGTGTATAGGATCTATAATTAAATCTGAGAAAGTGAGAGACATTTTGTGCGACAAATAAAACAGCATAATATGTTCTGAAGCTTACGTTCACGAAAAAGATTGTTTCTATGAGTTTAAAATTGAAGATTACAACAAAAGAAAAAATAAAATTATCGTAAATGTTGTAGAGTCCTTGTGAAAAAACAGGGACTTCATAAGTTGAGGTGTAGAAGAAGCCAGAGTCGATAGTTTAAGGGTCGCAATCACACGATACAGGAAAGCATAAGCAAAACTTATTCGCTTAATTATATAAATTATATCATTCATTACACGTTGGTAATGAGAGTTTATGTTCAGTGTTTTTTATAATAGACTAGCGGGGGTACCCGGCGTTGCCCTGGTGTTTCGAGGTGTGTGTGCTCTTAAATAAAAAATAAATAACATTTTGTGCGAGCGTTACGACGACGTAAGCAATAGTTATTCAGTAGTTAACATTTTCTGCGGGGCAGTTTTTAATGAGGTGAATAACTCGGTTTGTTTGTTTGTTTTTTACCTAACTTTGGGGAAAACCAGCTTCCCCGTTTAATAGGGAAGTGTCTCGAAATGAAAGCAACTGTCAAATATGACGGTTATAAGCCGACATTGACCAAACGTTACATCGCTTTCTGGAGACCACTGGCCGTGGGCCAGGGATTCGAATCAAGTTTCGCTCTTTTTTATACCGAACAACGAAAGCAACACGCGGTGATCCGAAAATTTGGAATATTTAACGTTCCAAACTCGGGTAAATTAAATAGACAGGCGGCCCCTATTGTCAACTCGTAGATATTATTATTTAGACGTGATATAAAAAATCTTAAGAATGAGCGAGCCGACCGAGCAGGCCTCACAAAAAAGCCCTTTGCAGACATACACAAAAAGCGAACATACATACAAACATACAGTTTACCTTTCGTATGTAGAGATAAGGCGTTAAGTGAGAAAGTGGGGAAATATTTCAATGGATGAGTTGGTTAATAGTTGACAGACAGGCGACACGAAGATATTGGAGTAGTTTGTGTGTGCGTGCGTGTGCGCACATGTGCATGTGTGTGTATCCATCATTGTAAGAGTTAGTATGTGTGAGTTGACATGCCAGCAGCCTTAAAGTCTGAGACAGAGGTGTCGAGCATGCTGGTCCGTAAGTTTCGACTCTATGGGTTAACTGCAGAAAACTCTAAATTCTTACATGATGGAAATAACTCTTATGAAGAAGAAAGTTCTCTTATCCAATAAGTTGTTTTTATTCAGGTTGCTGTTTGCGCAAACGATATTGACACAAACGAGTTCTTTTTGTGGCTGAATTATAAATACCGGCTGCTAAAAATACATCCATTAATATTAACATTGCCGTGATTAATACGCGACTACATCAGTTGTATGATATCTTATTAAACTGTATTTTACTTATTGTTTTACGATTGTTGTTACTTTGACGAAAATAAGGATCACTAACATATACGGAATAATCACGATAACACACAGGTTCCCGCTGGATCACCAACGTTAGGCAACCTTGAACCTGGTCAATATTTAATGGATGACCATTTAGGACTTTAAGGTGTTGTATGTGTTCTCTGCTTATCTCTGCATTGTTTTCAATCGTCCTGGGCTTCTTTCCACTGGATCAAAACAGTGCCGATTCAAGAGAGGTGTGGTTCGGGATTGTGCAACCCCTGCCTTACAATTACACGCAATGCTGCCCTTACAGGGGGTATCCTTTGTCTTTCTAGACAAAACGGATGCATCAAAGGATCATTAAACAAAAAACGTTCAACATATTTAGGTTATAGTTTTGAGTCATAAACGCTAGAGAGACTGGTAACGACTTATCAACATCAACAGATTTCTGCAATTATTACGTGATATATTTATTCCTATAGGTATGTATGCATCTGTTAAAAGGAAAACCGAAAATATTTGATAATTCTTAAAATAAGCATCTAACGCCATTGAAAAAAGGAAATAGATTTCAAGACTTTCTTAAGATGTCGGATTTTAACAAAACCATAAAAACCAAATATGTGATACATGGCGTAGAAGTAATGCACCAACTTTGTACACGAGATCGTTATACAAAAGAGTAAACGCAAAATATATTCTTAATTCTTACGTTTGGTTTTGGTTTGAACGATAGGAAACGCACTCTCCTCAGGCCAGAGACGTACCAAGAAGTTTAAAATATTTTCTTCTATGTTTACATTGAAATGAATGATCTTGGAAATATATTAGAATAAAAATGAAACTTTAATGAATATTTAAATAATGTCCGGTCCTTCAGTATTTACTTTGTACTACAACGATTTATTATTATTAGAAGTATCATTCGTGTGTGGGTGCGCGCGCGTGTGTGCATGTGTGTGTGCGTGGGTGCGAGCACGCGCGTGTACTTACTAGAAGGTTCCCTGTACCAGTAATGCCCGCTGAAAGCATATTACAAAATAAGAACAGATTCGCTAAAGGATGAGCTCTCCCCCCCAAAAAAATAAACTACATCGGTTGCTGTGCGACCACAATAGTTCTGTTTTGGGGCGATTACTTTTGTTTGCTGGTTGCCAATCGTTCCGTTTGCAGTTGAACTTACTGGACCATTTACTGAGACTGTCGGTTCCTAGAGTACAGTCTCGGTAATTGGCGGCCATGAGACATATCGACCTCTCTCCCCGACTGATTATCACTGGCAGTGAAGGCTGTATTAAAGCGTTTATTGATGAACCTTGGATGTATGTGAAACTGTCACAGACAATTCCCGGCGTACAGTGTGTGTCGTGGGTGTCCATGAGTGGTTTCTGCATCCATTGAACAGTTCTTAAATGAAGTTGTGGTAGTTAATAACGTTGGCACTGAATTTCTCTGTAAATATGAATCCTGATCTGTATTTGGTATCATTTGAATGTTAAATGAAATCGACTAAGGTTATTTTTAATCCATAAGAGTGACGGGTACTGCTGAGCACTGTTGAACAAACCGCTAGCCTTCACGTATCGGTTAATATCGTCAGTGATGATCAGTTTTCTATTAAAGTAGTTATAATCCCTGCATTGCATGGACGGTGAGTTCCAATTGAATGTAACTGTGTATGCTATGACACAGAATAACAGTAAGAGCAAAAGAATAAACACCTTTCGTAATAAGAATAAGAACTGTAAATATAAAACTACCGATAAAATTAAAATATAAAAAAATAAAAGGAATAATAATAATAATAATAATAATAATAATAATAATAATAATAATAATAATAATAATAATAAGTGTATTTATATAACCTAACACTACAAGTGCTAAATGGATTGCTGGGGACCGCAAATGTATATCCCCTTGAACTCTGACCCCTTGATAGCCAAATTTTCTGCTAACAAGCAATTAAAAATTCACATTCAAATGTTTAGACTGAGCATTAACTGAGATGTCAACCTTTTATAAACTTAAACGCGATTTTGACCCTTTAACATCTATTGTTTAAGGCTCAAATCAAGCTAAAAACAATTGAGCCATATACAAGGAACCTATACCTAAAGTTTCGAGTATTTAAAACCAAAATTCGCGCAGGAGTTTGCTAGAGTTTTCAAATGTCAAATCCTTGAACTTTGACTTCTTTACAACCACATTTCTTGCCGAAAACCGATTAATAAGATTGCCCCAAATCTCAATACGCCTTATGTTAAATCTCGAGTCTGTAAACTGAAAATAGACCGAGTAACTTGGTAGGGAAATATACACAAACCGACAACACATACAGAAAATATCACTTTCTTTAATATATAATATTTCTAGTATTTCAGCCCGGCGTTGCCCGGGTGTTTGGAGGTGTATGTTGAGAAAAAAAGCGATCATTTTTTTTAACTTGGACCCCTATTATGATCCCTTAACATTTATTGTTTTGTGCTCAAATCCAGTTATTAAGGAACATATATCGTAAATGTCAAGTGTTTAGATCCAAAATTTTATCGGAGGAGTTTGGTAGTGTTCTCAAATGTAAAATCGTTGAATTTTGACCCCTTTACATCCAAATTTCTGGCTGAAAACCGATCACAAACATTTTCCCAAACCTCAGTACCTTTTATATCAAATACTGAGTCTGTAGACTTAAAAGTGACAGAGTGATTGCGTAGATAAATGTACACAGACACACACAGAGACACTTTCAATTATATATATATATATTTACATATATATATATATATATATATATATATATATATATGTGTGTGTGTGTGCATGTGTGTGTGTTCTCGTGCCTGTGTATGTACAGCATTACACACATATCAATCTATGTATGTATACATATATGTATTATGGTTTACGCTGATATACTTATTTTGGAATGTGATACTATAAAGTGGGCCTGAGGTGAATTTGAGCCACTAAGTGCTAAGAAGGGGTGGAATAGACAAAGGAAGAGGAAATAGCTTAGAATAAACAAAGAAATCGGAAATATCCTACAATCAACAATAGATAGGAAGTAGAAAACAATAACAATAGAAACCTACTGATAAAAAAGGTAAGGGCAGCTCCGGTAGCCAGGGTGGGTGGGCCACCTGAGAGGCCAAGACAGAGGGGACAATCAGTTGACATCTAGATGCGCTAGACGGCGGATGGAAGTTGGACAGGAAGGGTTGACAACTAGATACGCTTGAAGGTCGATGGGAGTTGATAACGAGTACAGTTGAACAGTTATAGAGTTTACTGTGAAATAGAGACGTGGACAATTTTAGAGTTGACTGTGAAACAGAGATAGACAAGTCCAACAATCAATATGTGAATATTGGCGTTTGTGTTTTTTCGTTTCTTTGTTCATATTTGTACTTTTGTGAAACCACGCGTGTGTCCCAACCGACAGTCGCCAGTAAGAAAATGACGATCCAGCAATGAACGAAATCCACGATACACAACGCTGGGAGTCGGCGATCTGACGAGGGAGATTTGGGTTACAGGAATAATTAATTGATTTTCATATACTTTGTAAAAAATATACATTTTTATTCAAAATAAACAAAGGTGTCTTTTCTACGCTTCATACGTATTCTAACATAGCCTGAAGATATATATATATATATATATATATATATATATATATATATATATATATATATATATATATATATATATATAAATCTGAACCTGTGGGTGTGACTTGTCACGAATAAGCTCCTATATGGTTGACTAATATAGAAAACTGATCACATATAATGATAAAAGGTGTATCGAGACACAGGAATGGGTATGTTTAATCTGGCATAATGATGATTCATTAAAATTGTCGGGTCTGCGTACGCGCCTGCCACAAAGTATGGAAATAAAAAAAAAATTAATTAAAAAAACGTTTACAAGTGTTTTTGATAAGTATATTTAAACTTTAATAGGGATGGTATAATAAAATTGCGGGGTCTGTGTTCGCCCCTGACCTCCATAGAATGGAAATAGACACACACTTTAATAAATGCTTCCCATATGTATCTGCGTAAGTACACTTTAATAATTATGTTTCAGTTTGAAGAAATATAGTATAAAAAAATTATGGGGTGTTCGTTCGTTGTCACAAAGTTTAACAAGGTATTTTAATATAAATCCACAGAATATTGTAATAAATGTTTCAGTGTTAACAGATATCGCATAATAAATTATGGGGTGTATCTATTTTATTTTTACTTTCATCATATTTTGCTTTGGTGTTGATACCCCCAAATTCGAAGCTATCCCTTTACAACCCTTCCTTTTCATAACCTATCATATTTTCATAAATCAGAGTCCATTACTGTAGGTTGTTTTTGAACCCGATCTACAACGGGATCTTTTGCTAGTATATATATATATATATATATATATATATATATATATATATATATATATATATACTTTTTATTTGTTTTTATAAACACATATAAGTATCGCTACACAAATATGAGTATGTGTCAGTCAAAAAGTTATTAAAACTAGACTTAATCAAAGGGTGTTGTTTCCACCAATAACACCCAGATGAATCTCTAGCTATCTATAAACAATTCCTCGAAACATTCTCATGAGTGTATAGCGATACCTAAATGTTTCTGTAAAAGAAAATAAATGTGTATATTTTTTTTTTACTTTGTATTGTATTATCTGGTAAAAAAACTCGTTCTAATTCATTCTCTGAATATTCTCAGTCTGGAACAATAATTACAGTAATTGTATATATATATATATATATATATATATATATAGAGAGAGAGAGAGAGAGAGAGAGAGAGAGAGAGAGAGAGAGAGAGAGAGTGAGAAATGAAAAGGAACAAACCGTATTATGTGTTCATCAACGTTTCGTCTTTATTTCGAGACTTCCTCTGGATGAAATAAAGACGAAACGTTGATGAACACATAATACGGTTTGTTCCTTTTTATTTCTCTATTTTGTCGGAATACTATTTCCATTATTTTCATCATATATATATGTGTGTGTATGTGTGTGTGTGCATGTGTGTGCTAGCTGTTCAGACAGGATTTGCTCTGGCACTATATACTGTTCATAAGTGTATGTGCATATGTATATATATTAAAAAGTTTACCCATGTTCAGTTAACCTACATCTAAAATTTCAAGTGTTAAGACACAAAATTGACGGTAGAGTTTTGTAGAGGTTACAAATGTCAACTTTTTAAACTGTTATCTCTTGGCAGCTAAAGTTTTGCCCAGAAACTGACAAAAACGCTTGCTGCATGCATGAATACACTTTATGTAAAATTTCAAATTTTTAGAAAAAAATTGGCGTTATTTAATTGAGTTATTTGGCAGAGCCCACTTGGGTAAATGTTTAAAAAACATATTTATTGTTTTGGGCTCAGATCAAATTTTAAAAAAGAAATGATTCATGTCCAAGTAACCTACATCTAAAAAAATTACCCAAAATTGGCGGAGGAGTTTTGTAGAATTTTCAAAGGTCAAATCGTTTAACTTTGATCCCCTGATAGCCAAATTTCTGGCTGAAAAATGATTAAAAAGATTTTCATAGATCTCAATACACTTTATGTTAAATCACGAGTCTGTAGACGTAAAAATGGCAGAGTAGGTTGGTAGGGAAATTTACACCCACAGACACACAAAGACAGATTTCACTTTTATAGATATATAGATATTGTCTTTTACTATGATCATTTACTTACCTCGCTGATGTATATCTCTTTTCATTTGTCGTTTATAGTCCTTATCATTTTGTCTATTTATCTCTTATATAACTCTTTATCGCTCTCTCCCATTTTTCTGTTTTACTTCTCTTTATTTCCAATTCTCTCCTGCTCATTAAATTGTCTATGTTTTAACACAGCATGTTTTTCTTCCTTTCTATTAATCTTTTTTTTTTTGTCAACATTTTTTCTAAAACTTCTCTTCCCTTTTTGCCATTCTCATTTTATTTCTTATTCACAGTTTTCCCCCCTTTTTACCCCTTTATTGTTCTGCCTCTTTTTCTCTATTTATCTACCTACACGCTTTTTCTCTTTCTTTCTATCTCTCCCAAACCAATTTTCGTCTGAATTCCTACCTCAACGAATATCTCTTCGTTTCTATGTGAGCTCATTACTATAGTAAAAACGTAAACAAAATGGCTGACAATCTTACACATTTTAAACTTTTTTTTATTTATTATTATTATTATTCGTTGTTGTGCTTCTCGAATTAGTTCACAACTTTTCACAATCTTTGACATTTTTTCCTGTTTTCCTTTAGATTATTTTATTATTTGTCTTCCATTCGAGATCTCTTTTTTCTCACTCTCTCTCTCTCTCTCTCTCTTTCTCTCTCTCTTTCTCTCTTCTTTTTTGTATCTACTTTACTCTATCTTTTTTTGTATACATTTTACTGTATCTCTTTCGGTAGTTTTCCCCGCGAAGCTGTCAAGTCTGTGCGATTGCAAATCGGATTAAACTGATTATTTTCGCTGAGGATTAGCTACTATTTTTATGGCTTAAATATTGGCAAAATTTCGAAAAGTTTCCAATAAAAAAACAGAAATTTCCTTCACGATAAGACATGATTCCAACATTATCACATGATACTGACATTTGTAAAATTGTTATTTATATTTGGTATCAAATTAAAATTCTTGCATATATACAATTATATTATTAATTCAAGTGAATGCTTGTATGCCAATTATTCAGGTTGATAATAAAGATAAATTCATTCATACAATGCTTATGTTAATTTCAATTTCTGCGATGGCGATGATAACCTGATTCTGGTCTCGCAGCTAAAAGTATATACTCAGCATTATCGCATTAAATTATATATATATATATATGTATATATATATATATATATATATATATATATATATATATATATATATACACAGGGTGATTCCCCCCCAAAAAAAACAAAGGGCATTCAATTGTTTTTCTGATCATTTTACAGTCAACGCAGAAAAAAAGGCCGACGACCCTAGATGTGATGTTTTTAATATAATAAACTAGTTATGACCCAAGTTTCATTTCACAAAGAAATGGGGCCTAATTAGAATTGGGGTCCGTTTTTTGGAGTCACCCTGTATATATATATATATATATATATATATATATATATATATATATATATATATATATATTTAAAAGAGTGTAACGATCAACAATTGTGGGGTGTTCAGCGTGTTATTATTTTTTTATTTTTTTAATATTTTCATACCACGTTTCAAGCTTTGTACAACTCTTTTAAGATATATATGTAAAATTATTAGATTAGATGTAAAATGCTCTCCAGAATAACATTTACACCCTTCACTTAAAAAAACCTTTATATAAAAATATATCTGAAGAGAGCCGTACAAAGCTTAAAATGCGTTATATTAATATGTTATACTAAAAACTGATAAAACGCTAAAAACCCCAAAATTGTTGATGGCTACCCTCTTTTAAATATACCTTTTTTCTCTCCTTGGAACCACTCAACCATCACTTAAAATAATATATATATATATATATATGTGTGTGTGTGTGGGGGGGGGTTGGTGGGGGTAGGTATATATATATATATATGTATATATATATATATATATATATATATATATATATAGTGAAAGTTTACTGAGATTAGAAACAAATATTGATAGTTCATAGATTCAGAATTTATGTAGCGCAAATTGTATTCATATGCTGTGATAATTAGGGAGTCTGGGTCGATTATTTAATGAATGTGATTATTCATATGTCAAAAAAATCGTCATTAAAAATTCCCTGCTGATTTGTAAACTTAACAGTTCATGGATAAGTAACAAACAAATCCATTTAAGGTGTATGATGTCATTGTAGAAAAGTTCAGTGAAAAATGTAATAAGTTTATACATTTGTTTGCAATGGCCGTAATTCAGCAACGACACTGAAAGAGTTTCAAGGCGTGTGTGTATCGCCGTTTGTAGGTTGTGTATTTCATTTTATTTCTCTCAAAGTTCTCGGATATCAAGGGGCCCCGTTTTATCTAATGCTTGATCTCTACATGGGATACATTGATATTCAATTATTCCATTAAAGTTCTCATTCATCTTTAAAACATTGAGTTAGTAACTAAATTGAGAACAAAATTTTCCTTTCCTTATTTGACCATTTAAATGTGTTATAGTATATCTTTCTTGCTGTCTATTAGTCTTACTGGATTCCAGGACAATCATTTATCTAGTCTGGTGGAGTGACCAGCTTCATGCTGTTATTTGGAGTAACATGACTTGGCTAGAGTATTTTTGCCACATCTGAGCTAGCGCATTGACCACTACTCTCGAACTCCTACACAGGGTAAAAAAAACGGGTATCAGATCTAATAGGTCCTGCACTATCGACCGTGCTGAAACCTCTGTACCATTGCCGCAGTATTGTATCCATGTGTCTGTATTACAAGTACTTCAATGGAATTTGCTCTGATAATTTCATAGCACATATCCCCGCTTTACGTACAATTATCAAAAAAATAGCTAACACTTGATCTGTGAATGTAATTTCCACCACTCTTTCTCTGTGCTTAAACCTAAACGTAGATTCCATGAACAAAGATTCTTTCTTAGAACTGCACGCCTATGGACTTGTCTTCCGTTTTCATGCTTTCCATCTGACTACAATATGGTTGTCTTCAAGTCTAAGGTAAACAGATTTTTGGTGAGCCGTTCAATATAATTAACAAATTTACCGAATTTCCATCACTAACGATTACCATATTGTCCAATTACTACTGTACAATCTTTAACCCTTATCCTCGGGTGATTTCTTGGCTTTGATAAGTGGTGATACCTTTGTAAAAAAAGTGATACACAGATATTCGAATATTCCATTTATACTCCCCTTTACCTCTCAAAAACTGAGTTAGTAAAAATTTGGGAACATAATTCTTCTCTCCTTAAATGATCACATGCTAAGGTATATCTTTCTTGCGGTATCTTAGACTTAGAGTATGTCGAAGCCACCTAGTCTGTTGGACTATCGGGGTTCCTGTTATTACTTGAGGTAACATCACGTGGAGAAATTGCACTATGACTCGTAAAAGTCAGTGTAGGTTGACCATAGCGAGGACATCTTATTTGTGCTACGAATACTATGTGATTTTGAATAATTAACCAGCGTTTATTTGTAAGGAAAATTATATTTATGCCAGGTTGCCCGGATAAAGCCCTGAACAGAGAGATCTCAGACAGTTAAGGTTAGTGTTTAGTCGGGTTTTAAGTTCTCTCTGGCATCCAAATTTAAAGTGAGTCGTGAATTGTATTATTAGCTTTCCTAACGCCTGATAGAGAGACAAGAGAATATTGATATTTAGCAGACCGTGACTGCGAGTATTATGTATAAATAACGCAAGGGCAGACGGATAACCCAACCTTAAAAATAAGCGCAGTTTAACACATAAAACTATATTTACGGATGTGTAGAAAAGATCAAATTTGAGTAAAACTAAATTCCAATTTTTCTGCATAACAACTATTTTACCGGTTAAAAACGAAACTGAATTTGTACCACAGGTCTGTATTCTCTATATACCAAGTTCAACGTCTATAGATAAATGATGGACAAGGCTATTTGATATATATATATATATATATATATATATATATATATATATATATATATATATGTGTGTGTGTGTGTGTGTGTGTGTGTGTGTGTGTGTGTGCGTGTGGAGATTAAATATTTTCAAATTCTATTGTCAATCCCGTAAAATTCTATTGTCAATCCCGTCAGCTATGTCTTGCTTCTCTCTCTCTCTCTCTCTATCACTATCTCTCTCTTTCTCCCTCTCTCTCTCTCTCTCTCTCTCTTTACCATCTTTTTTATATTCTTCCCTCTTTTCGTTTTTTTTTTCTGTTAATTATTTATGTCGGTCGCTTCCTAGAAATTATTCTGCTGTTATTTGCCATTTTTTACGCTATTAGATTTCTATGACGTTATTCAGAGAGCAGGTGACGTCATTCAATCTTAGAATAAATGTTTGCTGCTTTCAGATATCTACGTTCGTGCTACTCCTCGCCTGCATACAACATCATGGATTATCTCTTTACACTCCACTCTATATAGTGTGATACAGAACGTTAAGCCCCCTTTTCAGGGTTCGAAATCAGGAGTAAGGCTTTTTGAGAAGAGTCGAGTTTAGAGACCCATTTACTGAATTTTTTTTTTTTACTAAACTGTTGGAGAACAATAAGATTATATTATTTAATTAGAATTCATTATTGAGATGAGTATTATTTATTAATTTTATTCATTGCGGACTATTATCATCATGTTTCTTAGTTGTTTCACGACGTTTCGGCCAGCTATTTATCTGGCCTTTGCCAGGTGGTAACCGTGACGGGATAAGAACTCCGAATCTCCCAACTGCATCCACTGCAATTAATGCCTTCCCTAATAGTTGTTGTCGCCTCACCACGTTTTGGCTAAGTAAGCCTCTGGCCGGCTTTGGGTAGGATTGAAACCGCTATCTTCAGAGAATTCTAACCGGGCCCCGAAGGATGAAAAGATGAGGATAATAGTCCCCAATAAATAAAATTAACAAAACGATTCTTCTTGTTATAGCGTAATCACTAACGAAACGATGCGCCGAAAGCATAAAATTCACAAAAGATATACTTTATATTTTAGTTGAAGTGAAGGTGAAGAACGGTTTTACCTTCAGCAGCCTCATAGCCCTCGCTTCTCTTTATTGTGTGCTTTAGTCCTCACATTCATTGAAAAATCTTTCAGACGTTCAGTGAAGAAGTAATGTTTTCTGGGTCAGAATATATTCATATAACATTTATCGTTGGCTAGTTTTTTTATTTTTTATTTTGAAGTAGTATCTCATATCAACTTCTTACATGACGTGCCTTCATGCTTTTCCCTAAGCGATTTCTATAAAAATGAATTTATACATGAATAAGAAAATGTTAAATATGTGTTCCTATTTTTATAGTTGTTGTAGAACAAAGGGGAAGAGTTATTAGCTAAGATATCGAACATGTTTAAATCGATAATTTTAGGGTCATTAATTATTTAAAGGTCTGAAAAGTCGTAATTAAAACTCTTGTATTCAATAATACAAGCTATACTTGATAAAGCGTTATTCATAAGAGTCAGTGTTCACGTTTGTTCATAGCAGAAAAAAGTTAAAGTACAAAAGTCAAAAGTATTTTTTAAAAATACATTTGTTTTGATAAGCCGGAGATGATAATAAGTTAATGATTGTTGCGTATGTTTTTTTTTTCAATAAGGTCTGCGTGCGTGTGGTTAATGACATTAATGGCCTCTACTTTACACGGCCATTTTTATCGAAGTAGCGTTGTGTCTCTCCGACCACGCCGTGCATTTTTTTTTCTTTAATTATGCATTGAAATAGCAACCCCAAACTCGACATTTGGGAACGAGAGAAGCGAGATAATGCAAAAACGCTGTCGCGGATTTCACAAAAATGTTACCGAAGGAAAAATTTGTCATTATATGAAAATGTATATGTGGCATCAAAAACGACAATTTCGATCACATAAAGAAAATAATCTTGTAACGTTGTACACCTTCTTTTTTTTTAACTGTGTGGTTACATTTTAACGGAGCAAACACGTTTTTGTCTCCTTTTCCGGCTGCGTGTGACATTTCGTCTATGCTTTAACACCAGCCATGCTGCAAAAAGCGCTCTCCCGAACACTCTTCTTCGAATTATTACGTCCTTTAAAATCTCTGTTGTGACGTCACCTCGCAGACTGCCTCGGTCATTTGTGTATGGCTGCTGCTAGACCTCTTATGTGAGCGTGCCAATGACCATCATCAGAGCTTCTTTTATCTCATTAATTGTCTCATAACGACAACATTTAAGTCCTTCCTTGAGTTTAGCGAATAACCAAAAGTCACAGGGGGCAAGGTTTGAACTATAGGAGGGTGAGGGACTTTCTTGATGCCTATCTTGGTCAAATAGTCTGTGACAAGGATAGAGTTATTGACTGCACCCCTAGGACAAACTTCATGCAATCTTCCACATACTATGTTCCTTTGGATAATTATGTGTGCAGTTCCCACACTGACATCAAACTCTGCACTTATTGACTCTTTAGACACATGACGGTCCTTATTCATGAAATACTTTATTTCGCTAATTTACTCTGTTTTTTTCTACTTCCTTACTCCTCCAGAATCTCTCATAATCACTCACAAACTTTCTGCGAACCTTGAATCTCGTATTTTACTAAAAAACTGAGGCGCAATTCATGCAAGATGGCCCAAAGCATTCTGAAGCATTCAATACATTTCTATGGCATTTCCCCAAGTTTAAAACAGAAGGTAATTGCATATCGTACTTCTAAAGTGTCCTCACGTTCAGATTACATTCCTTTTAGAAATTCACCAGATGTCACAATCTGACTTTAGTAGGGTGTATTCCAATTCCTACTCTTTGAACCTGAAATCATAAAAAAGTGGCGAGTCATCTCATACGATGTACAGCAATAACATACTGAATTTTCAAGAATGCCTGTTCAAATAAATCTGCAAACTTATTTAAAACATTTTTTTATCTTACGCATTCAACGGATATTATTCTCACGCAGAAAATATTGCATCTACCTCAATTCCGTGAGTGCAAGTATATATATTGGGCGAGTATATTTCATTTAGAAAAGGATAACAAGAAATATAGTTAAGTTGATGTCAGCTCAGTGTATTCCAATGTCATTTCTACCCCCAGAAGTCATAGATAAGGACCGTCGTGTGTGTAAAATGCAAATAAGAGCAGAGTTTAATGTCAGTGTGGGAACTGTGCACATTATTATTCGCGAGGAACTGAAGATGCGGAGGATTTACGCAGCTGGAAGAGATAGTGATGGAACAGGTATAGGCAGACGGTTGGATGAATTTGAACGAATTGCTCAGGTAAAGAACGGCGTAAATTTGTGATAAACAAATGAGCAGTAAATATCTGTCGCTTGTAATATTCAGTCTCTGCTGTTGGCAAAAGATAAAGCAATGCAAACGTTTTAAGAATCTCTCTAAATTCGATGCTGTTTCTATTGTGAATCCTTATATTCAGACGCCATAGTCGCTACAGAATTGCCGAAACGAATTAAGATTGCAATGTTTTGTGGCGTTGCACTTTACTTTAGTCCTTCACGAAAATAAACTAGAAAGAAAGAAAGAAAAATCCGGGTTGGCATTTTTTAAATTCTTTAACACGGGCATTTATTCCCGTTAATTTCGTGTCTGAATATCGTCAATCTCGCCCGGTACACATTTTCTTCTCCGACCTCAAGCCGGTCGTAGCTAGTAATTTCTGGCCGTCTACTTTACGCGTCTATTTCCATTTGTAGTCGACTGTTTCTCTCCGACAACGCGTGGTATCTTAGTTTTATCATTCTGCCATTATTTGCTTGCGTCTTAATTCTGTCTGTTTTTATCTTTTTTTATCTTCACTAGAAAAGCTTCTAATTCTTATGTTTCTTATTTTCGTTACTACATTTCTTACCTGTGTGTCACCGCTTATCAAGGCGTATATACCACTCGAAGATAAAATTTAATGTGTGCAAGGGGTCGGAGATACAACAGCGTAACCATCGGTAATGGTATAAACTGGGTATAATTTGATTATTTAAGAAGACAGCTCAACAAGAAATTGATAACACTCGAATTGAAAATGGCCATATTGATGTAAGCTGGAAACAAGTGCTGCGATATAGAACTCGATTGGCTGCTAGTTCAAAGAAAAGAAACATTGCCTATAGAAGTTGAAATTGTTGACAGTCCTTATAGATAAACGTGTGTTGGGAATGTTTGCCGAGAGGAAGTGCATCATCGATGCTTAAATGAATCATTGCCTGTTTCCTCACGAATAAGTCCCTATGTTCTCTAAATTTATCAAGTAATTTACTAAACGAGGAGACGGGGTGTTTCGCAGATTGTTAGTCCGTTCGTCACATGTATTTTCTTTATTTTTAAACCTAAATTATCTACAATCTCTTTTACTTATTTAAAATTCAACCATGGAATTTCCAAAGTTGCTTAAATCTAAAATCAAATCATATTTAATATTTGAACATAGTAAGAAAATCGATAATGTTTATTTATTACATTTATTTGAAACCATTTTTAGATGTAAACATATTTAATTTTGTTGCACCGATCTCGGAATCTATTTTATTTGTATACTGACTCGATATTTACATACGAGACAAAAAGCCCAGACCATTTAAAATTAAAAAAATGAGAATGGAATAAAACATGTGTGTATGTGTAGGTACATATATATATATATATATATATATATATATATATATATATATATATATATATATATATAATGGGTTAATAAATTCCAACGAAAGAAAGATGTATATTTACATAAGGGAGTAGTCACCAACAATGTGTATTTTTTAACATTATTTTATTATTCCGTGTCTTGGTTTTTCATTGAGAGTTATGTTTGGATCATTGTAATAATGTTTTTAAGTCATTGAAATCGTTTACGTACGTTTCAGACGGTCTGATGCGTCCTCGTCAGAAATTATTTTCAAATGTGTAAAAATGGCGATTTTCGTTAGTTTGAAATTATTCCAAGGGGTGGAGGCTTGTAAGTGTTTATTATACATTGGTATGCTTTTTTTTATTGCTTTTTATTTAGTTTGTCAAGGGAGATTTTTTACCTGGCTGTAGTCGGTCAGTCGCTATTTCTTTCTGCTAATGTGTTTTTTCTTTTCCTTTAGGGTGGGGTAGGGTGTGTGTGTGTGTGTGCGTGTGTGTGTGTGTGTGTTTATGTGTGTGTGCGTGCGCGTGTGTGTGTTTGCTTTTATTGGTTTGGGAATGTGTATATTTTGGGGTTATTTGCTTTCTTAGGAAGGCTGCTGTGGTCCGAGGTCGTTACTAATGTGTATGTGTAGGGAGGGGGGACTTGCTCTTCTGAAGTAAGGGTAGGGGTGCTTTCATTCTATTTTGATATTTATTTTTTGGATTCTTGGATTTTAATATTGTGATTTTTTTCGTTTTAGTTTTATATTATGTTTGTTTAGAAAGAGGGGTGTATTTAAAATAGAGGATTTTTAATGTTTCTATTTATTTGTTTCCCCATGTGGGTATAGCTAGACCCAGATTTTGTTCCCCAGAGGGGGGGCATTGGGGGGTGTAGGTATGGGGGGATGATAGAAAGGAAGATAGTCGTTTCAGTCATGAGGGGGTTCTCCTCCACTGACTGAGGAGGGAGCGAGGTGTTGGAACATATATTATACTACGGTTCTAGGTGTCTCCTAGTGTTGTTGGTTTCGAGGTTAAGTAGGGTTGGTATTGTTCAGTGTGTTGTATTAAAGATAGGGGTGTTTTGTCTGTTTGTGGTTGTATGCGCGCACGTGTGTGTGTTTTAATGTGGCGGTTCTGATTTAAGTGTGAGTGTGTGTATGTGTATATGTATGGGTGTGCATGCGAGTGTACCTTGCATTTCATGTTTTTGTGTGATGGTATTAGGTTCTGTTCAGTTCAGGAGTGAATTTGGTGATGAAGTTTTTTTTCTTGGGTAAGTAAATAAAAATAATTGTCTGTTTGGAAGATTGGCATTATTTTGAAGCTGTTTCTGTTCCAACACCTCGCTCCCTCCTCAGTCAGGGGAGGAGAACCCCCTCATGACTGAAACGACTATCTTCCCTTCTATCATCCCCCCATACCTACACCCCCAATGCCCCCCCCTCTGGGGAACAAAATCTTCCCTACACTAGGAACCGATCCTGGGTCTAGCCATACCCACATGGGGAGACAAATAAATAGAAACATTAAAAAATCCCCTATTTTAAATACACCCCTCTTTCTAAACAAACATAATATAAAACTAAAACGAAAAAAATCACAATATTAAAATCCAAGAATGCAAAAAATAAATATCAAAATAGAATGAAAGCACCCCTACCCTTACTTCAGAAGAGCCAGTCCCCCCTCCATACACATACACATTAGTAACGACCTCGGGCCACAGCCGCCTTCCTAAGAAAGTAAATAACCCCAAAATATACACATTCCCAAACCAATAAAAGCAAACACACACACGCGCACGCACACACACATAAACACACACACACACACCCTACCCCACCCTAAAGGAAAAGAAAAAAACACATTAGCAGAAAGAAATAGCGACTGACCGACTACAGCCAGGTACAAAATCTCCCTTGACAAACCAAATAAAAAGCAATAAAAAAGCATACAAATGTATAATAAACACTTACAAGCCTCCACCCCTTTGAAAAACTTCAAACTAACGAAAATCGCCATTTTTACACATTTGAAAATAATTTCTGACGAGGACGCATCAGACCGTCTGAAACGTACGTAAACGATTTCAATGACTTAAAAACATTATTACAATGATCCAAACATAACTCTCAATGAAAAACCAAGACACGGAATAATAAAATAATGTTAAAAAATACACATTGTTGGTGACTACTCCCTTATTTATATATATATATATATATATATATACATATATATGCACACAAACACACACATAATATATATATATATATATATATATATATATATATATATATATACGAGAATACCTGTGACCCGTTGGGTCAGTATGTTTTATTAGCTTTGGAATTCATGTATGAGCGTGACACTTGTGACGTACAGAAAATAGTTTCTTTTTTTGACATAACAGAAACATTTCTATGAAAGTATATTTAAATGAAACATCACGGACGGATCACTCAAACATGAGAAAACTATCTTTCTTATTCGTGTAAAGTTACCTATTTTTCCGAATAATTGCTCAAAAATCGAAAATTAATCATGATTTTCATACGAATCGAACGCCGACGAAAGTCATTTATCAGCAAAAACGCACATGAACCTACCGATGAAAAATATAAGAATGAAAACCCCATATTGGAATCCTTCAACCAAATTATAGAAACTTAAAATCTAAAAAAAAAAATAAATAATAAAACCTGAGGCAAAAAAATAAAACCTAAATAAATATAATAAAATAAAACTAATATTGAAACAGATTAGTAAATGTCTCAACAAATTCATCGTTCTCACACAACTATTTTATATCTAGAGATGTAAACAAAAAATAAAAAAAACGAAGGAAGAAAAGGGGACGGATAGAGAGTAGTAGTAGTAGTAGTAGTAGTAGTAGTAGTAGTAGTCTTGGCTTTACTAAAATTGTTCTTACGTTTGTCAACGGGTTAAAGTTGTTTAGTTGTAAGAAAATAGCGACAGTATAGTTTAATAAAGAATAGTTGCAAAACACGCCTACTCTTCCAATGTTAAATAATAATTTCGAAATAATAACGTTAATATTTCAGTCCGCAGGTCAAAATCTGCAAAAGAAGCGATTTCTTTTTATTTGTTTACGTTTTTATGGGTTAATGTTTATGCGCGCATGCGCAACCGGATGTCGTAAACCGGAAAGGTGGTTACATCACTTGTTACAAGGTCATTTGATTTTTATAATATACATATATATATTTATATATATATATATATATATATATATATATATATATATATATATAACACAAACGAAACTACATGTGTCATTTTTTTCTTTAGATTTATATGTTTCAAGAATATGGTAATTATCAGTTTAACGAAAAAAGATATTTTATGACAGCACATTGATTTTTTCTGTCCTGACAGGGTTTATTTTCTGAAAGAGTTTATTTTGTGGATTTATGTCACCTGGAGGCAATTAGTCGAGGGACAGACAACAAATGTTATCTTTCCGAAAGTATCTTCCTCACAGCCATGTTGTCATACAATGTTCATGGGGTCTAGAATAACACACTACAATGTGGAAGAATAAATATGTCAACCTAAAGAAAAAAAATGAACGCTATATTTTAAACTTCAGCCTCAATCATCGCCTCGATGCGGATCCGGAACCGAGAGAATGGCTTTTCCACAAGCGCCAGTGAGGGATCGGCAAATACTCGACTGATAGCGGGGATCAGGATCGATTTGGTACTTTGGTAGTCCGATGATGCTCTCGACGTATGACCACACGAAATAGTGCAGCAGATGGAGGTGGGGAGAGAAGGGAAACCAGTTAGGGAAGTGTACAAAGTCGTACCCCCCTTTCTGAAGCCAAGTCTAGGTCTCTTTAGACTTATGGCCCGAGTACTCCTGATACTCGCAGTGATTACCTGATTGAACGAGGGTATCACCACACACTTCAGTACATCCAGGTATACTGTTCTGTTGACTTTCAAGTCGACTTCGAAGATATGAGGTAGTATGATGTTTCCTTCACTTAAAACCACACCAAAGAATATAACCATGTCCGGAAACTTTATTTTCATACTCCCATTAATCGAAGCAATCAATCGATGCATTTTGAGGATGCTGGCAATGATCTTATTGTCATCACTTTGATTAGTATAGATCATGAGTTGTACAGCGGCGCATCTCCAATCTTGCTCGTTGAACATTGTGTCACTTTCAGACATGATAGAAAGTTCCTATCACTCTAGGGAGTTCTATACATCTGGCCAACTAGTAGATGGTTTTCAACCAAAAAAAAGAAGAAGGTTTTTATCAAAGGTTAATGAAATCTCGTCGTCTTTTTTAGGGAGGGGGATGCAACTGGAGTTTCCCGGAAAAAAATGTTCTGGTACTTTTTTATTCATATTCTGTTTAATATTTCAGCAAAATTACAAAAAAACTTCAAGGTGTAGTTATTGAGAAAAATGCAGACAGGCGCACGGACAAACAGGCGAACGGACAAACAGGCGAACGGACAAACAGATAAATTTACAGGTCTACACTCCTTTTGTCGGGGGACGAAAAATTATTACCGCAAAAGCAGAAATGTACGGCGTATAAAATCAACATTAGGTTTCTTTATATAAGAAGGGCGTGTTTGAGATTAATGATTGTTTTTAGAACAAACTTGAACCATGATACTTGACTTTTACATTGGAAACTTAAATTCAAGTCATTATCACCGCAAAAGCAGACGGGGCCGGCGAACAAAATAACACTAGGTTATTTGATATAATAGAGGTGGGTTCAAAATAAATGTTTCTGTTTTAAGCACAGTTGAACCACGATACATGACCTCAACAGGTTATATAAAAATAATTGTATCTAATCAACAGTAAATTCTCCATAGTGCAATATGGACGAAACTAAGTGACTGCCGGGAGACATATGGTGTTTACTCCCGGTGCACTGCAGTGGGTCGCGTACTAGAACAGACAATCAATCAAGTTCATGTTAAAAATGGGGGATTTCACTTATTTTGATGTCAATAAATACAGGGTGACTGAAACGTCACTGAAGGGTTATAAAAGGGTTATAAAACTTAGTCATTTTACAATTAATGATAATATTTTTTCTCTATTTCAGATATTTTACTAAAAACTATTTTGAAAATTAATTATGTATAATTATAGCACTGCAGAATGTGCGCAAGTTGTAACATTAGTTTACCAAAATCAGGGGTCAATTGTTTTGACTCAAAGAGCTTACCGACCGCATTTTCATGTAAGAGATAGGTGAAGTCACACACAATCCGAAAGAGTTCCCAAACCCTGCAGGAATTGAAGAAAAACATCAGGAACGAAATGATGTTTTATCGCAATCAACGTATTCTGCAATCTGTCATGAACAATGTTTTGGAAAGAGCACAAATATTCTAAGCTAAAAATGGACAACATTTAAAAGATATAATTTTACATGAATAAAGATTGTCTAAATATTTCATTTGCTTTCATTCAACAATGTTCTAGTCAGATTGTGATAAATATATCCCTAAAACTAAAGAATATATTCAAGGTCAAAATCATTCAGTGACACTTTGGACACGCTGTATATGAGAAGATGAAAAATTCGTTGATCCTCAATCAATCCGGGGCAACGTGGAGTTACTCGATTAGTATATATATATATATATATATATATATATATATATATATATATATATATTTCAAGTATAAAGGATTTAGTGTTTACCTGATATACGCAATGGTAAACTTAAATCTACTATAAAGACCAGTATACAATGCATATTATGCACAGTATATATATATATATATATATATATATATATATATATATATATATATATATGTATATATATATATGTAGTCATAAATTGCCAAGATAAACAAGTGAAAAAATGTTAGGTATGTAAATATATATATATATATATATATATATACATATATATATATACATATATTTACATATCTAACATTTTTTCACTTGTTTATGTTGGCAATTTATGACTATTTCGGTTTCACTTAATGCCATAGCGAGAAAATTCTAGCATTGATACAAATATAATTTGCTGATTTCTGTCCGTCCTCTTATGAGAAGTATAGTAAGAATAGCATTCTTTTAAACTCTGCAAAATAAGAACTTCTTTTTTTTTTAAATTATTCCATCGAACAATAACTTGTGAATGTAATTTTCATCTTGGAGCTTACAGTTTTAATTTTCTTTCTCTTATATAATATAATATATATATATATATATATATATATATATATATATATATATATATATATATATATATATATAAGGGAGGTGGTGTTTGATCAACACTGATTGGGGAGCCAAGCATGTAATATAGTGTTTTGTTTCTAAATCCCCGAAACATTGTTTCATGGTAAACAACTGATGATCCCTTAAAAATAAATTTTTATTGGTACTATATTGAATTCGAGAGAGCAATTTATGCAGTGGTTGCAGGTTATTGAATGACTTACTGACTAAATTGTTTTCTAATGAATGATATTTTTTGTATAGTTTTAGAGGTTAAAAACTTCCAACACTATATATATATCGTAAATATATAATTCATGTACATATTATTTAACATTGTCTCTTATTTTCTCTGAGATTGGTGCTTTAGAAACAAATAAATACATTCATGTGTTTCTAAGTGGATTAAAGCAGTACCATTTAATTTAAAACAGTTTCTTACAGTTTAAATAAATATTACTTTCTTAAAGCAGTTCAGTCTTTATCTATACCGGCAAATTAAATTGATTACGTTTCTCCCAGACTAGAAATTAGAAAACGCTAATGCTATTAAGTCTTATTTTCATTTGAATTAACTTTTGAAATGAGACGAGTTTTAAACAAGTGCGCCATAAGGATCGAATCTATATATATTTTTTTATCAAATAATTCAGAAATTCATTTAAATATGGCTGCCACCTGAAGTCATTTTTAACCGGAGTAAGGAGCACTTGTTTTAGTACGAATAGAAACCCAAACAACCAGTAAGAAGTTCTTCTAATGCAACTCTGGGAAGCGTTGTAGAGCTTTGTCGGCGTCTAAACTCTAAGCTAAGCGTCGGCGGTTATCCTAAATAACTCTCTTTTTACGTGAGTTAAAATCCGATCATTAATCAAAATTTAAAAAAAATCCGGTAGAACTTTATTGTTAACCTAAAACTTTCGCATATTAATTTATGTGATTAAAC
The DNA here is from genome assembly GCF_053919585.1 of Euprymna scolopes. Lineage (NCBI taxonomy): Eukaryota > Metazoa > Mollusca > Cephalopoda > Sepiida > Sepiolidae > Euprymna > Euprymna scolopes. The sequence goes on from NC_136491.1 coordinate 36,883,003, forward strand.
TAAAATATATATATATATATATATATATATATATATATACATACATATATATACGAGCAAACGGTTAATAAAACATGTTAAAAACACTTTGAAATGAGTAAAAAACATACTTAATCTGACAAGGAAACACTAGATAAGTGGATAGTCCTTAATCCGCGGAGTTTCGAAGAAAGACTTTCCCTCTCATCAGAGGGTAGGAATTAGCAAAATGAGGGATCGGATTTTGCATGCAAAAGTATTTGATGAAACAACAAATAAGTAAAAGATCTTACTTGAAAACAAAATAAGTTAAGCAGAGGTAACATGGTGAAGAAAAAGGTGACTACAGATGAATGGATAGTCTGGTGGAAGATAAATAATCCAGTGACGGTAAAATCCAAATATATAACTTTTTATTTTCTATTTTATATATATATATATATATATATATATATATATATATATATATATATATATATGTATATATACATATATCTATCTATCTATATATATATATATATATATATATATATATATATATATATATATATATATATATATATTAAAATACTGGGATACGGCATTACAAATGAGTAAAAAATACAGTACAGTTCTTAATACGCATGTATATTATCAAATAATCTTATAAATAACGCCGTAAGGTGAGGCAAATACCGTAAATATTGGCCGGAAAAACATCGTATCCCTAATCCTTACATGAAAAAGAACGTATGCCAGGGCCACAATATTCTGGTTTTCTACTATATATATACATATATATATATATATATATATATATACATATATATATATATATATATATATATATATATATATATATATATATATATATATACAAGCAAAAGTACCCGTCGTTGACTGGGTTCAAAAACAGCCTACATACAATGGACTCTGATTTATGAAAGTAAAATAGGTTTTGAAAAGGAAGGGTTTTAAAGAGATAGTTTCGAATTCGGGGGTATCAAACCCAAAGCAAAATATGATGAAAGTAAAAATAAAATGGATAAACCCCATAAGTTATTATTCCCTACCAGTTCACACTGAAGCACTTATCACAATATTCTGTGGATCTATATAAAAAAAAAACAACTTGTTAAACTTTGCGACATATTTCAATTCTATGGAGGTAAGGCGTGAACGAACACCCCATAATTTTATTATACCAGATTTCTTCAAACTGAAATATAATTATCAAAGTATACTTACATAGATGGATATGAAAACTGTTTATTAGCCCACAGACCCCACAAGTTTAATGAAACACCGTTTTGCTGGATCAAACATACTCATTCGTGTGTTTCGATGCATGTTCTATCATTATATGTAATCAGTTTTTTAAAATACTCAACTATATAGGAGCCTATTCGTGACCACACACACACACACACACACACACACACACACACACACACACAAATACAGACATTAAGCTTTATATATATATATATATATATATATATATATATATATATAGAGATATATATATAGTAACAAGATTCTTGCAGTCGACTAAAAGCGATAGCGTGATTTTGAGGCTGTTTTATAGACTAGGCTCCTGTTTCGGATAAATAGACATAAAGTGAACAGGAGATATAAGCCTGTTTCATTAATCTGCTTCTCTCTCTGTCTCTCAGTATATATATATATATATATATATATATATATATATATATATATATATATATATATATATATATATATATAATTCACCTCCCTTTAAAACTCTCGACTGTCCAAATTAAGAAACAACACGCTCTCCTTTTCTTTTAAAATATAATTCACACCCGGATATATTTTTATATACAAAACGAATTAAACCTTGATTTTTATTCAATAACGTTTTCTTCCTCGGTCTGGCGAGACCAGCATCTTCAAATTAAAACGGCACTGAAACATGTATGCACATATGTAACTAAAAATATTTCTATAATGAACTAAAAAAATACGTCTTTTTCCTTCATTGAGCAATCAATAATAATCATGCGTTTCTTAAGGGGGCGTATTAGATCTAGGAAACTTATCTATACAACAATTATATATATATATATATATATATATATATATATATATATATATATATATATATATATATATCCTGATTTTCTTTTCTTTTTCTCTATGCGAACTACGAGTCTCGTCTATATGTCATCTTTGTTGATCGAGTGCCGGAATCTCGGAATTGTCACAGTCTCGTTTTTATTGTTTATACTGGACCCAACCTGCCCTTCGCGGCTTAGGCGAGAAGATCAATGTATACAAAGTTGTGCATATATATTTAGTTTTGCATATATATATATATATATATATATATATATATATATATATATATAGAAGGAATCACCAATTATAAAGGCCCATGGGTTACTCGAAGATAAGGGTTAAAGAGTGTACAGTGGCCAAAAGGAAAATATCATAATTATCGTTACATATATATATATATATATATATATATATATATATATATATATATATATAACGATAATTATGATATTTTCCTATATTTGCTCGGTGGGGGAGCAAATAAATACAATCTGTTCCGACAGATACTGCAAGCAAAGACCATATGTGGGGGTAACTCCAAATATCAGACCTTGGTCAATGTAGGGGCAACCCTTCATACCAACAGTTACTATCCAGCTCCCATTTCCCACCCATCGAAAACTGGTCCCCTTTTCCCTCCCCCTCCCTTTCTCTCCACATTAAAAAACGGCCGTGTGCCTAATTTGCTCAGTGGGGAAGCAAATAAATACTACTGGCGCGGTGATATCTGATGCTACTTTCGATAACGTTTGCCTCACAAGTTTGGACATATCAAAACAATTCTCCTGAATGTGTTTCGGCGTAGTTAAGACTACCTCATAATTTCCGTGGCTGAATTTACACTATTTCATACACCGTGTTCTTCATTGTGATCACAACTATTTACACGACGTGTCTGCAGTTTTATATGAAGCTTTATACAAAAACATCTTGCCCATTTATAAAATGAGTTGTCCCTATATTTAATGCGGTTTTGGCTCATGCCCATGAAATGCCGATGGAGCTGCCGATGCATTTTTTTTGCAGACAAAGGTTATCTTTCACTAAGATGCCGGCTTTTAAAAGTTTCCCTTCCAATCTGTGCGTCATATCCTGAAGCCGTGGGAGGGAGATAAATAACTTCAATAAATTTCGAACTGATTTCTTCATTTGGTGCATGGAGAGATAATGATATTATTCCGTATATACACTTACACTCGGACACAGTATTGTTTCGTTGTTTCACAGCTCATCAGTGTGGCTAGACACACAACTACCTCAACCCGATCACCCAAACGACAGTCGGAGCTTTTAACCGTTGCACTATACTGCTGTTGTTATGTTTTCATTGTCAAAAGTACCTAAACTCATTTTGTTTTACACACAAAGAGCCTTGCTTCAAACGCTAATGGCAATTTGTATATCACTTCCCAAATGCCCAACCTAAGACTGGGAGTATTATACTCATCCACATACAGTACTGTTTCGCTGTTTCACATCTCAGCAGTACGGTTAGACAAGCAACTACCTGAAGCCAGGTTCGAAACCCAATCACTAAACGATAGTGGGGGCTTATATATATATATATATATATATATATATATATATATATATATATATATATATTGTATATATATATATATATGCGCGGCACTCTCTTTCTGTATGAAGCCAACGATTATCTGGAGGCATTTCCCTTGGAAGGTCCTCAGACTATAGATCATCCAAGACTCACATCTGTACGGAAGTGTGGTGATGCATACTGCTCTGCACACTAGTATTTTGATATGGGATCTAGCGTTGCTGTTCTGAAAACACTCTTCTACGTAACTGACCAAAAAATGATTCTCCATCTCGTCTGCCAATGAGCTGAGTGTGGCGTCTACTATCATCCAATGCCAGCTCAGATGGCTGGGGCACATGATTCGAAATCCCAGCCACAGACTACCGCGTAGAATCCTCTACAGTCAATTACTCGAAAGCCGGCGCAGCACCGCTGGACACAGGATGCATTTAAAAGGCCTCATCAAACAACTCTAAGGAGGTGTCGAATAGACCCCTGTTCACTATGAGAACTTCCTGCAACTGTATTGGACTGCATTGAGAAGCAGCGAATACAAGGCCATAAAATGTATGAATTTTTCACGACTCTTTTTCGTTCTTATGAAGTTATACTTTTCATTGGAACAAATATAATTTCAAATATCGTACTGGCATTTTATTTTCTTCATTTATCCAGAAAATGTCTTACAATAAAAAAAAAAACAAACATTGTTTTTTTCTCTTTCTTATCCCTCTATCTCGTCGAATACTATTTCCATTATTCATTTCATGTGTATACAAAGTTGTGCATATATATTTAGTTTTGCATATATATATATATATATATATATATATATATATATATATATATATATATAGAAGGAATCACCAATTATAAAGGCCCATGGGTTACTCGAAGATAAGGGTTAAAGAGTGTACAGTGGGCAAAAGGAAAATATCATAATTATCGTTACATATATATATATATATATATATTTATATATATATATAAATATATATATATATATATAAATATATATATATGTATGTATTGAGTTTAGTATATATAATATATAAATAGCTATTGTCCTATAGAAAAATGCTTTACACATCTATAAAAGACCTAAAAGTATATTCCCATGTAATATTTACCAGGAAAACAGTTAAAATGTTACCGAAACTTTAAATACTACCCGAAGCAGTTTGTTAGGGCCTAATCTCTTGAAAACTATAAATGCATCCTATATTTTATGAAATGTATATCACGTATAAAATTTTATAGAGAAGGCAATGGAAATGGTTCTGAATTTGTAAATGCCTTCGTAAACTAAGAGAGTTATGGAGGGTCGAACATCCTTTCTTTGCCACACGTTTTTATTTTATTGTCTTTTCACCCTAAACAAGGCACTGTCACTTTCATATACGGCGCTATTATCTGAGACATAACTGCAAGGACCCTATGTAAGGTGTTTAGCAGCAACATCATGTTTACGTAACACTTCAATTTTTGCATGGCAGTACAGTCAGGGGAAAAGGAACCCGGAAGGGAATTCCAAAGTCTAGACGTTTGGGGGGAAGAAATTTTTAGAGTAGAAGGCTTTCTGGCATCTGTCGATTTTTACTGTGAAGGGGTGGGATTTTGCTGCTTGTCGGGTTTGTCGGGGATATTTACGTCGAGGTGATACAAGGGGTTGAAGTTTGTCAGAGCATCTACCATTAAAATACTTGTAAAAGGGGTAGAGGGATGTAATATTTCATTGATTGGACGTAGGCTGAACCTAGCTGACAGTTCTGGACCAATTAGGTTAGCGACTCTCTTTTGAACCCTGTCCACCAGTGAGAAACTAATAGCAAATGCACCAGATCTCTACCAAATATGTACAAAAAAATGTAAATGCAACAGAATTGCCCAAGATCTGTACGTTATCCTCTACGGGTAAACAATTTCCGTTCCCCGCTTCATGCAGCTCATTGAGATAGAACCCACTATAGACTTGAAAATTAACGAAATTGAAACCATGTGTACAGGGAACAGATTAAAAGAGCTTTTTTTTACATAGGCATCACCACATTATCAAGGGCCAGAGGCCACTCAAGGATAAGGGTTAAAGAGTAGAAATTGGACAATATAGTAATCATTAGTAATGAAAATTTGGTAAATTTGATAACTTATACAGAACGGCTCATCAAGAACTTATTTACTTTAGACTCGAACACAACATGAAACATATTGTAGTCAGCCGGAAAGCAGGAAAACGGAAGACAATTCCACAGGCGTGCAGTTCTAAGAAATAAGCTTTGTTCATGGAATCTACGTTTAGGTTTAGGCACAGATAAAGAGTGGGGGGAATTATTGATTGTGTTTACAGCTAGACGAGTGTTTCTTGTGAAAGTTTGGCGAGGGGGGACCATAGACTGAAGCTCAGTCGAACACTTTCCATGAAAATAACGATACATCAGAGACAAACTCGCAACATCTCTTCTGTGAGATAGAGGTTGCAAGGAGGAGAAAAGGACATCTCCTACGAGGCTACGAAGTCTATTTTGAACTCTATCAAGGCAGGACAAGTCCTTTCTAGCAGCTCCTGCCCAGATGTTGCAACAGTATTCCATCCTTGGACGTACCTGGCTCTTATATTGATAGGGAATAGCATCAGCAGTGAGATATCTACCGGATCGATAGAAAGATCCCACCATTTTTCCAGCGGCCTTGGCAACAGATTTGATGTACGTGTTCCATTTAAGATCAGGAGTAATGGTCAAGCCCAGAAGCTTTTTTCAACTATATTAAGGTGCGGAAGAGGAAGTTGGGTGCAATAAATACCAAGAAAGGAATATAATGTTATGTGCATAGCGAAAAATGCGCAATAATACTCCCTTTTTTTAATATATTGCATATAAGCGCTGGGAGAGATGTCGGCCGCAGCGAATTGTTGGCTGGCTTGCGAGGAAATTAGCAGCAACAGTAGCCGAAAAGCGCGCATACGAAAATTTGAAAGTTTGCGCGGAAAGAAAGAAAAAAGTAGAGAAAATACAGCACATGCTACAGACAGAAGCCAAGTGAGCATCGAGGAAGATGGCCGTGTAAAGACACAGTGAAGAAATGACTGGCGTGAGCAAAAAACAAAGTGGGCGTCGAGCAAAATGGACGTTGAAAGCGAAGATGAAAAAGGCTGGCTGCGGCTGGCGTATGGTCAGAGAAGAAAAGTGTACCCCGGTCGAAATGGGCGATGGCGAGTGATGTTTAAGTAGTGTCGAAACAGTAATAGAGGAAAAAAAAATTTTTGTAAAGAAATATACCGACCCGGAGTTTTTGGCTAATTCCTTTTCTTTTCTGTGTTACTACAACGTAAGAATATATATATATATATATATATATATATATATATATATATATATATATATATATATATATATATATATATATTATTCCTTAATTGGAATTCATTTTTTGAGATGAGCATTATATGTTAATTTATTTTTATTTATTTAAAAGATAAAAAAAAAACAACTAATAAAGATGAGACTAATAGTCCGAAATAAAAATAAATTAACATACAACGTAAGAATTTCAACACTACCCTAAGCGGTTTGTTAGAGTCTACTCTCCTGAAAACTATAATTGCATCCTATATTTTATGAAATATATATATATATAGATAGATAGATAGATAGATAGATTGTCTGCTTTAGTCGGGGATCCACCGCGATATACCAGGAAAAATCCCCACTTGCTTCCCCACAATGCTTTGATCCACAGTATCTTGACATCTACATTGCGCTGTAGAGAACCTACTGTGAATTTTATGAATACATTTTTATATGATGGCTTGAATTAAAGTTTAAAATCTAAAAAGTAAATATCATGCTTCAGTTTCTCTAAAAAACATTTATTTCGAACGCAGTTTTATACGGCAGACTTTTCTGTTTATTTGGTGATAAAATGTAGTGGGTACACTTCTGATTTTAAGGGTGAAAACTTGGAGCAAAATCGAACTATTACTTTCTCTAATCGGACTTTTCGATTATTGATATTTTCTCTGAATACAAACCTTATAATACTGTAGACATATAAATTATATTTGAATATATGAAATTTCACAAAAATCGATTCAGCTGTTTCTGAGTCTAAAGGTAACGAACTCACACACACACATACACAAACATACACACGCACAGACATGCCCACACACAAGCACAAACTTACCTATACACAAACAAACTGCCGTTTATATGTAAGTGGAAATTTATATATGCATATAATTACAATAATATTACCAGTAAACTTTAGATTTGTTTATAAAAATGAACAGAAAGGGAATACAAATTATTCAGTAGAAAAAACATGTTTTATCGAATTTTCATTTTCAGTTTTCATGTGCTACTAAACCAGCCTCTCCGAAGTTACTGAGTTCTTGGCCTTAGATGCCCCAAACATTTATGTTATCATCATAGTTGCATTACCTCTTTGATTAGTTACAGTTTAATATTTGATTATACAATCTATTTTAATATATATGGTTTTACAATCTATATTAATATATATGGTTTTACAATCTATTTTAATATATATGGTTTTACAATCTATTTTAATATATATGGTTTTACAATTTATATTAATATATATGGTTTTACAATGTATTTTAATATGCAATTGTTCTTTGCATTCCAGTATTCCCTCTGCAGTCGTCTGTCTTTGGATTCACGCATGTCAATGACGCAGGTGTATGCGCGAACCGGAAGTTATAAAGGGCAGATTGTGGCGCTGAAGATGTACGAAAAGAAACATTTTGTCGTAACACATAAGATGAAAAAAGAAATGAAAATCGTAAGTATTGGTTTTTTTTATTTCGTTTTTTTTTTGTAATTTTAATAACTGTTTATTTCTCTAACACACACACATATATTTCTGTAGAATCGTATTTTCTTATAATAGATAGCAATGCTTTTTTAAGAAGTTCAATGTAATTACAGAACAATACAGTGAATAAATGACAAAAAAAAAACATATTCCAAAATTCAAAATGGCGTAATGGAAACGTAATAAAAATATTTGTAGCTTCTCTTCCAATTTTCGGATTTTAATCATCTCAAATCACTCTTCAATTCCTTTTGACGGATTGATTGTTGCTATTTCTTCTGATGAGTTAATGACATGATAGATTCACTGATTGATATAATAATTATGTGATATATTTTGCACTACAAAACAGATACTGTTAAGAATTTTAAAAATCAACTGAATTAAATGAATAAATTATAAGATGGTCAACATCATGAATTTTGGAATATAGTATGTTGTCATTTATTCTCTCTCTTTTTTTCTCTCTCTCTAATATATATATATATATATATATATATATATATATATATATATATATATATAATGCATTGTATGCCCGAGTAACATTCTCAACCAAACTACTCTGTACGATTTAGTTGATATACTTGAAATTCATTTTGTAGGATATGTGAATCTGTGTGAAAAATTTGATTTCGTTTTACTCAGTTAAAATAGCTAGTATAAAATGAAACTTGGTAAGCATATTTTTACATAATGTGCGTCTTCTGCGCCTTCGCAAATACACATTTATACGTAGGAGTCGTTTTTTTATTCACGCTTTATTATCCGTCTAACGATAGCTCTAACGGTAAAGTTGAAGCATTAAACGTTTGGGTTTTGATTCTATCTGATCGCACTAAAGCCATATTTAAAAAAAAAACATCTAGACCAACTACTATATATTTGATACGATTTAGCAATGAAAAGATAACATCTATATGAAATAACATATCGTTTTAAGTGTTTTTTATGACGATGCAACGTTGGGTGGTCATTATTACATATTGAGTACAATATAATAATCAATATTAAATTGGTTATATAATAATAAATATAAAATTTCATGCATCAAAATACAATATTTAAGCGTATTTAACGACAGGGTCATGCCTGTATACCTGCTATTAATAATATTTGCTGAGGAAAAAAAAATAGGCTTAAACCTGTCTGTACGATCTTTTTTTTCTGTTATAATTTAATATAAAATGAATGACAAAATAGCTTGTACATCAAAGAATGCGAAATTTACAGACATTAATGGCCATAAAAGAGTTGGCATCACATACTTGCCCATATATCCTTTGGGGAAAAAATAAAATCATATATTTACGATTTCGTATAACTATCTGAAAAGGGAATTTTCTGCCGTGTGTGTGCGCGTGTGTGCGTTTGTGTGTGAGTTTATGAAGTTTATGAATGTTTATTTATTGCGGACTATTATCCTCATCTTTTTTAGCTATTGTTTTACGGTGTTTCGGTCAACTACTTCTCTGGCTTTCGTGAGGTGGTAACCGCGATGGGATAGGAACTCCGAATCTCCTAACTGCATTCTCAACAATTATTGCTATCTATAGTTGTGGTCGTCTCGTCAGGTAGTTGATTGAAACGTTGTAAAACAATTACTTAAAAGAGACGAGAATAATAGTCCGCAATAAATAAACATCAATAAATAATATTCATCTCAATAATGTTTGGATATGTTAAATGGGGGAAAATAGTGAATTGTTTAATAAGAAAGAATGTATGTTTTTATTATATTTCTTTAAAATTTCAATGAAGCATTATTGAAGTGTTTTAACTTGGCTGTGCAAGAATACCGTTTCAAATGTTAAATAACATATACTAGCAGTTCATTCTGGCTTTGCTCGGGCCCTATTTACTGTTCATAACTTTATATGCGTATGTATATATTAAAAAGTGTGCATATGTATGGTAATGCCTTTCTATATAATAGGCTTCCTTAACTAACATAGTTAACAGTTGCTAGAGACCGCAGAAGGCATTTATTTGTTTTTACTTTGACACTAATTTTGACCCCTTAACATTTATTGTTTTGGGCTCAAATAAAATTAAAATGTCTTACCCATACCCAAGTAACCTACACCTAAAATTGCAAGTATTTAAACCTAAAACTGGCGGGGAGTTAAATAGAATCTGCAACGGTCAATTGTTTCGAATTTTACCTCTTGGCAGACTCTTTTTCGACCCAAAACTGATTAAAACGCTTGCTGAAAGTCTGACTACCCTTTATGTAAGATTTCAAATGTTTAGACCCAAAATTGGGTTAATAGTTTGCTAGAGACCGCAAATTCAAATTTTTTTGAACTTTAACACATTGAAAGCCAAATTTTCAGCAAAAAAAAAAACAATGAAAAAGATTGCCCTCTCATGTAAAATCTCTAATTTTTAGACTAAGATTGGCTGAGTTATTTGTTAGAGAACGCAGAGCCCAATTTTTTTTTTATTATTCCCCCAATTCCGAACCCTTAACATTTACTATTTTGGGCTCTATCAAATTATACAGTTAGATCCATGTCCAAGAAACTTAGATGTAAAATTTCACGTTTTTAGACACAAAATTTGCGGAGGAGATTGGGAGAGTTTTTAAAGGCCAAATTGTTGAACTTTGACCCCTTAACAGCAAAATTTCTGGCCGAAACCGAATTAAGGAAATTTTCCCAAATCTCAATATCCCGTAAGTCAAATTTCGAGTCTTCAGACCGAAAATTGAAAGGTTTTTTTTTTAATTTATTTATTGGAAAGGAAATGTACACAGACACACACACACACACACACACACACACACACACAGACACACACACACACACACACACACACACACACACACACGCACACACACAAACATCCACATTTTCACTTTTATAGATATATATATTACAAAGCCATTAAAAATCAGCGTAGACCTAGGGGTTTTAGCCATTGTTATTGGTGATAGAGAAGGTTTCTTGTAATTATTATCTTTCTCTTTTCTTCATATTTACCTCTATTAGAACAGATAGTACACTAGTTCTGTATCTTCCAAAGAATATGAGGATAATCATCTCATGACCTCCCTACCCCAACCATAATAAAGGGTGAATAAGTGTTAAATAAATGTGAGGACAATATGATCAGTAATGGTTGAACTTGAGTAAGGCTGAATTAAGAAGACGCCTAAATAGAAACGTATATACATTAGATTTGAAAATAACAATGAAAAGCAGTCCTATGGTATTGTGACTCGCAGACGCACAATTCTAGGTTAATTTTGAAGAAAAGTTGGGTTTTTTTTATAGAATAAATGGTTTATCAAGTCGGTTTCTATTTAACCACTAGTTGGGACCCTGACAGGTACTACCAATCCAGGCCAGAGTGGTCCTGCGAGCAATGGCAATTAAAGGGTGATTCCACATTCTCCAAAGCCCGCAACCTGGGGCCTCGCCATCGCATATAGGTAAAGCTTATATCCAGGGCCAGAACAATTTTAGGAAATAGAGTCTGTTCGTGTAATGTTAATTTAACTTTAGACATAATTCAGTGATAAAATTGTTACATAAATGTAATGAAACTTGTTAATGGATCCATGACTTTCTCATCGGAATAATTGTAGTTATTTGGGCAGATCAACTACGTTTTCCTTTTTTTTATTTTTGAGTCGTGCTGCAAAAAAAAAAATTCCAGATTGATTCTGTTAAAACAAGAGCCCAACATAGAAATGGAAGAATCTTGGTTTAACCTTAGAAAGCAGAGCAAATTTTGTGTGACAAGAAGAAAAAAATAAACGCTTTATACCGACAGATCAAATTTGTTTTTTTCTTCTTGAGAGAATATTTAGTTTCAGTTTACATTGCAGAATAAACAAAACATGGTTTACTCCTTTAGTTTTAAGTTTCGTTGTTTTCTTTTACAGCATATCGAACTTTTTTGATTAATTAATGTCGAATGTAGTCGTTATGGTAAAAATATGTTTTATGCGTTAAATACTTTATATATTCAAATATTTATTTATGGTGTTTGCTTTGGTTGTTGTATATAGAAAAATTGTTTTTTTTCTTTTAATGTTTTGGTTATGTAAAACATGATTGCGTTTTACAATAAAAAGGGAAAAGCATTAACGCCTATGTATTATGGATTTTTATATTTACTGATCCGGTAATACAAACAGACGTCCTTATAAACTAAATCCGAACCGTTACTTAATCGAGAACTTATGGAGCATAGTTAGAAAGAAAATTATCTTATAGAAAATATAAAAAACCTAAAAGCCACCCTATGAGCGTTCACAGAGGAGTAGAAAAATATTACTCCACACAAATCTGGAGTCAATAATTTCAGACAAATGCGTTTCGTGCCTCATTATTCAATCCTCAGTGTGGGCGACCGAAAATACATTTTCGAATTACTTAGGACCTCTATCCAGTCATGGCTGATTGAACAAGAGCACGCTACCCCCGTGATGTGAATAAAAGGGTTCCGCTCCAAATTCCGTCCAAATTTCCGAGTTACACAGAAGCATTCTCGAGTTAGACAAGATACACCTGAAGAAGGTCGGATGTTACATCGACCGAAACGTTGTGAAAATCACACTCAAGATGAAATCAGTAGGCCGGTGAATAATAATAGAAATAACCAATCCTCAGCTCCAAAATTAAAAAACGCCAAATGCTATGGAGCTATGTAGCATTAATTAAATATTAATTTAAACATGTCTGTTTTTGTTTTTTAATTTCTTCTTGAATAAAAAAATTGCGAGAAATGTTTTTAAAGTATTGCCTTCTATTTTTCATTCCGCCCGAATAGATCAGGAGGGGTAGTAAATTGCATCGTTATGATGACTGAACGCATGCATTCATGAGCTTAAACTCTCATCTCTGTTACAGTTATTAACGATGCGAGATTATAAGAAAACAACCCCTGCCATGGCGCGCGTCACAAGTAAAGATGACTCACTGATTTCCTATATGCAGAAAAATTGAACTAATCAACATTTACTTGCCTCTGTTAGACGTTTACGAATCAGATTCAGTTAATTTTTGCACGGATAGGGATGGGTTCGTCGATTTCAGTGAGTAGAGTCAGAAAGTGCGCGTCAGACGCCAATGCACAGCGACTCATCAATCGCTGGCTAAATTTCTATGATGCTTGTAGTGCCCACGAGAAAAAATAGACATGACCCGCAAAGGATTAATTGTTTTGATAGTACTACCCCTGTTTTCATCGTCCTGAACGCTTTATTTTAGTTAGAACCAGGGTGATTCATTTGTGGCCAACCCATAGTAAAACAAAAGACATAAGGAAACTCTATTATCGGGAGTGTAAATGCATTGTGTGATATCGTAGTCTACTATGTCTAAGACACGTCATCTTAAAACTACGGTCATTAAGTTCAAGTGAGTTCTCTGTGCAATCGGCTTTATATCCGAACTAGACTTAACGTTAAACGGATTCATTATAAATAATCCCGAGACGGCGGAAATGTCTGTGGAATAAATTGTGTAACCAAAGAAACCTTATCGACAATGAAAGTGTGCGTTTTCCGTACAAGCAACTTGTAACCGTATATGAAAACAAAGAGAAATTCATCGTTAAATGGTTTATATATACGAAGTGCCTTAAATAAGTTTCCAGACTGTTTCCGGCACTGGATATGACTTTAAACTATATCCGATGGTGAGGCCACAGCTTGTGGGTTTTCGGAAGTGTGGAGTCACCATTTAATTGACATTGATCCCAGGTCCACTCTGACCCGAAGTGGTAGTACCTATAAGGGTGCCAACTATGGGTTAAAAAGAAACCGTTTAAAAAAAACAAACAAATATATTCTATTAAAACATCGTTCTGCAAAATCACTGTATTCGGCATTGAATAACCTGAAAAGGGTTGATATGCCGTAAAACAAAAACAACCGACCGATCAACAAGACTTTTTTTTCGTATGGACACTTTTATTGATAGTATACATGAAACTCTAGTGATTTTTCAAATAATCTTCTTCCGGCTTCAATGCACCTGTACCGTTGAAACAACTTCTGTGAGCCCCCATGGAAGTACTATTTTGTGAGCGTGCCACTGACCCTTGTCAAAGCCTTTTTCATCTCCTTAATTTTTTTTCATAACAATTACCTCCAACATTTTCATGGAGCATGACCTAGACTAGAGAAAGGGCGAGGAACTGTCTTGATGCCCATCTTGGTCAAATAGTATGTAACAAGGATAAAATTGTTGACTGGTGCATTATACCGGTGGAAATAACACTGACAGGAATTGAAGAGTGCTTGCTCCTTCCGATCGAATTTCTTCTTGAACTCCCTAAAACTCCAACATAGTATTCCTGGTATACATACATATATATATATATATATATATATATATATATATATATATATATATATATATATATATATATATATATATTGAGGGAATTAGATGAACTGTCTAAAGAGCGGAGTTTATTAACCTTTAAAACATGCCAGTTAATGGATGAACTAAGATATTTACAAGCTTTAAAAGCGAACGAAAAAAATATATATCTGCCTTACTTAACCCCCCAGTCATCTTCCTGATGAGGAGACTTAGTTTTATAAAATCAAATTATAAAATTATTGTTCCAGAGGAATTGTCTATTTCAATAAAAACATCGTTTCCGAAACGATCGTACAATTTATTGATTTTGTTTGTTTTTCCTTTTGAAACCAATTTTTAACAAAGAATCATGAACCATTTTACTCAATATATATGTGTGTCTATATATATATATATATATATATATAGAGAGAGAGAGAGAGAGAGAGAGACAGAGAGAGAGAGAGAGGGAGAGGGAGAGAGAGAGAAAGAGAAAGAGAGGTACCAGGCCATGCATTGGGGTTGCTCAGTGTTATTAAACGAAGAATAAATCAATAAAGAAAAAGTACATGTTTCTTATATGCGTAATTTCACAATGCTTTGAGGTATGTAATATTTAACAATCTCTGCCAATTGCGCTCCCCAAACAAAGATAGCGGAAGTAGACACAGTTGATGCAAGTACACACCCCCCAAGTCTGAAGCGAAACATGAAACAATGTAAAAACACTCGATTTCATAAAAAGTTATCCTAGTTTCAACAGTTCTTGTGTCAATATATTTAATATATCATTTTTAAAAGACTCAATATATAGAAATGCAAAGAATAAACATGTAGGAGTTTTTGTTTCAAGAATTTTTTTCTGTTTTTACTTCCTTTATTATGAAACAATGAAGAAACGATAAACTTGGATTTTTTTACATGTCTTAATGCAATGTTGTAATTATTTTACATTTATTTCAGTTTTTTCTTGTTTGTACACTTGTGCCATCAAAAACAATAGTAAATACAAAATTATTCAATAAATAATTAATAAAGAAATATATTGTAATATTCTAAAACCAAATTCACACCATTGTAAACAAGTGAAGCATGCACTGCCCCTCGTGAGTGCACAGTGAATGAGACATTAAAAAATGACTAAGTTCAGCAGTTGCCTCCTCCTCAAAAGTCTGAAGGAGAATCCGCTCTATGTGTCACCTCGAACCATTGTTCGAGGTGCTACATAGAGCGGACTCCAGAAACCATTTAAAGATTTTGGAGTCTGTCTCTATAGCGGTGCGGAAACCTTCTTTTTGCCGGCAGAAAGAAACATCTAACGCATTGTTTCTCTTTGGGGAACTGTGAATCTTTTCTCCCGCTTTTTTTCCTTGTTGTGCCATTGTTTTAATCGTTTTATTAAACGTTAATAAACTTTATTTTAGTGTCCCCGTAATTTTTGGCACATTCAATAGATCCCCATCAGAACTCTTTACTTTCGACATAGTATTATTATTTTTACGCTATCGATTTTCTCCTGATGAGATGATAGCTGAAAGAGCTCTCGAGAGACTTCCGCCCATTATATTTAAAACTTTATTTAAATTCTGTACCTCTAAACACACACACACACACACACACACACACACACACACACACACACACACACACATATATATATATATATATATATATATATATATATATATATATATTACATTTTCACCCCAAACAAGGTACATTGCCACTTTGGTGTTGGGGGCTACTATCAGGGGTAACAACTACTAGGGTACTATGTGGGGATTTGGGAAGCAAGATGTATGTTTACGTAACACTTTAACGTCTGCACGTCAGTACAGTTGGGGAAGCAGGGACCTGGAACGGAATTCCAAAGTCTAGCGGTTCTGGGGAAGAAACTACTGGAGTAGAAAGATGTTTTACATCTAAAGATTTCTACTGTGTGGGGGTGAGATTTAGCTGCCTGTCGGGGTTGTCGAGGGTGTTTACGTCGTGGGGGCACAAGTGCTTGAAGTTCTTCAGAACATTCTCCATTAAAATACCTGTAGAACAGGCAGAGGTATGCAACATTTCGCCGATGGGACAGAAGCTGAAGTTTAGATTCCAGTTCAGGGCCTATCAGATTGGCGACTCTCTTTTATGCAAAAAAAAAGAAATGAATAAGTCCACCATTTGCCCCCTCGCATTTCGCCTCAAAAGTCCACAAGGCCTTAACATATTTAAATTTGAGTTTAGCACCGTGCAAAACTGTTAAGTAGACATACACAGAAAATTTTGGACAAATATGGTAAAATAGGCACCAAAATGGCGTGTTTATATTAGCCCTAAAAGAGCCCCTGCGGCACACCTTAGAGTTATCGTAAAGTATAGACAAATAAAATTATATAGAAATCAGTGAGTTACAGCTTTTCAAAAAACTTTATAAACATCCAAGGTGTCAACTTTTTAATAAGCATAAAAGTGTCAATTTTACCATTTTAACCCGAAAGTAACCAGTAGGCGGGCAAACGGATTTATCCCGTAAAACCCGTTCTGTTACATTTTTACCCATATCATGTTTGATGTCTATGTAAAATTTCAAAAAAATTCCGAGGCGTAATTATTGAAAAAAATTTTGACAGACGAACGGACGAACGGACTAGGGTGAATTTACAAGTCCACCCTCCCTTTCTCCGGGAACCAAAAAAAATTTTTTTTTTAATACTATCAATTTCTTTAAAATCTAAAATTTAGGCAAGCTATTTATTTATACTTAAACAGTAAGTCACTGTCCTAAACGGAACATTTTTAAATTAATTGAACAGAAGCTTTTTGTTTGAAAGCAAAGGTAGTCGCGTCTTTATTTTCGTACATTCATCGAATGTTTAGTTTAATAAAAATTAAAATTCTTCAGCGATTTTCATCACATTCTCCAATTTATAATTATTTCTTTTCACTGGCGCACTTTACATTTGGCCGTGAAGGCAAATATACGAGGGGCGTACAATAAATAATACTCTTGAAACACTTCCAGTTGGCTGATCCAGTTGAAATTTTGCATATACAATTATTTATATCTCTACGGGTTATGTGGCAAATTATAGCTCTGAACATATTGTGGTTTCTGTTTGGCAGGTGTTTAAACTGAGGCAGGTGTGAAATGGAGCCTGTTGAATGTCGAGCAGTGATCTGTTTTTGTATTTGAGACTTTTGATGAAATGAAAAAAACTGATAGTGATAATGCCCCATCATATGCCCTTGTAAAACGCTGGCATCGTGAAGTCAAAGATGACCGTAAATCTGTGAAAACAGCTCCCAGACCTGGTCGCCACCCCCTTCTGCCATTGATGAGGCATCTGTTCGTCAACTTGAGGCTGCTTTTGTAAGATCGCCGCATTACTATTCGCCAAATAGCCCAAGATGTCAAGATTAGTACAGGGTCTGTGGAAACTATCATTCATGGACATGTGCATAAGCATAAGGTGCCTGCCAAATGGATTCCCAGGTTGCTCACACTATTCCAGAAGCGAGAACGCGTCTAGTGTTCGAGGATGAATTTAGAGATGTGCCAAGAAGAGGAGTCAAAGTTTTTCAAAAGACTGATTACACAGGATGAAACCTGGGCCCATCACTATTATCCAAAGAGACAAAATCCCAGTCAGTGTAGTGGAAGCACTTGTACTTACCACCTCCAAAGAAGGCAAGGGTACAGCCCTCCGCTGGCAACCTCATGCTTACAGTCTTCTGGGATCAGGTCGGTGTAGTGATGACAGATTTTCTGGCAATGGGTACCACAATTACAGGAGCCTATTATGCTTCACTTTGGAGAAAATTAAGGGAAGCTATCAAAATCAAGTGGCGGAGCAAGATCAGCAAAGGTTCCCTCCTCCTGCACGACAACGCTCCGGTCCATAACTCGCATGTCGCCAGATCAGAAGCATGCGCGTGTGGTTATGAAATCCTTCCCCATCCTTCCTACTCTCCTGAACTTGCACCCTCTGACTTTCCACTCTTCCCATCCATGAAGTTGTTTTTGAAAGGAAAACGTTTCCAACATGATGCAGCCTTGATTTCTGAAGTCACGTCGTGGTTGGAGGACCAACCTGGGATGTTCTACAAAAAAGATCTCCAGAGCTGCATCAAACGATGGTGGAAATGCATGATTATGGGTGGTTCCTATGTAGAGAAAGACTAATGACTGCGCCAAGTTTCGTTTCTCTACTTCTATGGGAAGTAGGGCGGGGGCATTTCTTATTGCACACACCTCGTATTTCTAACAAAATTATTGTTTGGCTAACAATGTTATAAACTGTAAATAGCGTTTGTTTTAGTGTTCAAAATTAATGACGTCGAAAGGAAGCATTCGAATCCGGCAAAAATGTAAAAATAAAATATTTGGGGGAGGGGTATTCACGCGAAATACAACCGGAATGAAATTTTAATGAAAGTGTACAAAACGTGTCTCGTTTGCTGTTTGGTTGTACAAATACACACGGATACTTCTCGAGTCCTATATCGAGTATAAGGAAATAATTTCGGTAATCACTGTAATGTCACTGAATGTGAAAAGAAGTTAACATGTTTAAATAAGCTGAACTTTTCCAGAAAATAAAAGAGCTACAAATAAATAGTATAAGTTAAGAGTTTTAAACAAAACTAATTACACCCATTAAACATTGGGTATTTGTGGAAACGTTTTGATTTTAAAACGGATGAATTTTTTTTATTCCAAACTATTAATTTATATAATTCATTTGTTTATCATCTTAACTTATATAATTAAATTGTTCATCAGTGAAAACGTCTTGCTCATTTAAAACCTAACAATCTGTTTACATTCAGTGAAATAACGGCGATTACAAAATTTAGTCTATTATACTCAAAATCAGGTTCGTAAATGGTCCGTGAGTATTTGTTCAATATATATATATATATATATATATATATATATATATATATATAAATATATATATATATATATTTATATATAAATATAAATGTTAAAAATTCGTTAATTCACTACCCACACAGCAGCAGCAGTATACCGCAATGGTGAGAAGCCGTGACTGTCATCTGGGCGGTCGGATTTCGATCCTGGCTTGAGGCAGGTGCCTGTCTAGCCGGACTGATGAGCTATGAAACAGGGAACAGTACTGTATGTGGATTCCTATATATATATATATATATATATATATATATATATATATATGTGTGTGTGTGTGTGTGTGTGTGTGTGTGTGTGTGTGTGTGTGTGTGTGTATGTGTGTGTGTGATGGAATCTCCCGTCGATTTCGACGTATGAGGTTCGGACAACCCATATTTCTAAAACTCATTTATGCTTTTGCCTCTGATGACTTTTTAGTCCAGCAAGTGACTTGCAAACAAAGCCACAAATAGAACATGAATGTGGATTTAACGTTGCAGATATTGGTGCGGCTGCTATTCGTTTTGCTCTTACTCTGTTTCCTTTCAATTGCCTTAAGCTTCAGATGGAATCCTCTGGAGACCTTCAAAACACCTTGATCTCCATCCTTTGGGGTCATTCACCTCATCTTCAAGACTCCTGTATGGTATGTTCACTGTAGACAAGTTACTCTTCAACTTGTCCTTTTACCTAAGCCAAGGACGTCCGACAATTCTTTTACCACCCTCAAATTGACTGTACATCGCAATTTTTGGAATTCTGTCATCGGGCATCCTAAATACATGACCAACCCACCGCAATTGCGAATGAATAAGGAATGATTCCATGCCAGATATTTTGCATTTTGTGAATAATTCGGCATTTGATACCTTGTCGCGAAGGCTAAGACCACACATGGAGCGTAGACAGCTTTTGTGGAAAACGTCCAGCTGATTAATGTGATGTCTGTATGGGGTTCATGACTAAGATCCATAAAGAAGAATGGAAAGAACAACAGCACGGTAGACAAGGATTTTTGTGCCCAGTCGAATACCCCTTTCGTTCCACAAGCGATGACGAAGATTTCCAAAGGCAGAAGTGGCCTTAGCAATCCTGTTGACAATTTCATCATCAAGAGAACCGCCCCGGTTCACCTTGCTACCAAGTTAAGGAAAGGACTTGGCATAATTGATATCATGACCGTCAACTTTCAGCTTGCGCGCAGGAAATCTACACTCTGGTGGATTTTGCTTTAGGCCTTCAACTTGTTTTGAGGTAGGGTGTGGCTGATGTACTACCTCAGTCTTCCTTATGCTAATTGTCAGGCCAAAGGCCTTGCACGCGGCTGAAAATCGATCAAGAAGAACCTGGGCTTCCTCAAAGGACGTGGCTACCAGTGCGGCATCGTCAGCGAAGGGCAAGTCGCGAATAATTTCGTAGCGAAGAAGAGTCTTGGCCTTAAACCGTTGATGGTTAAATAATCCACCGGATGACCGAAATTGAAACTTGACACCAGTGTCCAAATCATCAAATGCATGTTTCAGCATTAGTGAAAAGAAGAACGCAAAGAGGACTGGCGCCATTACACATCCCTGTTTGGTCCCATTCGTAACATCAAATGGATCAGACATCATACCATCATAGACAACACTGGCCTTCATCCCTTCTGTCGGTCGGTTGGCTCGCGGCACCATTGAAATGATATTTTCCTTACGTCAGGTGGCAGAAAAGGTCCGTGAGAAAAATCAGGAATTGTATATGGTGTTTGTTAACCTGACGAAGGCCTTCGACGCTGTGAATCGCGATGCTCTTTGGCAAGTTTTAAGAAGGCTAGGTATTCCAGAAAACATGCTGAACGTGATCATTTCCTTTCACGAAGGGATGAAGGCCAGTGTTGTCTCAGATGGTATGATATATATATATATATATATATATATATATATATATATATATATATATATATATATATATATATATATATATATATACGAGCGTAATTTGCACTCCGTTGCTCGGGATCAAGACAAGTATTGATTTTTAATTTTATTTTTAAATTCATGGTGAAAAAAACATAAACGATGTGTATTTATTAACACGATTATTTGTTTATATTTTTTCATAAAAATATAAAAATTAGATTTTGGAGTCAAATTAAAAATGCTTCTATATTAATTATCCGGACTTGATTACGCTACTATTTAATTGTGTCCGACCAAATTATTTTAGTGACAGTAATATACTAAAATAATAACGAATGAAATATTGAACGTGTTCACCAAGTAAAACACTAGCTAATCAATGGGAAAGATGTATTTAGTCAGCGATAAACGAATATAATCAAGTATCTTTTTATATAGACGCGATTTAATGAAACGACAACGTCTAAACTTCTCCGGAATATTGAGATTGTCGGACTGACTTCCTCATCTTGTTTGTTAACGTCACAACGTTTCGGCCGTTTTGCCCTCCGGCCTTCATCAGGTGTTTTGTATCGAACTAGGGAACCGTTTGTTAGGAGTCTCGAACCCAACCCTTTATTATTATTATGGCCGAGTGGTCCTAGACGTTGTATCAAAGTGTGCAGTTACCCGAAGGTGCTGAGTTCAATCCTGAACGAAGGCAGTGAAAAAGTAACATTCAAAACAGAGAATCAGTACTTATGTCCCAGAGCCTAGCTACTCCCGTAATAATAATAAAGGGGTGGGTTCGAGACTCATAACAAACGGTTCCCCAGTTCGATACTAAACACCTGATGAAGGCCGGAGGGCAAAACGGCCGAAACGTTGTGACGTTAACAAACAAGATGAGGAAGTCAGTCCGACAATCTCAATCAAGAAAACACCTCATCTAAAAAATACAGACAATTATTCTCCGGAGTAGGCTGGAAATATTTGGGACTGTGTATTTCCTTTGATTAAATCAAACCGTTTCTACTCTACTTGCTAAAATCATGCCAAAAACAGATCCTCAGCTGATCGAAAATCAATGGCCGGTATATTCATCATAATTTTATGTAATTTTGGTCACTACGACAGCCATCATCTCATACATAACCCATATAAGCACAAGGTAGAATGAAATGTAATACAGTATTACATTCTTAACCGCATCAGCATAAGAATGTTTCGAAACATGTTTTAGTTTTTAACCCCGACAGCAGGAGAACATTTCAAAACGTTCTTACTTCGGTTTTTAATTTCATTTTTTTTTTGTATTGATAACGGGTCTGTTCTCTTTGCAGATGCGAGATATTCGGCACAATAACGTCAACGCATTCGTTGGAGCGTGTGTTGATCCGCCACATTTCATAATTGTAACGGAATACTGCTCGAAAGGCAGTCTTCAGGTGAGTGACGCAATATGTGATTTCCGGCTGTGGTGAATGTTCTAGATTAACAACATATCTTGTAGTCTTTTATTTTATACTAAAAATAAATGTTATTGTTGCGTTATCTTCTCGTCAACGTTTTTGAATCCGTTTACCTCTACTCGACCCGAGCATTTTAAAATCCACTCATTCCATCTATTTCCAACTTCTTTTTCTGTTTACTCTACACTTTTCATATAATTATTTCAGCCTTTTTCGACACTTGCCTCCACATTTTTTTACACGGGAGTCACCTTTTATCAACGCTCGAAAGCCACTTGAAGATCAACATTTTCTTTCGATTTTGTTGAATAAACTGCTTTGTTTTTAATGTTCGATAGCCGGACAGACGCGTATACTAATATTGAGGTTAATTTGTTTCCTGTATGATCACCAAAGTAAATATGTATTTATATGCAAGACCTTGTTTTGCAAAGAGCTTGTTTGTAGCAGGAAGCAATGGTAAAATCTTAAGAGTGAATTTTAATGTATCATCATCATCATCATCATCATCATCATCATCATTATTATTATTATTGGCGGCTCAAAATGGGCTTTCACACAGGTCATAAATATATCTCCTTGAAAACAGCCTGCGGGGTTCCCTGGAGGCTGAGTGACAACAAGTCTCGCCAGATTTTCCAGTAATCTCTAACTCTTTCAATAATATTTGCAAATAAATTTACATTATCGCCATTGATTTCTCGTTGGTGGCAGACATTAGTCTTTACTAGAATTTGAGTGGCAGGTCCCAATTATCTTCACACTTATAAAGTGGATGTCTGGCCAGTGCTTACTCTCCATGTCTTTCCTTCCTCCTTGACTACTTGGCTATTCGGCCTCGCTCTTATTTTTTGTAGGAGCAGGGGACAGTGGTGTAGTAATGGGGGTATGGGGTGCGGTTAGGGATCTGATAGGTATCCAGCTTCAATGTTCTTGGTTCCATGTAACGCTTCCTGATTTGTCTCTGTAGCAGTTTTTTTTTTCTGGTGTGTTATTGTTGTTCATTGCAATTTCCCAGTCATTCTATTGATTTCAATTTCTCCCATTCCTTTTTGAAAGTTTTTGTCAGCATTGTTCCTAGTTCTCCTACTATTATAGGTATTTATATTGATTTTCTTCATCTTCCATATCCCTTTCAGCTCATTGGCTAGCTCTGTGTATTTGCTCCGTTTCTCCTTTTCTTTGATATTCACCCTGTGGTCCGCTGGGACAGCAAAGTCTGCAATTTGACAGGATTTTTCTTTCTTGTTAATTATTACGGTATAATAATAATAATAATAAGAAGAAGAAGAAGAAGAAGAAGAAGAAGAAGAAGAAGAGGAGAAGATTAATAATACTTGTTATTATTATTGTTGCCATTATTATTGTTATTATTATTATTGTTATTATTATTACTGATGTTATTGTTATTATTGTTGTTGTTATTATTTTTGTTGTTATTATTGTTGTTATTTTTATTATTATTGTTATTATTATTATTGTTATTATCATAATTATTATTATTGTTGTTATTATTGTTATTATTATTGTTATTATTATTGTTATTATTATTATTTTTGTTATTATTATTAGTATTATTATTATTGTTATTATTACCATTTATATATTTTACGTGTGTGCATACATATAATATCATATGCGTATATACATTGTATATATTATGTTTTTATTCACATGTATATGTGAGGTTATGGATTCATATCGATGTATATTATTGTTTATGTATCTATTATCATATCTAAAAAGAGTTCTCGTCAGCTACAACCACTATGTAATATCCGCCACCTGTTCCAAATGGCATTAACAGACCTACATTCATAGAACTGTCTGCTCGCAGAACCATGTTACGATGGCCTGCTTTAAAGCTAATTTCAATATGATCGTCTTCAAGTACAGTGTAAACAATTTTTGCTCATCCTAGAGATTGCGCAACAATACCGTCTCAATTTAGGGCGACTTACCCATAACCTTACAGTATGATCAGATGATCAAAAAGTTATATATATATATATATATATATATATATGTATATATATATATATTAAAAGGTATGTGTGATAAAAAAAAGATAGAGAAAAATGCTCAATGCGTACATAGATCTAAATAAGTTTTTATTATTTCAATCTCGGTGTGTTTACTTAAATTAATGAAAGTTTTTTCAATGGACAGGATAGCATTTTTTGCCTACATCATCAGATGATTAAACCTAAATCATTCCTTAAATCCTCTGAGGACATAGCCTGGATAATTTGTTATCCCGTCCATTGAAAAAAAATTGTCATGATTTAAGTAAATAAAACAGAAGTCGGAATAGTAGAAACACGGTCACACATTCACACACTCACACACACAAACACACACATGCACCCACCCACACACACACACACACACATATATATATATATATATATATATATATCTTATTCATATGTTTTTGTTTTGCAATACGTTTTGAACGAATTCAATTATTTACACAAAAGTGCATTTTTCCCTAAATGCAAGTTGGAAATAATTTTCCCTTTAACCAATTTTGTACCCCCAAAATGCGAAGCGGCATATACTGTTAAAAATTAGTGGATACTTATATATATATATATATATATATATATATATATATATATATATATATATATATATATATATATATATATATGATGAGAGACACTCATTCTCAAGTATGGTCATTACTTAATATATCTCAGGCTCAAATGATGCAAAGATGAGCGCAACTAGCAGAACGTTCCAGACGGTCACCTCTATGAACCTTCTATAGTCCAGTACATCCACTGATGATCGAGTTCAAACTGTGGTGCCCTTAAAACCTACCATGCCAGACCCTGGAAGCTTCAGAGCCGTTAATGCCATTTCCGCCCGTATCTGCATCAGTCCTCATTGAATGTCTGTTTGGCAGCCTTTTTGTTATCTAGATACACACTGAATGCAAAGTGGGTATTCCATTGCATATCACGTAATGCCTTCACTTGAATATTTTTATGGTAAGGAAAGGCATTGCCTGAGACAATTCCACTCTCAAAAAAACTGTCACCTTGAACAAAAAAGAGGAGCAAGTCAACATCATTGGAAGCAGCACTCGCCGCAGATTTGATATCAGGGGTAACCTCTTCCTAGAGATGATACCTTCACACGGCTTACCGGACCCCTCTCCACACACCATGCCATTTGATCCATGACTGGGACTTAGGTTGCTGGGCACCAGAGCATACTCCACACATCGGATGGCCATGAATGCCGCAGCTGACAGGCCTAAGCTCATCTGGCGGTTTCTGTCAGGGTCACCTCAGCTTGGCCCACAACGCAGCGGAGGTCCAGATATACGTCGCAGGACAGTCGGCGTTCATCAAAGCAACCTCTGCGTGGCAGTGGTCTCGCCGTGCACGTGGAGTTTATTTGTCTGGGAGAAGCACACTATGACGCTAAGACATCTGTGTGTTTTTAACACACGTCCACACCAAACCTTGGCAACCAAATGTGCACATATATACATATACACACGGATATATATACGTATATATATATATATATATATATATATATACACACTCACACACACACACGCAAATATATATATATATATATATAATGATTAGTTTTTTTTGGAAAAAGAATTCCAGCAGAGTGCTCAATTAAAAGGAAAATCCAAATTTTAAGAGCGTACTTATATTTTGTGTACAGAAAGTTATACTTATAAATCTATTAACCAAGAGGCTACAGAAGTTGCCACAAAATTAGGTATAGAATACAGAGTAAATAGGTTAGCAAAGAAAAATGTGTTTATAACTTTAAAAGACCACAAGGAAAATTTTAATAATAGGCCAACCTGCAGGTTAATAAACCCGGCTAAAAGCGAAATCGGTCTAGCTAGCAAGTCTATAATTAGAGAAATAGTAAAAGAGATAAAAAGAAAATCAAATCTTAATTTGTGGGCAGACACTAGCGCGGTACTGGACTGGTTTAAAAACATAACTGAACCACACAAATGTAAGTTTACACAACTGGATATCGTCGATTTTTACCCTTCAATCACTAAGGAAATCCTAGAAAAATCGTTGATCTTCGCATCAAAATATAGAAAGATAAGTGAGCTCGATAAGGAAACAATCATGCAAGCTCGACAGACCCTTTTATTTTTTGACGATAAAACGTGAGTCAAAAAATCAAACCCCGAAGACCCCTTTGACGTCGCGATGGGGGCGTATGACAGTGCGGATATCTGCGATCTGGTTGGACTTTTTCTACTGGAGACCATGAAATATAAATTCCCAGATCACTTTTTTGGATTATATAGAGATGATGGACTTTGCCTATCGCGTGACTACAATGGATGTGCACTGGACAGGCTTAGAAAAGACCTAACTGAATTTTTTAAGGAACTAGGCTTTAAAATAATAATACAGACAAATTTAGATAGAGTAGATTTTTTAGATGCCACTCTAGATCTCGAGAAGAAAATACACAAACCCTTTCACAAACTAAATGAAAAACTCATGTATATAAATAAGGGTTCATGCCACCCACCCACAGTGTTTAAAAATATGGTAGCGAACATTAGCCAAAGGATTTCACGGCTTTCTTCGAACGCTGAAGTGTTCGAGAAAGCAGCACCATATTATAATGACGCACTGCATCAAAGTGGGTTCAATGAAAACATAAAATTTCAACAAACCCAGAATAAAGAAAATATAAAACGAAAGAGGAAACGGAAAATAATCTGATTCTTACCTCCGTTTTCATTGAACACTAAAACTAGAGTAGGGCATTGTTTTCTTAGCCTTCTAGACAAACATTTTCCAAGAACACATAGACTACATAAACTTTTTTAATAGAAACACGGTGAAAGTTAGTTACTCGACAGCTCCATCAATAAAGTCGATAATATCCAAAGAACCAAAAAAGATAGATAACGCAGGCTGCTCTTGCAGGACCAAAAATAGCTGTCCATTGGAGGGTAATTGTAAAGCTGACTCCCTTGTCTATGAGGCCACAGTAACGGAACAATCCACAAATATACCGGAAATATATATAGGTATGACAAAAGGCCAATTTAAACAAAGATATTATGCACATATGAGCTCCTTTAGAGCTAAAACAAGGATGAATACAGCATTAGCTACCCGCGTGTGGGAGCTTAAAGAAAAAAATACACCCTTTTCCATAAAATGGAGAAAAATAGAGCATAGACCAGCATACGTCCCGGAATTAAGTCAATGCTCACTCTGTAACGCAGAGAAATACTACATCCTCCGGTCCATTCATGACCCAAAAATAAAATGTTTAAATGTGAGGAGTGAAGCTTTGAAAAGTTGCATACATAGAAGGAAGGGGCTCCTAATAAATTGGATCAATGAAAAGAACAACACTTAGATGTTGTTTATATATATATATAAGGAAAAAAAATTGTAAATACATAAATAATTAGTCGGTAAACTTGGATTTTAATCGCAATTATATTATAGATTTTTAATTAATGTCATATATAAAAAAAAAAAGAATTATATTTTATAAATGTAATTTATAATCTATTTCGAATTTAAAACTATAGAAAAATATAATAATGTTAATAAACTAGGGAAATCACTTAGGATAGATAAATACTCACTTCCCCAAACCTTGAAAGATTTGGATTTTTTAAAAATAATTTTTAAACGTATTTCGAAATTTTTTATAATTAAAAGTATATTTTTAAAAACTTTAAACGTATTTTTGGAAATTTTTAAATGTTCGATATAATTAAACGAATTTTTAAGTTTTTAACCGATACCAATACAGATTTTAAAGTTTTTATACATAAGGAAAGAGATTTTAAAATTAAATGGGGTTCAAATTAAAATCGATTCATATAAAAAAAAACATTTTTTCGAAATTAGATCTTAAATTTAAATAATTCAAAGTTGAAAATTAGGTATTACATTACCCGATATATATATATATATATATATATATATATATATATATATATATAGATAGATAGATAAAAAAAGGGGGGGGATTAAACAAAACGAGATTTGAACGTGGATTCGCGAGGTATATATACTTCACACTTCCGGTTATAAGATAGACGAATATTGGCTGAAGAGAGCTTGATAAGGATACCTTAAACGGGCCTTATTATCAGGCTTGAAACCGACGGTACCAATGACCTGTCTCAACTAACAACTTTCCGTACACAATATATATATATATATATATATATATATATATATATATATATATATATATATATATAAATCGAACCATTTTAAGTTGGTATTCCTTTGATCTGGCTTACCCAGGATTCATAATATCTAAAATTTAGAAAAAAACATGTTTAATCCATCAGTGGATAAACTTGGCAAGGTTTTTCAGGGGGTCGTTTTTTATTAGTAATTAGAAAAGAAGAAACCGAGCCATTAATAAATAAATCTCTTATAGAAAGGAAAGTTGTTTGTGTCCATATGTGTGCACACAGCTAGAAAGAAATGAGCTGGACGCAGAAAAAAAGATAAGGCTGGGAGAAAAGAAAAGAAACGAATAGAGATATGTAAGAAAGATGAAAGACATTTCAATTTTAATAACTTTACAATTTAGTCCCAGGTAACATCAGATATTTCTATTTAGCAGAGAATAGAAATAATATTTAATAAAACAAGTGAAACATGCAGGGTCCCCCGTAAGTGCACAGTGAACGAAGCTTCAAAAAATTACTAAATTCAACATTTGCAACCCCCCCAATTTAGCCCCAAAAGTGTCCAGGAGACCTGAAATCCTGGGAAAAATGAACAAACGGTGCAGTTTTAGGCATTTAGAGTTGTAAATTTGAGTTGTACGATGGAAAAAAAGTGACTAAGTCCATCATTTTCCCCTTCCCTCAGTTAGCCCCTAAAGTCCCCAAGGTCTTAATATATTTAAATTTGAGTTTAGAACCATGCAAAACTGTTAAATAGACATACACAGAAAATTTTAGGCAAACATGGTAAAATAGTTCTTAATTAGTTCTTAAATAGCCCCTGGGGCACACTCAAGAGTTATCGCAAAGTGTAGACAAAAATTTTAAACACCAGTTATTTACAACTTTCCAGAATGTTTTATAAAAATACAAGGCATCCATTTTTTAATGAGCACAAAAATGTCAATTTTTGCCATTTCGACCCGAAAGACACGTCTATGGGGCAACCTGAGTTTTCTCGGAAAACCCGTCCCTGTTACATGTTTAGTCATGTCATGTTTAATGTTTGCGGAGATTTTCAAAAAAATTCAAGGCATTATTATTGATAAAAATGCGGACAGACGAACGGACGCGCGGAAGAACGGACGTATGCACAAGGGTGAATTTACAGGTCCACCGTCGTTTATTGGGGACCAAAAAAAAAAAGAAATAAAATATTGCTATCGAGTGCGGAAAAATGCAGATGAAATTTGCATGTGTGTAGTTAGGATGGGTATTAAACCACCTCGATACTGTATATTTCCTTTTTTAAAATGTTCATATCGATTATCGGTCTTGAATACACTTACTAAACTTTTTGGTCTAAACGTACGCATGTAAGACTCAATTGATTTTATGTCTAAACGTATAATGAGTTTATTCTTTACTTACATAAGACATAAGCAAAAACATGGAAGTTGAATAGTTTATTTTTTCTGACAGCAAATTAAGTTTTGTTTTTACGAGGAAAACCGGCAGGACGCACATAATCCTCAACGTAAATGTGTAAATAAATAGAGACAGTTTCGCAATTGTGATGCGAATCATTTTAGACAGGGGTTATTAACCAAAAAGTGTTTTACGACATTGTATTTTGAAATTGTCTATAAAATATTGAAGGAATAGACGTTTAGAAATGAAAAAAAAATTCGTGTTTATATGCAACTTTTAAATCTTATTATTTGTCAGTGAATAATTGTTTTTCCTTTATTATAGTAAAGGTTGTATTCTTAGCTAAACACCACGTTCATTCAGTCATTCTTTAAATACGGTTTGTAAGAATTGTTACAAGTATATCGACGAATATGTTAACGACACAAACCATGGATAACTGCTTATAAATAACATGTTATCTGATGCTTCCTTGTACAAGAAATTAACCGCTTATCAAGGGTTGAACGCGAGTCGATGATAATGTTTAATGGGTGTGAGTTAGCAAGTGAGACAAAGACGTATTTGAAATTTGTGGTGGAATTTGAGTAAGATTTGATTATTTCTGATGGTTCAACAATAACTTGTTTACATTAGACTTGAAGACAATAATATCAGCTTAAAAGCAGACCCGCGGTATAGAGTTCTAATGGGCAGGCAATTCTAGGAAAGAATTTTAGTTCATGAAATTTGCGTATACATTTAGATACATGCATAGTGTGGGGAAAATTGTTGACAGTTGTTGCAGCAAGACAAGTGGAGTATTTGCAGAGAGACTATGGATTGAGATGCAGTCGATTTGTTCCTATGTAAAGAACGGTGCAGTATATATGGACTCGAAACATCTTTTCCATGGAAAAGATTTGCAAGGAAATGAAAACGGCATCATTTCCTCGCTTCTGAAGCCGGATTGTAACATTGTCAATACAGAAAAATGGTTATTCGAGCAGTCCATCACCATCACCTTGGACGAAGCAACAGTAATTTTAGGACGTATTTGGGCATCGTGCATTTAGACGATTGCCTCAGAAGTGAGACACCTTCAGGAGCAGTAGAATGATGTAACCATTTTCTTCAGCGGACAACTAACTTGAAATATGGTTTCCATTTTATGAATAGAGGTCAGTCTCAGAATATTGTCGCAGTGCTTCCTTAGGCTATTCAGTTTAACTTGGGCCAAATGGGAATCGGAACTTTGGTGGTAAAATATAAACGGTTTATTTTTGCTGAATTAATATCACCCACGCTTGTCTGATTCCAATGTTCTCAGAGTCGGGGGAAAGGCTTAGAAATATTTTTCCATTGCTAATCTTAGAAACATCCCTATGGATGGTAGTGACGTCTGCGTATATGACGAGGGATGAACTGAGAAGGTGATTTTGGAGATAATTGATAAAAGTCAGAAAGAGTTTTGGGCTCAGAACAGATTCCTGATTCACGCCAACATTGATACTTTGTTCTTCCAAATACTGTCCATCAGCAACTACTTGTATACATTTATGAGACAGAAAGGATGCGATGATTGAGATAATAATTTTAGATATTTATGGAAAGCTTGTAATCTAGAGCTTATGCCTAACCTTATCTATTGCTTTTCATATTTTAGGAGCTATTGTGATCGAGTATAACCCCGCCTCGATATATTCACTGACGCTGTGTGAAATTACAGTTAGTGTTTCAGCTGTAGATCTCAACGGACAGAAACTATATTGCTTGTCACTGAGTAGACTGTTTTTGTTAGGGTATTGAAAACTGCGTTATTTCTGACGAGTTCGAGCAACTAATGACACAAAGACGAGTAGCTGGTCTTTAGTGACATGTACAAGACGGATCTTCAGTATTTTTAAATACTGGGCAGACCAAATATGTTTTTCAAGGTGTTTGAATGCATTTCTCTTTCAAACAATGTAAGAACAGCTTCGCAAAGTTCTTGATAAGTTGGGGGAAATCACGGACAGAAAATTAGATGTCGCTCAGAATTTTTTCGGCCTTTGCAGGAAATTCAACTGGTAATGGTTGAGTGTGATACAAAGAAATTAACAGAGGGGTTTTGCTTTGTCGGATGTTTAAGAAGTTATCTCAGGTCGATTTACCATTGTCAGAATATAGGATATGCCTATATGCCTCTGTTCAGCGCCTGATTTGTTTTTAGGCAAAAACCATAGATATTCAAGCCTCTTTTATTTTACTTTGGACTTGATTAATTATGATCTATCGCATTTTTGATAATCATTTTGCAGTAATTAAAAACTGTTTAAAAGGCGGCATTAGTTCCTGAACAACTATTACGTTTAATGCAATTGAAGTGGCATTTTTTTGTGTAGAATGGCGGTAGCATATTCAGAGGTGTATCATGAATAGCTCTTCGGTTTTTGGTTGAATTTGCTGGCAGGTACCTAGCTGTCGATGCCGAGAATTAAGCTATAGGTTAAGACAGCCATTATAGATGGTACATATTTTTTATACATGTGGTATATCGGTTATTTACCGGTCAGCCTTGGAGTATCGATACACTTTTGTAGGGTCCTTTTTACACTTTTTTTTCTTTATTGAAACAGCTAAATGATCAGAAGATCACAGTGAAAACAGAGCAAAAGATAAGCACAGTTGTGGCCATGTTGTTAAAAAGATAGTAGACTTTAAAATTGTCCATTAGCAGCGGCTAAATACTGAATTCTGTAACAATCTTTTTGATCATAAGCAATGGAGAAATAATAACAACCCTCTTTTCATCATCTGTTTTGTTTGATAAGACTAAACAATTTATCATTGTAGACATACAAACTTGAGTGTTGCGGAGAGGCTGTGGTCAGTTTCCTCAGATACTCTTAAAGATGACATTATGGGAACGGAAGATGGCAAATATAAATGTTGTGCTCTGAGTGGAAGTTTTTTGGTCTTATTTGAAATTCCCATATCACGGGGAAAGTAATATCTAATGGAGACAAATATTTCATGCCCATGGCAATCTTGTTGGTAGTTTTTTTTTCTATGTCAAGTTGTATTAACCTTTGGTCAAGAAATGATCTAAGAAAACAATTGGACTAATTCTAATTCCGTACAGGAACAACAGCTAAGGTTGCTTTCCTGTAATTGGTTTTCAACCTCTGGAATGTCGAAACGTAGACCAATGATGTTAGAGAAGCCGGTCCCGTATTTGGAGTATATTAGAAGTTGGTGTTCTGGGTTTTCTATTGTTTTGCTTTTTGAAAGTATTTGTAATAAGAAAGTGGAACTTCTGGGGGCAGACTGAAGCGGAGAGAGAATAGTAACAAGAATAAGTAAAAAAAGGTTTCCTGAATAAGTGAAAAGGAAAATGCGTAGCTGTTCTCACTGATATGGCATCCTGAGGCCCAACTATAAGCGATTGCACCGTCTTGACTCTATTCACTTTATATCAATGCAGCGAAATCGGTATTTTACATCTGCTGAACGAACAATTTTCTTTGGAACTAATCCAAGGTTCGAGACCATGATGATTAGGCGGATAACGTCAGCCCAAGTCAACGTTTACCTTTAGCACCATTATAGTTTGCACAGCAACCAGAAAAGAATCAAACGGGAATAAAGTTATCTGCAGATACTTTTCAAACAAATCTGCTGACTAAATAGACAGTATTTTCCCTCTTTGTTACGAGCATCGTGGAGGGTAGATGACGACTTAGAGACAAAATAAGTATAGTGAGAGTTATTATACTGCTGTAAATGCACCCGCAGTGCCTTTAAACTCCCCTAACACAATAACAAACTATTTTACTTAATACAAGTTCCTATTTCTTATATAAAAGTTAGCTTAAGAAATAGGCTCTTTCTCACGGTGTCACACGACTTAAGAAAATGGAACTGCATAGAAAAGAAACTGTATTAAGCTATTTTAGGGGTTATAAGCTAAAGAATTCTATTACTTACTCTAGAGTTTTTCCGAAGCATTGTGGCACAAATCCAGACGAGAGTGAAGTGTTAAGCCCTTTTTTAAATTACGAGCTAATACATCATAGCCGTCGCCACTAGCGGGCGCTTTCCACCCTCTTATGGCAGATCTTTTTATGCTTCCTCTTCGGTACTCGTACTGCAACAACCTTTATCCGATAACGCGTAATCACGTCGTCTGTATTCATAGGGGTTTAGACGACATGGTCGCCGCAACTAAACAAGCAGCAATTAACGTCTTGTACCCATTTCTCTTTTCCAACCAAAATTCCTCCCTCCCGCTTGTAGATTAGTTCGAATAACCCTGAATCAAACAGCCGCCGGCCGTCAGCGATTACTACTTTTGCGTCTGTGGCACAATGGCTAGCCCCTTTTTAAGGGAGCTGGGGGCTTCTACATTAATAACCCCTATATCTAGCCTCTAACCTTGTGCCTGACTTTTGATGAAGTAAAAACGTTTCATGCAGATGTTTTGTGGGTTTGGGAATGTCGGTTGGGTTTGAATGACAGATGTTATGAAACTTTTAGCAGTGTCAAAATCATTCTGGAAAGGTCAAACTTACACGCGGATATCTGAAGTTGAAAAGCAAAGCATTGTATGAAACAGATATTTCTCTCTCTCGTTCTCTCCCCTCTCTCTCTCTCTTTCTTTCTCTATTTCTCCCATTCCCTCCATTTTCTTTCTCTTTCAATGAAGAAAGAGAGAAATGAAATATAATTTCATTGTTTTAAAACAGTTGAGGCTTTGCACGCTATATGCTATGAGTCGACTAAATGTGCCCTTGATTGTTAAACCTTAAATAAATTATATATATATTTTTTAATAAAAATGCGTTCGTTCGCTGTTTTTATACAAGTGTTAGATTTCAGCATACCATTAATGCCGACGACAGAACACTGCCTATAACGACACAATGAACACGCAACAAGCGACGATGGGAAGATGCCTGCAATGACCACACATAATGCGACCCGTATCAGACTGTTATAGCCGACGACGTATCGACCCCTTTTTGTTGTGTTTCCAGCATGTGTCTATCGTTAGATATCCTTGGATATCGTTTATTCCCCGAGGACCTGGTTCCGTTTCCAAGACGTTCTCCAACCAAGTAACTCCCCGGGGAGGCGGTAGTACCACGCGTGTATCTATAGAGACGATAAACGCACAGCTTGATATCAGTGGGGGAATTGTACCCACAGTTATTAGTTTTCTGCGAATTTGTCCAAAGAGGGCAGTCTACAACTCTACCTTGTCAGTAACTAGTTTAACAAGATTGGTACACAGACAGTTCTGTAGTTCAGGTTTTACTCCATGTGAGAATTAGCTATTCTTTAAGCTCAAGGAAGCACTTCAAGGCTATTGTTATGAGACATTTGAGGAGATAGCAGATATTTTGACGAGAGTCCTTGACATGCTCACACAGAAATATATTGCTGGGCCTTACCGATGTTGTTGGAACGGCAAAAGTGAATTGCAGACGAAGGAGATTACTTCGAAAAATACTAGTTTCACGTGTGTAGTACCAGTTGATATGCCCATACGATAAAAGTTCATATTATTCTGTTTTAGTGATGGTATGACTAGTTTGTTGTTTATATGAATTGTCAAAATGTCAAACACGTATTTTACATTTTTTCGCCAAACAAATAAATCGTTCACATCTATGTTCTCTTTTTGCAGGATGTCCTTGAGAATGAAGATATGAAATTAGACGATATGTTTATCGCATCACTGGTGAAGGATTTAATGCAGGTAAGCGATGAATCGTAAGAAATATACTTTTTTTATGCGTGCACGTTTGGATGAACGAGTCACTTATATCCAAAAATTCACAACGATGGTGGAATAATTAATGCAGAAAAAAAATCTCAGGTTAAGAAAAATAAAGTAAACTGAGAACACTAAATAAAATAATAGGTTAGATGATCTGATTAATATATCGAACGTTTACCCCTACTATGTAGATATCCCCGATAAACTTGTTTTGCTAAAAAACTTATTTTTTTCACTATAGAGGTCCCTTGGCGAAGAAAAGCCTTCTACTCAAATAGATACATCTTTCGGACTAATAGAGTTTGTAAATTCCCTTCCCTGATTTTTGCTTCCCTTACTCTACTGACATGCAAGGGTTTAAATGTAATGTAAACCAACATTTCACTCATATTTTCTAAACCTGGCACAAAATAAGAGCGCCTTACTTACGTCTACGTTGCAATATGATTGATTTGAAATGAACATGACTACAAATAGAAATAAAAGCATGTAATGAAATCAGTTTGTTCATTTCAAGTCACATGTGTGGTATTTTATGAGACTGTTATGAGGTGATTGGTCCTTTGTTGTTTGATTTTGATCAGAGAAAAAAATACCCCTGAATCAACTGCAGAATATTCGTTGAGAAATGCAGGTTTCAGGAATATTAAAATTTTAAGGTATACCGTTTTCATTTTGGTTCTGGCCTTTTGCCTATTTCTTACTTGTGGATCATTTGTGTCATCTCTATTATGTTAAACATTTTTCATTCTTTGATATTATTTTCGCAACGATTTCGCCGATGTAACCCCCCGCTTTTCTCAAGTGTATCATGAGGGACTCGAAAATCCTTATGTCGAACTTGGGAATCCTTATGTTTAACTCTGTAACTGTCACATATCTTTGAATTAAGCTATTTTTTAGCAATGGTTTAGGTTTTCTCATTCCTTTAACCACGGTCGGATAGAAGTCTAATAAAAGCGGTTTGTTTATTCTTATCCATCTTGAAAATCGAAACTTCTCCCGTGAACTATGCCTTTCTTTAGAATCAATCATGGCTTTTGTATGTTTATTCCTTTGGCTACGAATCATTGTATTTAAATACTTCAAACGTAGGAAACGTGCTTTACAGCTTCTATCAAAAGAGAAAGACATTCACAATTTATGTTATCAGTAGCGACGTCTAGGCAGGGAACGAGAGTTCTATATCATTTTAGCTTTGACAGATGTCGATATGGCTCGATCCAACTCCTCTCGTCCGTTGCGAAGAATAATGAAAATGCCGAAAATATGGTAGCGATATTAAAAATAAATAAATTGGAGCAAGAATTGATTCATAGTGAATTGATTTGTACAATATGAACCGAACTATATATCTTATTTTAATTGGAATTCATTATTGATATGAGTATTATTTATATGAATTTATTTATTGCGGACTATTATTCTCGTCTTTATTGGTTGTTGTTTCACGACGTTTTGACCAACTATTCCTCTGGCCTTCGTCAGGTGGTAACCGCGACAGATAGGAACTTCGAATCTCCTAACTGCATTCTCAGCCATCAATGGCATCCGTAGTTGTTGTCGTCTCACCACGTTTTGGCCAAGTAAGCCTCTGGCCGGCTTTTGAAACAGCAATCCTCAGACAATGCTCATCTGGAACCGAAGAGATTCAACGTCTCTAGCAACTGCGGCACGGGCCCCGAAGAGCGATCAAGGTTGGATTTTTTTTATCGTTTGTTTATTATCTGATTTTCCATGGTCTGGTCCGTACCGAATGGTATATACATTATTTTAATTGGAATTCATTATTGAGATGAGTATTTTTCATATGAATTTATTTATTGCGGGCTATTATTATCATCTTTTTATTAGTTGTTGTTTAACGACGTTTCGGTCAACTATTCCTCTGGCCTTCGTCAGGTGGTAATCGCGACAGACAGGAAATTCGAATCTCCTAACTGCATTCTCTGCAATCACTGGCATCCGTAGTTGTTGTCGTCTCACCATGTTTTGGCCAAATAAGCCTCCCAGATAATAAATAAACGGGGATTTATAAGATCAGAAAAATCCAACTTCGATCGCCCTTCGTTGAATCTCTACGGTTCCAGATGAGCATTGTCTGAAGATAGCGATTTCAGACGAACCCAAAGTCGGCCAGAGGCTTATTTGGCCAAAACGTGGTGAGACGACAATAACTACGGATAGCAGTGATGACTGAGAATGCAGTTAGGAGATTCGAAGTTCCTATCCGTCGCGGTTACCACCTGACGAAGGCCAGAGGAATACTTGGCCCAAACGTCGTGAATCAACAACTAATATAAAGATGAGAACCATGGTCCGCAATAAATAAATTCATGAGCCGAACTGTTCCAATAAAACATCTGTTTGTTTAAAGTTACTGAATTGTAAAACACAGACGGTAACACAATATGTTAATGTAATTTCCGAAATGTAAATAAAAACGGACCTTTTAATTTTAGAATATTTTAAAAATAATTTTAATGTTGTATTTGTGTGAAAAACATGGGCCGAAGGGCGACATTCCAAGGCAAGCAGGCAAACGTCACTCTTGCCAAAAAAAACAAAACAAAACATTTTTAACGACCCTACAACCGGGTCTAGTAACAACAGTACGAGAACTATTTTCTGAAGCAAGTCAAAGGTCTGGTCTAGACACCACGATAACTCGAATTCGACTCACCAGAAACGCAAAAAAGAACACGTGTTTTGAAAGTTTAATTACTACCTACTATCCTACTACCCTTGGACACGAATACCATTGCCATGTTTTGCTAAGGTTGATTCTTTTATCCTCCGACGGATCGATCCGCTAAATGTAAGCACCATCCCTCTATTTCCCCCCCCCATATTTGTGGTTTACAAACAATTGTTTACTTTCAATTGCATGTAAGCACGCTCCTGGAAAAAAACATGTAAGTTTCTTTGAATTCTGGCAGGAGAGATCATTTTTGCTTTTAATTTTTATATGAAGAAGAAACGAAACGCATTTAATACATTATGATAAACACCTTCGATTTGTTATTTTAGAATTTAATGATAATTTATTCAGATTATTATTATGTTCTCACCTTGAGTGTTTTACGCACAACTTTACGGCCGACGTAACACTCGGTCATTTTTCATCTGCCACAATGAGAACATGCTGCTCCAATGTACTGAAAGGGTTTCGTTCGAAATTCTGTGCAAATGTACGAGGTCAACAGAGAAATTATCAAGTTCGACAGAAAGATTACCGGGTTCTATAAGATATTCATAAATAGAGTTCAGGAGTACATCGATCGCAACGTGAAAATAACATACGAGATGAGATCAATAATTAAAAAAATACAAAAATTATAAAATATAAACCTTTATCTTAAAAAATTAAGATACGAAGCATTCGATAATATATAAAATTTAGACATTTAAGCCCGTATGACCCGTTGATGATGGATACTATAATACGTATTTCGCTGCACTTTATTACAACAAAGGCCCATTCTTATTTTCGCCGTGACCTAGCTTAGTAGCTTCAACAAAACCAGTGGAACGGACAGGAAGACCAACATACAAACAGACAAACTAAGAGAAATATAATTAGGATGGATATTCACCTGTATTTAAAAAAATAAAATGGCGCTTAAAAAAATAAAAACGATCCGCAATGTTTGAGAAATAGTATTTTGTTGTATTTAAAGTCTGTCTGTGATAGAATTTTGTTTTATCACAACGATTAAGCTTACTATTGCGTCTATGCATTTTCATTAATCTTTCTTTTTGCCCGTCCAACTCTTATGCATTTTGTTTCACTTTCTCTCAGTAGCACTTCCTGGGGTTAACACTTGAACTCTACGTGAGATACACAGACATTCGAATATTCAATAAATTCCATTTTCTAATAAACACTGAGTTAGTAAAGAAGTTAAGAACTTATTTTTCCTCTCCCCAATTGACCATTTTATAGTATGTCTTTCGTTTTGTGGGTCCTTGCTCTTATTTGATTCCAGGACAAGAATTCATCTACTCTGGTGGAGTATCCAGTTTTGTGTTGCTATTTAAGGCAACATAACTAAGAAAACTAAGATGAAAGTGTGCAGAGCTATTGTCCTACCATCACTCATGTGCAGCTCAGAAACCTGGACTCTTTACAGACGCCACTTCAAGAGATTAAACCTGATAAAACAAAGGCACCTCCGTCATCTAATAGGTATCTCCTGGAAAGAACATCTATCGAATTTTGAAGTAATAGAAAAGGCTAAAATGGCCAGTGCTGAAGGAATAATCGTAGCAAACCAACTGGGATGGACAGGACATGTCACGCGCATGTCAGACAACAGACTACCAAAAGCAGTTTTCTTTGGTGAGCTCAAAGAAGGTACACGACCCCTAGGCGCCTCGAAACTGCGCTATAAAGACGTGTTCAAGAGACATTTGAAAACCACAAACCAACTCAACGACTGAAAAAGAAAAGCTGAAGATCGGATAGTTTGGAGAAGTGTGGTATCAGGCGCAGTCAATGCCATTATAGATCAAAGCATTGCTGCTTGTGAAACAAAAAGAGCGCAACTACAGGCGCCACTACCCGGATTTCCTGCCATCAGGTGTCACATTTGCGACAGGGGTTTCAGAGCTCCGATCGGACTCACATCGCACCTTCGACATGGACACTAACCGACCTCCACGTCATCGTCGAAATCGACGGACTGCCCGAGAGAGAGATAACTTAGACAATATGAACCACTGTTTGTAAAATACAGTTTGGGCTAGCCATACCGATTAAGTTTTCTTTGGACTGCGATGACTATGTGGTTTTAAATATTTGTTGTATTTGGTCAAAGTTTACTTATAAAGAAAAAGTATCCTTAGACAAGGTGTTTTATTTTACATAAAAGTCAACAATTAACAAGGCCCAGACGCCCCTCGAGGATAAGGGTTAAAGAGTGTACACTAGTCAATAGGACAATATTATGAGAATTGTTAGTAGTCTAAATCTGGTACATTGGTTTATTAAGGGGACGGCTCACCAAGAACTGGTTAATATTGGACTTGAAGACGACTATTGTCTTGACAAACCGCATATACAGAGAAGACCTTAAACACCTGTGAATATGTAAACGCACCCAATATGTGACGCCATTTTTAATGAGGCTGTTTTTTTCGTTTATTTTCGAAAGCATCATTTACCGACGGGAAATAAGTATCTAACGAACTCTCGAGAACCGTTCGACTGTCAAATATTGGTTTTATGATTTTTTTTTATGTTTTTTTTTGTTTTTAATTTTTTCAAGACAAACTACCCCGGTGGATTTCAAGTTATTGTTCTATTTTGTTAAACTAATTTATGTATCATAAACGAAACTCTTCTTTCGAAATAGACGCACTATATAACAGAACAATGGATTCAATTAATAGATAAATATCATATATATCAAATTGAACAATGAAACTTGCTTGTAATGAGGAATACAAATGCAATTTCGTTAATTTTATATAGAGTAATGCATTCATGCCATATAAATATATAGTTACACGAACAAACACATGGACAAACACATACATATACACATATATATGTGCATACATATATGTATGTATGTGCGTGTTTGTGTGTGTGTGTGTGTGTGTTTGTTTGTGTGTATTTACGTATAAATGGGTTGTGATTGAAGGTTATAACAGTTCACTCTTGCTAGTAAAATCCGTTGGGTACGAGACGTGCAAATAAAAGAAATAATTACTATGTTGAAATATTTCAATAATTTTCAAGTATAAGATATTAATTTACAAACATAATGCACTACACCAGGATATTAATGTTGTGTTAAGTAAGTCATTTTGGAGGTATAATTAATAGGTCAGGAAAAATATGCAATCAACAAACGTATTATATATTGTTAAATATTAATACATTTATCATAAATAATTATGTTATTATTATTGTTATTAATAATAATAATAATACTATTGTTATTATTATTGTCATTATTATTGTTATTAGTATTATATTATTAGTGTTATTATTATTATCATTATTATTATTATTGTTATTATTATTATTATTATTATTATTATTATTATTATTATTATTATTTACACACTATTCACTTATAATATTCCTGGAGTCTGAGTGGTGAGAATAAATCACCCGTGACTTCCTACACACTCCACCTTTTGCAAATTAATTTGTGTTATCGCAACAACCGTTTAACATTGAGTTCTCCTTGGTAGAGGTCGTTAGTTCTTAATGGAATTTAAGTTACAAAAAGCCTCCCCAAAGTCTCATTCGCTCTCATCATTTATAGAGCTCGTTAGTGCTTTCTCTCCTCAGTCTTTCTATCCTCCTTGACCCTTCGCCTATTTGGTGTTATGCCAATCGTGCTAACGCCAGTTATTTGGGGGGGGCGGAATGGAATGAATAATGGAGGATAAATTAAAAGGGAGAGGGAAAGGAAAAGTAAGTCCAGAGAGTAAAGAGGGTTGAAAAGAATATGAGGAGTAGGGAATAGACACTTTTCTCTTTTGGTGTATCAATTCTCCTGGTTAAGTCTTTTGTTTCACTTCGGTTGCGGTTAATATATGTCCGGTTATAATTTGTCGCTCATGCGAACCAATTTCTGCACTCAAGTATTTTCCTCAAGATTTCAGCTACGATTTACATTATAGTTCATTGCATAATCTCAGTCTTCCGGTCGATTCCGATTTCTCTTCGACTTTTTCCAAGTAGAACTTTTCGGAGTGCTCCTACAATTATTGGTAATTTATTGGTTTACTTCAGGTTCAGTGTTCTTTTAAGTTATCTAGCAAGTTTCGTATATTTGTTTTTTGTTTTTTTTTGTGTGTTGGGTTTCTTCGATTTTCCTTGCGCTTTGCTAGAACAGCAAAATCAGACATTTGGCAGTCACTTCCGTCTTGTAAATTATTATGACTTCCCTTTATTTTATCTTGAACGTATTTATCTGATTTTATACCAATGCCCCGAAAGATTTTGTAGTTTTCGTTGTCCTGTATTGTCTCTGGTGTGTGTTTTAACCATTTAGCAACATGTTCCATGTGTGTCGTCAGCAGATTTCCTAGTGCTATGCTTTTCCATGTACTTATGACTGCTGTTATATTTCTTTAGAGCTAGTTTACTGCAT
Source organism: Euprymna scolopes (assembly GCF_053919585.1). Taxonomy (NCBI): domain Eukaryota; kingdom Metazoa; phylum Mollusca; class Cephalopoda; order Sepiida; family Sepiolidae; genus Euprymna; species Euprymna scolopes. Next base: position 36,926,449 of record NC_136491.1, read on the forward strand.
TCCTTATTATGTAGTTTACTGTTTTGTCTCTCTGGCCACAGGGTCTTCATTTACTTCTTTTTTATGTCTTATCTATTTTAGCTTTAATGTGGTTTGTGTTAATTGCATTGTTTTGTGCAATTGTCAGTAAGGAATCTGTTTCTCTGTTAATGCTTCCGTTCCTTATGCACATCCAGTTGGTTCTCTTTTTATTTGTTATTGTGACAAATCCTCCATGTAACTCTTTCTCATTCCAATTTTAGTTTCTTGTCATTTTGTTTCTAGTATCATGTAGATGCTGACGTATTAGCAAACGTCCGCACCAGATATTAGTAAATGTATCTTATTTTGTGTGTATTTTTATGTTTGCTTATAGTTGTGTTAGTCGTTCTATGATTATATTAAGGAGCTGCAATTGAGCTCAAGAGGTGTTGGATGTTTTATTAATGATTATTTATTTCTCATAATACCTATGTTTCTTTCTGAGGTTAGTTATTTTTAATATGTCTTTGGCCGTGTTATAATTTTGGAATAGATGTTCATGAAATGATGACGTCTTTGTTGTAGTGTGCCCTTCTACGCATATGTGCAATGGTCTAACTGTGCTACTAATGTAGAACTCGTTGCATAAACCACCTTGTAATTGCTACACAGAATATATATTATTGTATAAGGCCGTGTTGTTGAAATATCAATTTGATAGAGTGCAGAGATCATTATTGGTTTATCTTCTAAATATTTTTAGAGTAAAATAGAGAGAGAAAATATACGCAGTTTTTTTTTTAATTAAAAATTACCAAGGTGCTCTTTTGCTAAAAGAATATTTCAATATATGTATTTACAACAAGCAGGATCTATGGAAAGTCCACAGAATGACATGTATAGTGAATCGAAAATAAGTAAAGTTGATATTTTTTCTGGATAGCGCAAAGACTTAGCTTTGGGGTAGAAACAAAACAATAAAGATTCCCACGCTACCTGGGCTTCGGGACAAGATCAAAGTGTAGTATCTGTTCCGGCAGATGCTGCAAGCTATGACTAGCAAAGACCAGATGTGGGGGCAACCCCACATGCCTGACCATTAACCAGCTCACATTTCCCACCTCTCGGGAGTTGGTCCCCTTTTTCCCTTCCCCCTCCCTTCACTCCTCACATTAAAAATCGGCCTTGTGCCTAATTTGCTCGGTGGGGGAGCAAATAAATACCATCTGTTCTTCAGATGCTGCACTTCAATTTCTTGTTCTCTGTCAGTGGAGGAGAAATCCTTCACGACTGAGACAATTTTTATTTTGTGTTCCTTTTCTCCACATTAAAAAACGACCCTGGTGTCTAACTCTGTCCCGTGGGGAGGCATTGTAAATAGGAACAAAACAATAACACGGAACAAATATAAGTTTACTTACATTTATATGACTCTAGAATCCATTATATTTTTTAATAAAGAACTAACCTAAACGAACCTAATCAATAGAAATAAATAATCAGAAAGTAACATTGTGCTACATTGTTCAAAACAAATAAAAGACTCACAATGTAAGAGACAATCTAATTTACTCCAATACCCTTTTGCGGACAGCCTTCTATATTAGTTCAGATTCTTTCAAGCGGTATCTTTTTACACAACGTTTGGCTGATATCTTTCTTCGGTGACGAACCTTTACAAGTCGAAATTATTACGACCTTTTTTCATAAACAATTATAACAATGATCATATATTATTATTATTATTATTATTATTATTATTATTATTATTATTATTATTATATCAGAAAAGGAAGCTACATCAAAAGGTGGTCACTTTTATAGTTTTGTAAATGTTTGCAGGATTTGTTTTTTTTTAAAGTCAAATTTAATTAACTCGGCCTTTATTTTAAAGTAGTTTTTCCTCAGAAGGTATATTTTGCTTTAGTCAAAGCTAAATAAGGAAGGAATAAACCGAAAATCGTATAGATACACAATAATTTTGTAACATTGACAAACTATTAGTTTTATAGGTTAAACTTTCTTTAGTTCAACTTTTAAATAACCCAGTGCGTACAGAAGGGATGGGTGACGAAAATTCTGAAAACAATTCAAAGATGATAAAATAGTTGAAGTAACACTGTTCCTTTGAAGAATGAAACGTCAACTATAGTGGGTTGTATTGGATTTTGCACTTCGTGGAAATTTCCTTTACGTTTGCCAGAATATTTCTGAAACAAGCACCCAGATATCTGTAAGCCAACAAGAGCATATTTAAATATTCAATTATCTAAATTCTTATTTTTCATAATCTGATATTTTATAAAGCAACAGGATATAAATGCGGGAATGACTCAGTGGTCAATCCTAGAGTTATAACTATTCCTCATATACACAAATGACCTACTTAATGAAATTGTTTCCAAGATGATATTTTCTGGTGACACAACGCACTGCAGATACACAATACGAAGGGAAAACGAATGAATAAATATCCTAGAAAATGGCTAAAACCTTAGCGAAAGACCTCCAGTCTCTAGTTGAATGAGGACCTACGTCCAAGGATGGAGCACTGTTGCCACATCTGGACAGGAACTGCTAGAAAGGACTTGCCCTGCCTTCATAGAGTTCAAAATAGACTTCGTGGCCTCGTAGGAGATGTCCTTGTCTCTTCTCTGCAACGGCTATCTCACAGAAGAGATGTTGCGAGTTTGTCTCTGCTTTATCGTTATTTTCATGGCAAATGCTCGACCGAGCTTCAATCTATGATCCCCCTGGCCAAACGTTTACAAGAAACACTCGTCTAGCTTAAAACACTATCAATAATTCCCCCACTTTTTTATTTGTGCCTAAACCGAAACGCAGATTATATGAACCAAGCTTCTTTCTTAGAACTGCACACCTGTGGAATAATCTTCCGTTTGTCCTGCTTCCCAGCTTACTACAATTTGCTTTTCTTCAAGCCCAACATAAACAAGTTCTTTATGAGCCGTTCCACTTAAGTTAACAAATTTACCGAATTTCGATTACTTAAGATTACTATATTGTCCAATTGACTACTGTACACTTCTAACCCTTATCCTCGAGTGGTCTATGGCCTTGACAAATGGTGATGCCTATGTGAAAAAACATACCATGCTGCCAAAATGAAGCTTCTTTTCTTTAATAATTACAAAGAAATAGTCTAAATCACGGGGGGTAATGGCAAAAGATAGATAACCTGAAACGTCTTTGTTTAAGTTCTACGGCTTAACATTCACAGACGACATGAGTTGGAACAATACACTGAGGACATTGTCAAGGGTGTCCCAAGAACGTGGACTCTCTCTACTGTGCTATTAACTCACGTTAGAAAGAATCATGTACATTTATAAGCGGCCATACGGTCATACATAAAGTATTATTGTTACATTTAGTCAGATTCATTTGCGACTAGTAACTTACCCCTAGACATGATTCAGAAAAGAGTAAGAAAGCTAACGATAAAATGTCAACCAAACTCCAATTTATGTCCCATCGACGAAATGTTAACTCACTGAGCCTATTTTACAAGCATTTTAATGGAAAGAGTTCCGAGGAACGTCAAGCCATTTTACCAACTCGACGTAAATATTTCCGACTATCCCGACAGGCAGAAAAATCCCTAACCCTACACTATAGAGATCAGTAAACAGAGAGACTTCTACTAGAATAGTTATTTCCCTTACTGTATTGACATGCAGAAGTTTATGTGTAATGTGAATAGACATCTTGCTGCTGAACCCCTCACATATATCTCTGCTAATTTTCTCCCAAATATTAGCCTCATCTATCCAAGGAGCACAATGCCTTATTTAAGTTTCAAAATTCTATAAAAGACCTATTCGATTATATTTTCTTTCTACTGATATTTTCTTTACATATACTGTGAGATATTGTTTTCTACTTTTTTTCAATATGCATTGTCTGTTTTGCGCATTCCCCTTTCGTGAATGAATCAGTTTTACTCTGTTACCACGTGTTTTTTATGATTCTATCTAAGCAAACTTGTTACGAAAATTTGTTATGTAGTTAATGCTTCTTCGTTCGTTCGTTCATCCTGACTAGGGAATGATTTTCATCCATGACAGTGAACTCGGTTACCACGGAAATCTGAAAAGTTCGAACTGTGTTATCAACAGTCGGTGGACCCTCCAAGTTGCCGATTATGGCATTCTGGATATTCGAGCAGCTACCTACAGAAAAGAAGATGAACATGCCTTTTACAGAAGTAAGTACAACGTTGATTTATTTTGAACTACATTTTAGATTTGTATCTATAATTTACCTCTAAACACACATACACATACACGCTCACACACACACAGAAGCTTGTAAACACACGTGATTCTATATTTAAATTTAAATAGATATTTTTTTATGAAAGAGCAAGCAATTTCTTTATGAAGGAACCGTAAGATCGAAACCTGGACTTGCCAATGTAGGTCAATACTTCCTCAAATTTATACATGTCGCACTTATTTTCTTGTATAGATTTCGATACAATATAGGACACAAAATTAAAAGCTGATAAATCATATATATATATATATATATATATATATATATATGTGTGTGTGTGTGTGTGTGTGTGTGTGTGTAAGGCTGTAAAACACGTTGTAGCCTCTATAGCAAAGTAGAAAAAGAATAAGGGAGAAGAACTCGCTTTTTCCCCTTTGTAACAAGGACATTTATATTCCCATTCTCGCTCGCGACGAATCTCGTAATGCTTGTGATGCCCCTCACTTGATCGTCTTCCAACGTACTCTCGAACGTCATCCACGTCTCTAACGTGATCACTTTTTTCTATGTTATCTCTCTCTTTTTTTATATAGTGTTTCCTTAACCGGGGCGTTGTTTCGCATATGTTACTCATCCAGGTGTTGGAAAAATGTCTTATATAAGATTTAGGCGCCGGCTCCGAGGTAAAATAAAACAAAAACAAAAAAAAAGTCACAAAACGGATTAATCTCAAATATAATGTCCCCGTAATTTTACCTATTTTAATTACAATTTCATTTTTTCTCGTTTCTTTTTTTTCTATTTATATAAAAAAAAAAATGTATACCAACGGTTTTTCTCGGTGAATGCGCACTCTTCAATATACAGATGGTCAGCAACGACAGGTGTTTCATTTTATGTTTTATCAAGGGCCGCATATATTTGGCAAGTGACCCGGTAGAAGGTTGCACACACACAAATATATTTAATTCGCAGAATGCAAGGCTTTCGTCATTGTCTATTGAAATGCATAATTGACCAGAAATATGCGAGAGAAATATCGGGCAAAGAGGTTAAACAGCAGCCATTCCGAAATATAAACATTTTGGAATAAAATAATGTATATCTACATCGACAAGAGACTGCGAACGAATGAGAGAAAAGAGTAACAGAGCGAGGACAAACTGACATTTTCCTTAATTGCAAAGCAGCCACGCCCCGTCTTGCGCCTTCACTGGTTTTAAATCTAATACTGAAATCGAACAGGTTGTGATTGCACATAAACAAAATATTTTATACCCCAGCTTTCTATGTTATTTCCATGTGAAATGTATATATCGAAACAGTCACAAAAGTTGATTCTTGGCAATTATATAGATTTAAAAGCATATTGGACGATGGGCCTCTGAAAATATATAACAGCAGGGTTATTGGTTGCAAAATATTAGACGAATTTAGTATCGACGAAGACCTCAGTTGTGCATTTGAATTCTCTGATTATGTTCCAGACTGAGCAACATCACAGATGGTCATCCGTTTCTCTGAATGATTGTGCATCCAGTTTCTGCTGGCAAAATAAAATATACGCTTGAATTGTCCAAAGACTTTTTTTGTCCAAAAGCTGGAGAAGATGGCTTGTGAGAGAAGGAAAGCTGAGCAGAGCAATGTTTTTCTCCTGACAAAAATCGCTACGTCTAAGGACATGTGGGATTTGTTGTTGTCTAATATACGCAACATTTTCCAGTCTAGGCCACAGAGTACGAAAGACTAGTGTGGAGACATTTAAAGAAAAGCTTCTTTGTCATCCACTTATAGCGACTGGCAAAGCCATGTGCACCAGGAAATGCGCCGTTCATCACGATGTCTCTGAAGTTAACTCTTGGAAAAATCAAGCAGAGAGACACTGACTTCAAGAAGTATTGATGAAGCTGAGAGTCGTCAAGGTTTACTCCCTTTCCTGAGAGACTATCTGTACAATATACTTGACCCTTGCCTCTACCCTCCCTCTCTGTGTCTTTTGCGATGTTTGAATCCTTGGAGATGTCTCCCGCGGCAAATCATAACGTTTATACACGTATTTGATGTTATTAAAGTGTGTTGTCACATTTGTTTTGAAGAACGCCGTTTCCCTTGCGAGGCTAATCTATTCTGGGTCCGGGAACTTATTTTTATTTATTTATTTTTTTGTGTGCCGCTTCCGAAAGCTGTCTAGCCAGTCCTCTAATATCTGATCAGTTTTCTATTTGTCAGGGAAGTGACATTTTTCTGCGAATCGATAAGCCGTATTTTAAGAGATTTACTGTCAACTGTTAACTGGAAACCCAATTCCTGATGCTTTGGGAATATATTTAACAAGCTTCTCCCTTTCAGATTGGCTGCAACTTTTTTGTATGTTCTGTACAAATTGCCTTTGTTGACTCTGTACTTTTCAGCAGCTTGGTAAAATGTTATTTCACTATCCATTGTTACTCCCTCTAATTCTTTCCTTTGGACGTTCGCATCATTTGTAATTGCAGATAAAATGTCAAATAATAATAGACGTACAATAATAAAGAACTTTTTTGAAAAAAAAAACGGTTGAGGTACGTTAGTACTAACCATGGCCAGTGCGATTCAGGCCTGGGTTGGATAATAAATGAATAAACAAATCTCGTATCAACCTGTCTCAAAGGAGGTCGCTGCAAAAAACACATAGACATTCAACAATCAGAGAACGCTATTTCCTTGCTGTGTGGTTAGCTTTCGTAGATCTGTGTTAACACTTAATGTTGAGTTGTGTATTAACTTTATATATATATATATATATATATATATATATATATATATATATATATATATATATATATATATACCGAGTCTATAGATCTGCATCTACATTGTTCGTGTTCGAGTGTCGCTTTGCGCGTTCTGTTCTTTTCTGTGTGTGGATATTCATGAAGGCCTTTTTAAAATCGTCTAGTGGATATTTATTTGATCTCTATCATGCGTGTGTCTACGTCGTTTCAAGGATTTACACAGTGTATATACACGTTTATACAAGTGGTGTGCAAGCACAAAATCGAGTGTGCCTTGACCTTTCTAGTTGTGTTCCTAGCAAATTCACGTATATAAAATGTATACATGCATATATAAATATATATATATATATATATGTAGAAGTCATACCTTATTTTATGCCGCTTCGCCATTAGTTCATCCATGCGCTTCAGTCATGCAGGAGTTACAGGCATGTTGAGCTACAAGACAATGCACTAGTTTGGCATGATACTTCTTTGTATTCAGACCAATATCGCTCTTAGAGAAGTTGCTTATTGCTGACCCAAACGTCCCTTACTTTGAATCTTCACTTTCTCAATATTCTACTGAACTCTGATCGGTCTCTGTCAGCTTACTGAACTTAACTAACTGACTAAGCGTTTGTGTTCCCTCCTTTTTATATAAAGGTGGGTGTTTGTGTGACTGTAATTCTCGTGAACCGTTTTGTAATTAAAATAAACTAACTGATCTCTCTCGTCAGCATGGAGGTGTGCACGTTATCAAGGCAAATCAATAGGTTTGATCTTTGTGTCGCCGGCAACGCCTTGACCTTTTTGCACTTATCCGACACAAGTAAATTGGGTTCAAATCATTACCGCGTTAACCGCGTTTATAACACACTGCAATAATAGCTGAGAGAATGACACGCTGCTATAAAGAGTATTCACTTCATGAGGTCTTTACCTCGAAATCTAGGTCCAAGCTTAAAGTCGGGCGTTGATAAAACATGGATTAAACGAGAAACGGTAAGATTCAGCAAAATTATTGAGATATCGAAATTGTATCAACCTGCTTCGGTCTCTCTTATTCCTCTAAATTTTTTTAAACGATGTTTTAATACGTTGAAAACGAAAAAAATAACAGTAAACTGTTTCAATAGCGAGAATGTCGGTTTTCAAATTTTCCCACTCCTTATCTGTGTCAAAATCAAAACGTAGATTCCATGAACAAAGCTTCTTTCTCAGAAGTGCACGCCTGTGGAACTCTGTTCCGGTTGCCTGTTTCCAACCTGACTACAACTTGATGTTTTCAAGTCTAATGTAAACAAATTCCTGATGAACCGCCCCCTTAAGTAAGACACTTTATCAAATCTCCAATACGAACGTACTATACACGCAATGACCCATATCCCCGAGTGGCTTCCGTACCTTGATCAGTGGTGACTACCTTCTAAAAAATGCAATGTATAATTGCCGAAATGCTTCCGTTTCTCTTACCTAAATGAAAAAAAAGTTTTTCAAGTGCCTTTGCATTGTCCTGGATGTCTGCCGGCACTGCCCCGGTGAATTCACCAAACTGAAACGAGATATTCCTATTTTTGCAATAAAGTCAGTTTATAATGTCTCAATGAAAGATATGTTATTGTTTTAATGCCAATCTTAATTCTTAATGTGTTATACTGTTCATTTTATCCCCAGATTCACTCGTTACTTTTTCGTCGTGCGAATTTTCTTTTTCTTTAAAACCCGTCAAATGTCCTCTACCTGTTGTATAAGTTATAATAGTATTTCTTATTGTTCTCGATATATTTTTCCGCCAACTGCGCAAATACCTTTTTTCATTTCATCTCCGAAATTCTTTGACTAAACTAGTTAGTATTACCTCTTGCCATGTCCTTCGACGTATGCCTCTCAAGTGCTTAGCACAATATAGCACGATTATTCGAAACAGCACTAAATAATCTAACCCTTTCTTTTACTCCAGCGATTTTTAACGAAATTTCTCGGGATAATTATGTCCCATTTTATCTCTTTACGTTTTACCTCCTTTTTGGCGTAATTACGCGAGACGATTATGGCTGACACCTGATCAAAAGAGCCAGAAGCATTTTCCGTGCCCAGGACCTAATATGATTTCAAGAGATTACGCAACAATTCATGCAATTTCCACTGTTTGTCACAGTACGATTTGAACTGATCAATATAATCATTGACTTCGCTTATAACATAAGCACACTTTATTCACTTATTACTTCTAATTACCGCAATTTCCCCAGGTACATTTTTTCGCAACATCCTGTCATTAAACTTTAGATGGCTAAGTTCCATTCCATACACGGGAAATTGGATTCGTTATCCAGATTTTGATGACAACTTCCGGACTGTCTACAGAAAAACCTTTCGTAAACTACATCCTTCATTTCTTGTTTAATACCTGTAATCCTAAGTGGATTTTTTTATCTGTCTACAACAGCAGAAACACAAATCGTCCGTCTTCTGTCTCAGAAAAGCAGATTTTCTTTCCATTAGATTAAAAAGAAAGAGGACTTTAAATATTGCACTTCTATGTTCGGTATTAGATTTATACAAATTCAAGTGAAAAACATATCGAAACAATTTTTGAAAACTTACAGCAGCGTCTGTGGAAAAATACCACGTGTCTTTTTTAACACGAGTAAGATTAAAATAAGAAAAATAACCCGAGAGATATTTAGTATTCTTAACCGTTGATCGATCATCAAGCTGCTGGAATGCAAATTTATGAGAATAAAATGTCTTCGTTCCTACATGTTTTCTTTTAACTAAAAATCATATAAGATACTTGCTTCAGTTACTAAACATGGAACTTTCTTCTCCATAAATAAATTAAATATACCAGTAATAATACGAAAATGATTGTATAGCAGTAAAGATAATATTCACGTTGGTCAAAACAGGCTTTAGCAACTAAAATCATGACTGATAAAACAAAAAAAAATCGAAAGTGAAAAAAAAGAAAACCAAACCAAAAATATTACTTACGACCCGGATTACAGCAGACAATTCTTTTCTTTTTTAATTTTTCCTCTAAGTTTAATTAGTTCTTTCTTACTTACTCAATATTTCTACCTCTGTTTTGTTCGTTCTTGTTTTCTTCATTTGCGACTGCATTCGCGATAACTTTTCTTGATTTTTTAATCCCTTTTAGTAAAAAAAAAACATGTGCCTTGTCCTAACATCTCCAAAACACTTGCAAAAACATGAAAAAATACTTCAACTTGCTTTTTCTATTGTAAAGAACGATTTTATTTCCTCATTCCCCTATACCCCATATGTATATATGAGCATGTATGTATATGTACATATATATACATATATATGCACATATATATATAATGATTTTTTTTCACTATAATAATTAAATACCTACAGACACTAGTGTTGCTTCCTTTCGGGAATCTCCAGTGCAGGGTGTCACGATTAACACCAGTGGAACGATTCGAACCCCGCAACACGATACATCTCTGGCTCGATTAGCGAAGACCGTATCAATTCGGTTACCATTAACCGTGTTAAATAATATTGTATTTAAACTTTTTAATTGTAAATATACATTTACATCAGTCAGACAGTGAGCTAATCGTTATACGATGATCTATGCACAAGAACTAAATTGACCGACTTTTATTCAACTGAAAGTGTTCAACGATAAGAAAACAATTTCTTAAAGGGGATGCCATAATTATATGTTTTTACTATAATAATTAAATACCTACAGACACTAGTGTTTCATCCTTTCGGGAATCTTCAGAGGATATATATATATATATATATATATATATATATATATATATATATTATATATATGTATATTATATATATATGTATATTATATATATATGTATATTATATATATATGTATATTATATATATGTATATTATATATATACGTATATTATATATATATTATATATATTATATATATAAATATATTATATATATATTATATATATTATATATATTATATATATATGCATATTTTATATATATATTATATATATGCATATATACATATATACATGTATATATAGCAGACAACAAAATCTATGTATATTCTTATTTATTAAACGACTCATTATATATTTCATAATATACAGTATTTTTGCATTCATTTTCCACTCTTATTGTCTCTTATATAAGCTCCATCTTAATTTGTTGAGTTTTATATTATCCAGATAAGTCTCTTCTTATAGAATTGAATTTGCTCTCATGTTTTATCTACCCTTGTTATATATATATATATATATATATATATATATATATATATATATATATATATATATATATATATATATATAATGAATATCGGAAACTACTTAAAAATGAATGTTTTTACAAGAGTTTACATAGATTATTTTTATGATTGCAGTGGCTGTTACATGTACCCTGTTTTTATCAATTCGATCTCTATCGATTTCGGATAATATCTGACCGGATTTCTCGATAACGAAAAAGTGTTGGTGTCAAATTTTCGTATTTTACCTCAGATCTAGTATGATCAAATTGATGAAAATCCGTGTACATGCAAAACAGTATAGTATAATTTTTAAGGAATTAAAATATAAACAATTTCCATTAGATTTTATCTGCGTTCAAAAGTAGTGGAAACTCTAGAAGAGAAGTTTATTTCATCGAACTATACATCAATGGACTACAATATGGTGGGGTTTCCTCATAATTGACGAGAACAGTCATTTTCTAGGTCAGTGTAAATAGATCCTTGTTAAGCCGTCTTTTTAATATATAAACCTTATTCAAATTTTATTATTACACATCGTTACGATGTTGTGTCCCTGGCCACCTCATACTCATAAACATTTATCCTCGATAAGCAGTGATTTATTTATACAAAATTCCTATGTGGATATATTTCGATGAATCATTTACATCTGCAATCTTAGGAGAGATTGGAGATCCTATTTTTGGACATAATGCATTCTACATACGCGCATGGTCGTTTGTAAAGTAGTTTTTTTGTAATAAACTGCTTTTACTTCATTAGTAAAATATTAACCTTACAAGAAATCCATACGACAAGAAACGGGTTATATTTAGACTTAACATTATTGTCTGCAGTCCAACACCTCTTTTTAATCTGAAAGCAGAATGATCTGATTTTAAAATCATTTGCTTTTGGTTTTTATTTGGTAAATGGGCATTACTTATTAACAATCTATGATCCCCCCTCGCCACACTTTCACAAAAAACACTCGTCTAGCTGAAACCACTATCAATAATTTCCCCCACTCTTTACCTGTGCCTAAACCTAAACGTAGATTCCATGCACAAATCTTCTTTCTTAGAACTGTACGCTTGTGGAACTCTCTTCAGTTTCCCTGCGCTCCAGATGACTACAAAATGAAGGTCTTCAAGTCCAACGTAAACAAGTTCTTGATGACTCGTTCCCTTGAGCAATCGAATTTGGCAAATTTCCACTACTAACTTTTGCTATGATATTATCCCATACACATTGGCCCCCGGGACTTGATAAGTAGTGATTCCTTTGTAAAAAAAAAAAATATTTAAAAATTTTTTTTTTTTTAACTCAGATGTGTTAAAAGCTGTTAGGCGTATCTTTGTCCAATGTACATTTCGATTGGACAGACGAAATGTATTTGAAAGATTTAAGACGCAAATATTTTATTGAAAGTCATTAGATCTTTTAAAAACATAAATAATCTCTTATTAACTTCGGATAGCTAATTATTCATCATTCAAACATAATTTAATAATATAAAACGATGTTTAAGATGCAATTATTCATTGAGCACAAAGATCGGCATGTTTGGTTTTTGAAGGCAGCATTCTTTCCTTACGGAGTGATTTATTCATGGATTGAATTACTAGACTTAGCTCTCATAATATCTATAATATAAAGCTGAATATCTGTGTGTGTGTATGTGTGTGTGTGTGTCTGGTCACGAATAGGCTCCTCTGTGGTTGACTATTTTTTAAAACTGATTACATATAATGATAGAAGATGTATCGAGACACAGAAATGGGTATGTTTAATCTGGCAAAACGATGGTTCATTAAAATAGTTGGGTCTGCCTTCCCGCCTCGTCCACAAAGTATGGAAATAAAAAAATTAAAAATTAAAAACAAAAAAAAAACGTTTACAAGTGTTTTTGATATAGATGTACATAATAATATGTTGATAATATGTTTCAACTTAAATAGGGATGGTATAATAAAAATTGTGGGGTCAGCGTCTGGCCTCCATAGAATGGAAATAGGCACACACTGTCATAAAGACTTTTCATATCTATCTGCGCAGGTATACTTTGATAATTATTGTTCAGTTTGAATAAATATGGTACAATACAATTATGGGGTGTTCGTTCGCGCCTGACCTCCATAGAATGGAAATATGTCACAAGGTTTAACAAGGATCTTTAATATAAATCCGCAGAATATTGTGATAAGTGTTTCAGTGTTAACAGGTATGGTATTATAAATTATCATAACCTATCATACTTTCATAAATTAGAGTCCATTTTCTGTAGGCTGCTTTTGAACCCAGTAAACGAAGGGTACTTTTGCTAGTATAGCATAATCACGTTGATAAAACACCGAAGTTAAGCGACTTTGATCCTAGTCAGTTCTAGGAGGAAACTATTTCGGAATACTAGGCACTACATATAGGAGGGTGCTGACACCAGACTGCAACAACATGCCAAAAAAAAATTAAACTAACAAAAAACAAAAACAAAAGTAAAACGATAAGTTTATCTTCCATGATCCGGAGATACCCGCAAGTGGTACCGCTTGTAAATTTAGTTTCATAGGATCTTCCTCCTTCGAAAGAAGCCGGTTTTACCCGACTTAGGCATGCTACACTTGATCAGACAAGGTTTCATGGTGTTACCAATCTGAGCTGTTTGAAAGTAGGCAATATAAATTTTAGATTACTTGTAAACATTAGCTGACATGAGAATTGACCTAATAAGAAATTACTGGGCTTTCTACAGTTCTTTTTTTCGTTTCTTTTCTATGATGATGCCAAAGGATAATTAATGTGATTTTATTTATAGTCTAGTTTCATGTGGTGTAGGCGACATTTCAGCTACGTGTCGCTACGCACGTGCGTGAGTATCGTTTTAATCAGGAAATTATTTTGAACTAAGCAGATTAATTTGAATAATTGGTCGATCTACTTAAGAAACTTGAATTGTCATGGACCCTGTGCGTACGTCTGAATTATATGTACACTTCATCTGCCAGACTTGATAAACAGTAATCTAAGGCCTAGTGTGTTTCCTTTCTTCGCGTATTGTTTGCATAATGTATAAGATTAATTTCGGCGCCATAAAAAAATCGGTGGACTTATGTATTTTAGACACTATGTTGTCTTATTTTTTTACGTAATCTATCAAGTTGATTATGCCTATTGGCTCTGCATCTCTTGGAAGTTTATTAAAATCCAAATTTCTGCAAATCTATTATATAAATCTCACCTGTTTGTTTAAATGTATGTATGTATGTATGTATGTATGTATGTATGTATGTATGCATGTATGTATGTGTGCCGCTTTATGGTTTTTTAAATCAGAGATTTGCTTCTCCTAGAAAGGTTGCCTTCACCACGGCTTACGGGAGCCCTCTCCACCCCAATACACATTTACACACACACAAATATACACGGTGCTAGTTGGCCGTTGACCCAGAAAAAGAGTTCATTCGCCCTTTGGAAGGTCTTGTTTTTAATCCTCCAGGCATACTAGCCGCCCTCCTCACCAAACAAGTCTGGTGGGGGAACCAGTTTTGTCGCTGGTGACACGACCATTAGGCAGGTAGTACTGGGTTACATGGTACCAGTAGCATATGACATGACCTGACACATTAAGCTGGTCTGCATTTTAATTTGTTGCTGGCTATCTTGCTCTTGCTTGTTGCTGGATCTCAATATATTGAACCGAGAGAGAGACTTAGCTGTCGGACAAAGCTAAGACTCTGTAACATCATCTTTGTATAGATACTCCCTCAGGCATTTGGGCTCATGGATTTTAAATGACTGAGGGAGTGGCACTCGTCTGACAAGACGTTGCAATCATCATCATGTATGTGTGTATGTCTGCCTAAACCATTTGACAGAGGCGACGGATTTTCACGAGATCGGTATCGTTTCGAAGAACGACTATTTAGACGACAAATACCGAAAGCTTCTACAAAAACATTTAATAACTTCACTCTTAACTCGGCACATTTCTATAAAAAGGAGTCGCTTTTTTACGCCGATATTTTCGAAAATCATCCCCTCTGGTCAATTAACTAGCTTTAATTTAAACATTCTTCACTTCGAGTTTGGCGATCGGCGCAACGGCAAAGACGTTAGATTTTTCTTTTATTTTTTCCCCGTGTATTTCCTCCTTCGCGGTATGGGTTGGAACCTGCCTGTCTATTACCACTTATTTATTTTAATTTTTTTTTTTTTTTTGCTTAACACACACCTCCAAACACGAGGGAAACGCCGGGCACCCATGCCAGTCTAATATATAAACGTCTGCCTGTCTGGCTGGCTGTCGGTCTGTCTCCATATTTTCAAACTCTATCTCCCCCGAAACTAAAAGTCGCAGAGTAGCGCCAGGGATACCAAATGATTGGATGTTTTTACGGACCGTTCTTTTATGGGGTTTTACCCGGTTTTAATTGTGTTTAAGTTGTTAAAAATGGATCAAAATTGAAAAGAAATCGTGAAACATTTCGTACGTTTATCTTAATTTATTTTTATTTTTTAATTTTTAATCGGTTTATATCCGTGTCACGTTGGTATAGTGCTATCATCACCAGCTTTTTATGCTATGGTTTCAGTTTCGAATCTGGCTGATAGCACCTAAATACTTTTATTTACTTTAAAAATAACGACTCTATAATAATATATACTAAATCTGGACTAATAAAAAATTATATTTAAGAGTAGTTTACGCCCTGACAAAGATGGGCGCACCGCATCCGCTAGTTATAAGTAATTATATCTATCTAAGTATATAGATTGCTTTTATGAGCCTGTCGCCCGGATAGCAAATTCATAACGCATTAACTTAGAAGCAGACTTTTATTTAATCGGTGAGGTATTTTAAGAACTGATCATTTTATTTCTCATTCTTTGATTTGTTCGTCTATGTAATAACTAGTGTTGGGACGATTTATCGGAATCGGAACGGAAATCGGAAAAATCGAACATCTGGGCGTATCGGAATCGCTATAGAAATCGGAAAACGTGCTGCCTATTTTCCGATGCCAAAACGATTCTTTTGATTGCTTTTACTTGTTTGATTTTATTTAAAGCATAATATTGCATTGCTGGTAATAATGATATAATAATTAATAGTTATTAGTTTTTTTTTAAATATGAGTGAAGCTAAAATCGATAGATTATCCTCCACAAGTGTATTTCTACGTTTAGGAAAATATCTGCATATTTAACCTGTGTTTTTACGTAAATCAGGGGAAATAACAAGCTTATAGTTATATAATCATGAATTTATAAAGAATCGGAATCGGTAATTTGTTGGGATTCGTGAAAAATATTGGAATCGTCCCATCACTATTAATAACGTTGAGTATTCCTGAAATTGTGTAATCTCCATTGTAAAGCGTGTTTCAGTATTTCCGTATATTCAGCTTGATGGCTGGTATATTTCATCTGTTTACTTTTTATGCGTGTCAAATTATTCCAAATCATCTGGGCACGGATACTCTGCTGTATATTAATCAAATGGAAATTGGATTTTGATAGTAAAATGTGTTGCATTCTTTCATAAAAGTTAAATGCAATAAAACAGTTCAGTGGGGGAAGATGTGGCTGGTTACCTTTAATGTATCCAAAACCAAACTCCTATCCTTACATCATCAACGCTCTGATCTCTATCTGGCATCAGTTGTAATGGATGGTTCTCGTCTGGGCGAAGCCCCGTGTTTTGACAACCTTCTGGGTTTGACCTTTACTCCTGATCTGAAATGGAACACGCACATCAAGTCTGTTGCCAAGGTCGCTGGAAAGATGGTGGGATCCTTCTGCCGCTCTAGAAGATATCTCACTACTGATGCAATTCTATATCTATATAAAAGCCAAGTATGTACAAGGATGGAATAATGTTGTTATATCTGGGCAGGAGCTGCTAAAAACCGCCTATCCTGCCTTGACAGAGTACAGAATAGACTTCGTGGCTTAGTGGGGGATGCCCTTTTCTCTACCCTACAACCTCTCTCCCACAGAAGAGACGTTGCGAGCCTATCCTTGTTTTATCGTTATTTCCATGGCAGGTGCTTGTCTGAACTCCAATCTCTGGTCCCCCCTTGCCAATCTTTCACGAAAAACACCTGTCTAGCTGAATCCACTGTTAAAAATTTCCCCCACTCTATATCTGTGCCTAAATCAAAACGCGGATTCCATGAACAAAGGTTCTTTCTTAGAACTGCACACCTGTGGAACTCTGTTCCGTCTGCCTGCTTCCCACCTGACTACAGCTTGGATGTCTTCAAGTCCAATGTTAACAAATTCCTAATGAACCGCCCCCTTAAGTAAACACTTCATCAAATCTCCACACTAACGTAATGTACTTGCAATAACCCTTATCCCTGAGCGGCGTCCTGGCCTTGATAAGTGGTGATCACTGTGTAAAAAAAAAAAACAGAAAGGCATTTGATATCTATGTCCTACTTAATTGTTATTATCCTTAACTTTATAATAAAGACTGATTTGTACTTTCTTTTAATTTAATTATTTGGACTATTATCCTCATCTTCTTGTTGTTGTTCTTTTCACCATGTTTCGGCCAATTATCCATTTGGCCTTCGTCAGGTTAAGCGCGACGTGATAGGAATATGAAATTCAACTACATCCATAGCATTTGCTGCCTGCAATAGCTGTGGTCATCTCACCATGGTTTGGTCAAATAATCATCTGCTTTTGATAGGATCGAAACCGCTACCTCTAGATAAGCTCACCCGGAATCGTAGATATTCCGCATCTCTCTCCACTGCACAACGGGCCCCAAAGGGGCAATCAAGGTTGACTTTTTTTGTCTTATAGATCCAATTGTGCTTCCAATTAGCGGGTCTGTACCGATTGTTATATTATTGAAATAGTTTAGAATTAGTTTTGGAGATGAGTAATTGTTATATATTTTTTCTCATCTTTTAGTTGTTGTTTTCCCGACGTTTCGACCAAGTATACCTCTGGCTTTCATTAGGTTAATCGCGGCGGCATAGGAATGTCGAATCCTCCATCTACATCCACAGCAATTGCTGGATTCGACATTCCTATCAACTCGCGGTTAACCTGACGAAGGCCAGAGTAATAAATGGCGGACTGACTCGTATTTGTTTGTATAAATATACATATTCTCTCACCCAAAAAGAACTTAGAGAAAAAAGAAAATTTATTTTGCTGTCGTACGAAATTAATGAGTAAAAACCAAAATATTGTAGACAACACTCGCCGACTGAAACAACAACAATTTTAAAGTGTAGTTTAGTTGTCTTTATTAACGTTACAGAGTAAAACGATAAAGTTGTCCTCCTAAAAAAAAACAACGCCACAGATTTGTTTTCAAACTTTTCTTGAAAAAATTAATCCAGGTTACTTGATTATGTAGTAGAGCTTACATCTATTCAATGTAGCCGTCTTCAACCTCAATCACCGCCTCGATACGTGTCCGGGACCAATAGCGTGCATTTCCCACGTACGCAAGCAATAGCTCGTCAGATACTCGGCGGATGGCGCCGATCAGGCTGGCTTTGGTGTTGTGGGGGGTCATGTTGGTGATATTCTCGACGTATTAACAAACGAAGTAGTTCAGCGGATTCATTCAGAGCCAGTGAGAGAAGGCTGGAACATTGTAACACTCCATGTGAAGCTAAGCCTAGGTCCTTTTGGACTTGTGATCCGGCGCCGAGTCCTGTTGCCATAACAGTGTTTGCCAGCTGTCACGTGATTGCACCAAGGGATCACAACACTTTTAAGCATATCCAGGTACACTTTGGTGTTGACTTTCAAGCCGATTCGAAGATGTGAAGTGCCATGATGTGGTCCTCAATTCAAACCACACCACAAATCATAACCGTGACCGAAAACGTCGTTAAGCTGTACCCTCAATTGTTAAAACGCCAGGGTTTGTATTTTGAGGGTGCTGGCAATGGTCTTATTATCATAACTTGGATCGGTAGAGAGGATGAGTTCTACTGCGGCGCATTTTCGATAGATCCGTTTAATTGTGTGCTATTTCAGACATGATAGGAAGCTCCTATAGCGCTGGCCAAGTAGTAGATGGTCTGCAACAAGAAATGAAAACTGTTTTTTTGCCAAACGGTAATTGAATCATTTCGTCTTTTCTATTGAGACAAGTTAATCCTACCACCTGTTGTTATTGTTGTTGTTGTTGTTGTTGTTGTTGTTATAATAATAATAAATATAAAAAAGACTAATGAATGTCAACTTATTGATGTGGCTTGCCCGACCGACATCAACTTAACAAGCAAGAAGAATGAGATACTAGGGTCGATTGAGAAACTGTGGAATAAGGAAACTTCAATCGGGCTAATAAGCATAGGTGCAATTGGCTAAATTCCTGATGATATTATGAAACTTCCAAACTCCTTGGAAATCAGATACAATATCATTGTACTCCAGAACGTAGTCCTGAGTGGCTCAGTAAACAGTGCGTTCCATCTATTTGACTCTTTTAGTATACTCACTAAATTTTTGAAGGAAAAAAACAAAACAATGTAAAACATCACAACACTGTGAAGTTTATTGAATAATAATAATAAGAAGAAGAATGATAATAATAATAATGATAATAATAATGATGATAATAATAAGAAGAATAATGATAATAATAATGATGATAATAATGATAATAATAATGATAATAATAATAATGATAATAATAATAATGATAATAATAAGAATAATGATAATAATAATAATGATAATAATAATGATAATAATAGTAATAATAATTATAATAATGATATAATAATAATAATAATAATAATAATAATAATAATAATAATAATTTGTACATGACAAATAAAATTACTGGCGTAATACTACAATTTCTATGAATCGTTTACTAATATATTTAAAGATGCTGAGTTGGAACTCATAATTTTCTTCCTCATTTTAGAGGTAAAATGTACACAAGCATAGAATAGACTTTGCTACTTGTCCATTATCCTTAATCTATATATATAAAAGCGAAACTGTGTGTGTGTTTGGGTGTATGTATATATGTGTGTACAATTTTTCTGTATATACGCAAAGGGCTTTTTTTCGCCGGGCTTCCCGGTCGGCCCGCTCCTTCTTAAAACTTTTTATATATTGTCTAAATGATAATATGTACGAGTTACGAACGGGGGTCGTGTGGATATTTAATTTTCCCGACCTTCACGCGCTATTTTTTCCAGGTTTTTCGACCGGCGCGTCTTTCTTTCGCTTTTCAGTATAAAAAAGCGAATGATGCGGCGGGAGAAGGAGAAAGTGGCTTGCAGCGCAAATCGCGTCACGGTCAAACATCACGCGACTTAACATTCGAGCACCTGTTAATTTCACTTTATAAACGATGAATTAACACAGCTTTCACTTCCTCTCCCATCGTGGCCGAGATGGTTAGGGGTCTGGGTTTTATTTTGTTTTTTGTTTTTTTCGCTTTCGTTTCCACCTTTGCGTCAAGGCTTCGGATTCGAGGCTCCTTCTTTCTTTTACACCTCCAAATACCAGCAAACGCATTTTTAAATAGGGTTGGTTTGATCTACCCCCCAAACACACACACCTCCAAACACCCGGGGAACGCCAGATACGCCCCCCGCTAGTGCGATTATAATCTTTCACAGACAACACGCCTCAGAACACACAGTGTTGTGGAACAGTTAAGCAGTTACAAACGAAAAAATATATTACGATTTCATCATAATCATTAAAACGTTAGACATGTCCGTCCTTTCTCTCCGACAGTCATAACATTAAAATTCAAAATAATCGCTCATATGTTTATATACGTTCATCAGACACAGATCAACGAAGATATCCCTTGAAACGAAAGGTATAATTAAAACAGAAAACTGTATTCGAAATAGTGGGCGCGTATGATCAAGAGATAAATATGTATCCAAGAAAACTGGGAATATTTTCAAAAGCGTGTTGAGATAAGGTTTGATAAATATTTCCAAACTTTTTGCAGTTACGCCAAATTAAAAGTTAGGGAAAACCGCACAAAATGTGATTAAAACTGGGATCATAAGGAAATTCGCACACACTGGTCTGCATCAAATGTTATTTCTCTGTACTGTGTATATTTTTTACTTCTATATTACTTTATTTCATGAATATTTTTAAAATATACAAAAATACACTTATTCATTTTAATTCATTTATGTTTTTCTTAGTGGATATAACATACATTTACTTATCTTATATAAAACTATTTTCTATGGCGGCAGGAAATTTTTTACAGTTTCAATTCAGATGAACATATCTCGGATCAAACAAAATTTCATTGATCGAAATAAGCACCATCAGAGTCTACACACCTTTGGCCAACGCAAAATAAATCTATTTATGCCCGTAACATAAAAATATTGCGTTCTATTAGCAATGGAGTCGCTGAAGACTTTATTGATATCGTTTAGGTTTTTGAAAAATTATCACCCGGAAAGTAGTCGATGTGCTTGGAAAAGGGGTAGTCAGTGGGAGAGACATCTGGAGAGTATAGCGGATGAGGCAGAGTTTCCTAGCTCAATTCTTTGACTAATATTGATGACTGATGTTGTTGTCGAAGTTTCTGCTGCATTTCATCCATTCGTTGACAGTACGTCTCCGCTGTAATGGTTTCGTTTGCATTAAAAACTTGTAATGGATGAGACTGGTCGCAGATTACAAAACAGTCAGTATGAACTTCTCTTCGTGCAACTCTGGCTTCGAGAAGTGTCGTAGAATTCGGCGGCGTCTAACCACTGAGTTGGGCGTCGCCTGTTGTCGTAAGGAAAACACCTTCTATCACATGTTACAATTTGGTCGAGAAACGGGTCGTTTTTGTTGCGTAAACGAATGACGGATCACGCTTCATATCGGCGTTGCTTTTAATTGTCGTTCAATTCGTGAGGTATCCAATTATAAGTTGTTGTTTTTTTCTTCCTTATCTCTCCTAAGTGGTTGGAAATCGTCATATACGTTACGTCTAATTCAGAAAAAAATTCTGGAAGGATTTTGCGTTGATTGGCTTCGAGTAGGTTTCGTAATTGATCATTGTCAACATCAGATAGCCAACCACTACGCTCAACATCTTCAAGACTCTCGTCGCTGCCACAAAATATATGATACGACCATTGTACAGTGCGTGCAGTAGTGATTCCTCAATCAAACTCGTCGTTGATCTAGAGGGCTGTTTCAGCAGCTATTCGGACTAGCTGGAATTGAAATGAGAAAATTGTGCAAACTTATATTTCTTCATTTTGTAATCAACGTTTTGAAAAAAAAGACATCATTTTTTTTAAACGAATGTAATTAAAACAATTAGACAAAGCGAGAAATGCTCTTTAACATCCATGCTTCCATTCAGTCTCGAAAGACAAAGGACACCCCTTAGGGATAGTAGCGCGTGTACTTGTGAGGCAAGGGTTGCCCAATCGTTAACCAGACCTTTGCTGAATCGGCACTGTTTGAGTCTAGTGGTAAGAAGAAAACCAGGACGACTGGAAACAATGCCGAGATAAGCAGAGAGCACATATAGCACCTGAAAGTCCCAAATAGGCACCCATTTTGTACTGACCAGGTTCAACATTGCTTAACTTCGGTGATCCAGCGGGAACTAGTGTATCTACGTGATTATGCCGTATGCATACATAATTTAAAATAATATATAAAGTAAAGGTATTGTAGCGAAACTTTATTTGAAAATACCTCATTTGAAATCTAAAGTTAAAAAAAATTCTGCAAGAATTTTGTTTTTTTTCTGCGAACATTGCTCATCAAAACAGGTTTTGTTCTTTAAATTAATAGGACTACTGTTCTCATCTCGAGTATTGTTTTCACAATGTTCCTGCGAATGTGACCTCTGACCTTCTTGAGGTATATCTTGTCGATTGGTACTCTTTTCATCAACCCCAATATTCTGCACGAGATTTGGGGCGTATTCATTTGTTTAATCTACGGGAGTACTATGCTTTCGTTCCGTCAGGTTTGCCCACGTAAAAATGTTAAGTAGTTCGCAATTATATTTTTTTATATCGCACGCACCTAGAACTGAACCTTCAACCTCCGGAAGAGTGCCACTTAGATCTGAATTTACCTTGTACTTTATCCGTCATGGCACCTTTCGTTGGGGAGGTTGAATGCTTAATTATCAATGCGGACGACAATAAGAATAAAATTGCGACCTACTTTTCTCCATGGGCCTGGCTGATGGAACGAAATTATGCTACCCACGTGGATAAAATAAAAAGATACGTTCGAAAATCTGTGCGGATTATCGACTTCAAAAATATAAACATGAAGAACATTTGTATTATTTGGATTGATGGGACTACTGTTCTCACATTGAGTGTCATTTTCACAACGTTTCGGTCGATGTAACCTCCGGCCTTCCTCAAGCGTATATTCTTGAATTCGGGAATGTTTCTGTCGAACTCGGGAATGTTGACAGAATTTCGAACGTAAACCTTTTTTTGCTATACGCAAGAGCCCTAGCGCAGTGGTTTGAGGACTTGGACAAACAAATTGACAAGTGATATCCCCTGAAAGGTTGAAAGGTTGAATTCCCAGTGTTGGCGACCGTCAAATACAATTTGCTATAATCACTATCAACAGTT
Source organism: Euprymna scolopes (assembly GCF_053919585.1). Classification (NCBI taxonomy): domain Eukaryota; kingdom Metazoa; phylum Mollusca; class Cephalopoda; order Sepiida; family Sepiolidae; genus Euprymna; species Euprymna scolopes. The sequence goes on from NC_136491.1 coordinate 36,950,235, forward strand.
ACCCTCATTCTTTATCTTTACCTAAGTCTAAACATCAATTCCTTGAACAAAGTTTCTTTCCTAGAACTAAACGCCTGTGGAATTTTATTCTGCGTGCTTGCTTTCAAGCTAACTACAACATGGTCATTTTCAAGTCCAATGTAAACAAGTTCTTGGATGATGCCTCCATTCAGTCTTGAAAGACAAAGGATACCTCCTCTAGGGGAATCTTCACAAGAAATTGTGAAGCAAGTGTTGCGCAATATTCAACCACACTTCTCCTGAATCAGCACTGTTTGAGGCCAGTGAAGAGAAGTCCAGGATGACTTGAAACAATGCCGAGATAAGCGGAGAGCACATACAACACCTGGAAGTCCCAAAATGGTCACCCATATAGTACTGACCAGGTTCAATGTAGCTTAACTTCGGTGATCCAATGGGAACCGGTATGTCAATGTGATTATGCTGTACTTAAATAATTAAATTTTACTTGATTTTCACAACAAACCCTGCTGTATACTCATTATCCTTGAGTGGCCTCCGGCTCTTGATATGTAGTGACTCTCTTATAAAAAAAAACAAACTTGGGACATTCTATCAAGTCATGTCTGACGGAACAAAGCCATGTTACCAACCGTGAAGTAAATTCCGTCCAAATTCCCGAGTTCGAGAGAAACATTTGATAAGACACGCTTTAAGAAAGTCATCGATTGGAACGTTTTGAAAATGATACATGATAAGAACAGTAGTCCGATGAATCCAAATAAAAAAGATAACAAATCTTCACCCCAAAAATCCAGAAACTGAAGAACATTGTATGTTAAATTGGCAGAAACGTTGTGAAAATAACATTCAAGCTATGAACAGTAATCCTAATAATCCGGATAACAAAAATGTTTATCCTCATCTAAACAAAACATTCAGAAACACAAATCTCAGATATGTTTTTCATTTTAAATAGAGCATCGAAAGCTTTAAAGAGAAACGGGAATGTGTGTTTTTTTTAGATAATGGTTTCAAAATAATTGCCGAGTCAAATGGATTTCTAATGTTATTGTTTTATTTACATCCATAGAGAAAATAGATTTATGTTTAAATTGTTTTCAAGAAATAGAAAAATAACAAATATTTTTCCATGCAATCAAAGTGAAGTAATTATCTGTGTGTTTGGACTTTGTGTATGTTTATTATTATAAGAAGAGAAGCCATCACTTGAAGTTTTTCAAAGAAGTCATAATGTCCTATCTTAATGATATTGTGTTTTATTATAATTTACTCATATTTAGACTAAATATGTATTCTTCATATTTAGTCTTATACTAGCGGTGTGTGGCAGTCTTACCCGATCGTAAAATACGTTTAAATAGATTTTAATTCATGTAAGTTTCCTATTATAAGGTAAATCCACTAAAGTTATGTGAATGCCATCAGAATCGAAGTTAAAGTATCCAGCCGTGTTCCTTCCGTTTTAACTATCGACTCCAAACCACGGATGAATTTGCACATGCGCAAAAGTAATAGAAATATGACGGCAAGTGGAAATTACTGTCTTGGTACATGGTTACTATTTCCTGTTAATTCCAGCGTTATCTGTCTAGTAGTTTAAGAGTTTACCGGTTAAATATTTTACACACACACAGGTACTGTTTTTTTTAAATTTACATCTCTTTTTACCAATTATATTTTAATAGACCAGGAAACATGTTTGTGTTCAAGATTAATGAAGAACTAAAAAAATAATAATTTAACAAATTTTCTTTTTTTTTTCACAGTGGTCACCACTTATCAAGACCCGGAACCCACTCAGGGATAAGGGTTATTGAACGTACATTACGTTAGTGTGGTGATTTGATGAAGTGTTTACTTAAGAGGGCAGTTCATTAGGAATTTGTTAATGTTAGACTTGAACACATCCAAGTTGTAGTCAGGTGGGAAGCAGACAGACTGAAACAGAGTTCCACAGGCGTGCACTTCTAAGAAAGAAGCTTTGTTCATGGAATTTACGTTTGATTTAGGCACAGATAAAGAGTGGGGGAAATTTTTCACAGTGGATTCGGCTAGACGGGTGTTTTTCGTGAAAGATTGGCGAGGGGGGACCGGAGATTGGAGTTCAGACGAGCACCTGCCATTGAAATAACGATAAAACCAGGATAGACTCGCAATGTCTCTTCTGTGGGAGAGAGGTTGCAAGGTAGAGAAGAAGCCACGAAGTCAATTCGTACTCTGTCAAGGCAGGATATGCTGTTTTTAGCAGCTCCTGCCCATGTATGGCAGCACTAGTCCATCGTTGCACGTACTTGACTTTTATATAGATGGAGAATTGCATCAGTAGTGATCCCACCATCTTTCCAGCGACCTTAGCAACAAACTCGATGTACGTATTCCATTTCAGATCAGGAGTAAAGGTCAAACCCAGAAGCGTGTCAAAACACGGGCCTCTCCAAGATGAGATCCATTCATCCCAATTGATGCCAGATGGGGATCAGAGCGTTGATGATGTAAAGATAGGAGTTTGGTTTTAGATGCATTAAAGGTAACCAGCCATGTCTTCCCCCACTGAACCACGCGCTCGAGATCAGAGGAGAGAGAATCAGAGAGAACTTCGTCATTTACAGCCTTTGATGTGTTGCCATAGATGGTCGTGTTATCAGAATAGATGTCAACGAATGATTTAAATATGTGTTTAGGGAGGTCATTGATGTAGATCAGAAAGAGGGTTTGGCCCAGGATTGACCCCTGAGGGACTTCAGCATTAATACTGCAGGCCTCTGATTTTTGTCCATCGACCACTACACTTATGAGCCTATCGGAAAGAAATGATTTAATGATTGAGAAAACATTTCCAGTTATATCGTAGCTGGAAATCTTGTGAAGTAGACCCTTATGCCATACCTTGTCGAATGCTTTTGATATGTCAAGAGCAATTGCCCTAGAAAGGAAACCTTTGTCAAGAGATTCACTAATCCTGCGAGATATAACCGTCAGCACATCTGCGGTAGATCTGGCAAAGGGGAAACCATATTGTGTGTCACTAAGAAGGTTGTATCTGCTGAGGTGGTTTACTATTTCTCTATTAAATATGGATTCCAGCAACTTACTCATAACACACACGAGACTTTTTGGTCTGTACTGAGAGGGAAATGACTTATAACCTGAATTCTTAAATACAGGGCAAACTGATGAGGTCTTCCAGGGAGTCGGAAAGCAGTTCTCCTTAAGGCAGCGCTTAAACAGTTTCGTAAGTATGGGAGAAAGTTCTGGTTGAAGCTTTTTTAACACTATAATTGGGATGCCGTCAGGGCTAGCTGCTTTACTGGAATCTAGGTTCTTGATTAGCTTGGCGGCCTCATGCACGGATATGTGTATGTTATCTAGCGTGCTCTATGTTAAAGGAGGAAATATGGGGAGTTGATGGCCTTCGCCGCATAGAGTAGAATTAGCTGCAAAGTTCTTTGCAAATAGTTTGGCCTTGTCTGACGCTGACGAGATGACCTTTAGTCCATTGATAATGGCTGGGATAGAACGCACACTTCTGTTCAGGATCCTATTTGTTATTTGCAAAAATTGGTGGGAACCAAGCCGCTTATCAGCTACCTTGGATTTAACAGACTGGGCATATAGCTCTCTTGCATTTTTTATTACTCTTTTACAGTGGTTGCTGGCAGTCTAGAAAGCAGCTTTAGTCTCAGTGCATCTATTACGTTGGTAGCTATAGAAAAAGTGATTTCTGTGCGCGATGACAGCAGCACATTCTGGGGAGAACCATGGCTGGCTGTTAGGTTTTTGTTGGAATTTTTTAGATGGTATGAATAGGTATATGCCTACAATTAACCATTCGGTCAGATCTGATAATATAGAGGACCCTTCCTTTTTAAACATGGAGTGCAGAGGTAAATCATATATTAATGTACGGAAGCTATCCCAGTCAGCCATAGAGTATCGGTATACAGTACGGTGGAGGGGTACGTCTGGGGACTTATTACATTTCGTTTTTATCTTAAATGATACAATGGAGTGGTTGGAGGAGCCTAGAGGAGAATGAACGGAACATGAACATAGCTCAGGGGAAGTTGAAAGAAAAAGGTCTAAGAGGCTTGCATATTGACCGGGTGTATCGGGCACACGGGTGGGTTCGCGAACAATCTGAGTGAGGTCATACGCAATGGCAAAATCATGACAAAACCTCACCTCATCGTCTGTCTTATTTGAATGGGTCAGCCATTCTACGTTATGGACGTTGAAGTCACCACAGATGTTACCCGAGGGATGTACAGACAGCATTTGGGCTATTTTCTCAGATATGCTCTTAAAGATAGTAGCTCCGCTGTTTTCGGGCCGATAGAGGGCAAATATAAATGCAGTCGTGTTAGCAAGTGAAACCCAGAAGCACATATAGGGTAAATTAGGATCTTCTCTAGAGATATCCCTGTCATACGGGAAGCCATCCTTAATGTAGGTACTAATTCCATGGCGATCTTCGGGGTCAGATTTAGTTGTTAAATTAGAGTATCCGTTAATTATGAACTCATCTAGGGAAGTGGTCGGCCCTATTCCAGTTTCGCTTAGAAATAATATTTTCGGTTTCGTCTCCTCTAATTAGGTTTCAACCTCTGGAAGGTTGGAATGTAGACCCCTGATGTTGGAGAAGGAGACCTGGTAGTAGGGGTCTACGTTGAAAGATAGGTTTCTAGGTTTATTTGAGTTTTTTTTTCTGGAGATATTCTATGTTGAGGTTTTGGGATTTGTGGAAACAGGTCGGCATATTTGGTTAGAGCAGTACAGAGAGGGAAAGTAAGAGAGAAAAAGATAGGATTTTTTTTGTAGCACAAGAAAAGGTAAAGCCGTAACAATTACCCACTAGCATGGTATCGAGAGGCCCCACCAGAGACTACTGCATGATCCAGATCCACTCACCAAATGGCAATACAGCAGTCCCAGTACTTTGCGCCTGCTGATAGGACAGCCTCCTTAGTGGTTAATCCAAGGTTCTGGTCCCTGACTATCAGGCGGATAACGTACGCCCAGACAAAACGTTTACGTCCAGCACCCTTACTAGTGACATGGTCACAAGGATAGAAATAGAGACAGAAAAATTTCCGACATCTCAGACTACTGTTCACCAAGTACTACCGACCTTTAAGCAGCTTTTTCTTCACCCTTTGTCAGAAAAATCACTCATTGAATAAGGACTGAGGGACAAAAAAGAGGAGAAACGAGAGTTACTGGAGCTGCCGGTAACACATCCACTGTATTATCTACTCTCAATTAAAAAAAGGGGGAGCAGGGGAATGGGTACAAGTGATTTATTTTTATCTAAGTAGTAAGTCCGGTGCTAAGTTATCAATTCAGGACACTTTTGATGATAATCTCCCCTCCCATATTAATGGGTGGATGTGTGTCGTTATCTGTCTCGAGTTTGAATAATGTAGCTTCACCTTTATAATTAAAATCCAATAATTAACTTTTATCAATTTGTAAAGTCGGCTTAATATTTATTTACATTCGAGTTTAGATAATATATATTTGGTTAAGTTTGGGATAGGGCATTCTACCGGATGCCAAACATTTACGCGCTATTTCATACATTCTAACCGATAAATATTCGTTTAAGATTCTAATTATACTCTTAAGTGCGTTTGTTTGAATTTCTCATGCACATAGTTTGCCGGGTATATTTCCCAGATAGGTTTGGAAATTGTTTTTCGTAATTCCAGTGACTCATATAATTATTGAAAAAGCTGGTGATATTCGTAAGATTTCAGTTTTTTCAAATACATCAAAAAATACGAAACACTCTGACAATAAGAAATAACACGTAAATATACAGAATATTACTTTTTTTTTTACTTCCGTGATTTATAATGTTCATGCTATGAATAAAGTAGAACATGAGAATTATTTGTCATGACAGTTCTCGAAACGAAGACAAATCTTACAATGTTATTTTTTTTTAGAATACGCGAACTGAATATATCGATTACTACAATGGGACCATGTTACAATGAAGAAAATATATATTTAAGTTGGTAAAAGACGGAAGCAAAACGTCGAATGATTTTGTAATTTAAACAGGCTATATATAGGACTCTGACAGCAGCATATTCTTTTCGTGGTTTTGACTCTCAAGTACATATCAGACACACAGTTAATCGACTGAGAACCACACCACTCTATATAAAATCATATAAGATATGAACGAATACACAGTCGAGAGTTAAATCCATGAAAAGAATATGCTGTTGTCATAGCCCTAGTTATAACGCAAATGTTAATACCATTGCATTATCTACACTATTCGCAATCAAATCGTCGTTATTGTTATCGTATTTAAAAAAAAAACAGTTAAATAGTAACTACGATCATGAAATGGATCGTAAATTAATATACTAGAACGAAGATGTCATATTGTAAAAATTATATAAGTTGATTAATTAGTGTAATTTTTATCTGAGTAAATGAAACATTATGAGTAAGTCAAAAGGGGCCATCTCGCGTAGCAATCTAGATAAAAAAGGGGCAAGTGAGTTCACAATAATTCTTACTTGCGATATCAAACTTGTAACACTAGCAATTTCACATTTATAGCCATACATCGTTTTAATCATTTTTTTTTTATATAAAAGTAAGATTATTTGATCAATTTATGTGACATTTGGAATTTGACATTTGTTTCGCAACAGGTATGTTTATAAACAAAAAAATCCGTATTTTTTTTTAAAGTAGGTTGAATTCTAAATAGAAAACGGCTTTTATTTTAAACAACATGAAATAAAAAGTTTGTAGTAATGGTAAAATTAGGTACATTTCAAATTTGGTAGACAGGAGCTTGCTCCGGCCGATTTTTTTTTTCGGTTGGTTATTGAGCATCGGTTTACTTCCTCGGTTCTTCTTCTTCTTCTTCTTTTTGTTATTCTTCTTCATCTTCTTCTTCCTCTTCTTATTCTTACTCCTTTTCTTCTTTTTACTCCTCTTCTTCATCTTCTTCTTTTTCTTCCTTTTCTTCTTCCTCTTCCTCTTCTTCTTCTTACTCTTCCTCTTCCTCTTCTTCCTCTTCCTCTTCTTCTTCCTCTTCTTATTCTTCTTCACCTTTTTCTTCTTCTTCTTCTTTTTCTTCTTACTCTTCTTCTTTTTTCTCTTCTTTTTCCTCTTCTTCTTACTCTTCTTCTTACTCTTCTTCATCTTCTTTTTCTTCTTCTTCTTCTTTTTCTTCTTCCTCTTCTTCTGCTTACTCTTCTTATTCTTCTTCTTTTTCTTCTTCTCATGGCTTGAGTAAAAGGAGTTAACAGATGCAACTCCTATGTAAAAATGTCCAATAGAAAAAAGAAACAAATTTAACTTGTAAAATTAACAAGCGATAACAAGTATTTATAGTAAAACGCATAAGAAAATAAATAACTCGCTCAGACGTAATTTATACTAAACCATCCACTTTTTTTCAAGATAATTTAAATAACATACACCAGATGTCACATTTTCAAAATATATTTATCTTAAATTGTATTGTTTAGTTAACGTGACTTGAATTGACTTTGGAACAGTTCATTTTTAAAAACGCCAAATTGGAACTCCTTAACTTAACGATATCAAATCACCACTTTTATTTATCGGATTCTTATTTAAATGCGAGTAAAAGCCGATACTTTAGTCCGAACATAAAATACTTTAATAACTTTTTTATTATTTTTAAAATTAAGGTGCGTTCTTATCATCTTAACAACAACAACAACAACCTAACCCACGGAAAGCTCAACATTGATTGTGAAGGGAACGTCTTTGAATATAATCAATCCCTAACGTATAACAGTGTGGCACTCAATAGGGCATTTTCATACAGAACCCACGTTGAGAAGCTCCACAAGAAGCTATTAACGCAACGTGCTCGTGATTCTTAATAATAGCGTATATGTAGCCGGGACATAATTTAATACTGTGCTACTCGACCGAAGAATATTGCACAGCTATCTGGTCTGATTCTGCTCTTTCTTAAAAGGTCGACGTCGAGCCCAGCAAGACAGCCAGGCCGATTACCGTCAACCTTTAACCGACCAATATTCCATCTGTCCTTAGAATGCTCAGAGTCGCTTCACTATAGGTCAGACGAGAGGCATTAACGAAGGCAGAGCGTGACAAGCAGTGCTACGTCAATAGCTTTCCTATATTTGGACCCCAACACGTACCTGAGCCACTAACATCCCGTAAGGGCCGTGTGAATATTACATGCCTCGGACGAACAACACTAACGTCATTCCGCTAGAGTAGGTGGAATAAATTAGTCAAACATGAAAACAACGAGGCTCTTCCGGCACTAAAAGATGATCTAAAAAGCTCTGAGCTCATTTGCAAAGAGTGGATAACGCACAACAGGGCCCCAGCGAAGGTTGTCAAAACGCGGAATAACTTGCTCAAACATTGCTATTTACAAGATGCTCAGTGTCCTTGCGGCCTGCTTGGAGACTATCGTACACATACTCATATACTACCGATAAGCAAAGCATGCTCCAATGTGGGCCTTATAGATGCTTCGAGCTCCGCACGACGAGAGATCTTGAGATGAATTAAAACGGTATGATGATGAGTCGTTATAACTACGATTATTTAATCCATAAAAAAATCTTTAATCGAGGACAATTCTTTTTATGTTTTATAGAGAATTTTTTTTCAATTGGGTCTCTCCGCAGTGAGACAAACATACAATTGAATCGCACATAATTTTTTTCTAAAAGAGATCATTTTTAATAGCTTTCTTGTATAGCTAGATAAACATACTTTTATAAAACACATTGTCATAGTAGCGATTTGGTTTGAACGTGATTTACGATTACGAGTAAAAGATAAAAAGTAAAAGCTCAGTATTTGCTTCACGAAGAATCGTGTTTTTTTATGGAAATATAGTTTAATCGTCTTTATATTTTAGTACGCCATTTTTCTGAGCAATTTTATTGTCGGATCATTAAGTTAAGGTAATTAAAAGAATGGGCTTACGTATAATTGCAACAATTAGAGTATGACAACACACTTACTAGAATAAACAAGCGCGCATGAATTGTTTGGCGAAATAAATACTTAGTAGAATCTATTTACCTGTTGTTTTTTTATTATTATTATTATTATTATTATTATTATTATTATTATTATTATTATTATTATTATTATTATAGCAATGAACTCTACCGATAAGAAATTTTCGATCTTAAAATCCAGCGGAGAGATAAGACACATTCTTGATATCTATTTGGTATTTTTTAATGTTCTCAACATATAAAATACCTAAACAGTTTATTAGATCCGAGTATATTTTTAGAATACCCTTAAACAAAATAATATATACATACATATATTTCACAGCCAGACTATGTCGCAGATCACAAAAGCCATGACAGTTGAACAAACCGGAAGTTCTAAGACTCGAGTTTCAGATGTTTTGGACAAGATCGAACTTTTCAACAAAATCACGAGATGGTTTTATATTCTTGATCCTGTAAATATCTAACTTTAAATGCATGCTATCGTGACCCAAGTCGTATTCTTTTCTTTTGCATCATTTGTCGTGGTGTACACATATTTAAAATAAAATAACAAATGTATTCGCCAAGCAGAAAAGCGGGAAAGTCAATATCCGATTACGTCACTCTCTTTCTTCCTATGTGCGCCAATCTTAGTGCATTATCATTTGTCGTTATCTCTTTTTAGAAGGAATGATGCAATGGTTTTTAATCTTGACTAAAGTGATCCGAGTATTGAATTTTTTTTTTTTTTATATTATGTAATAGGTACACATATGCTAACGAGCAAAAAGACTTACAATTCAGTAACTTTCCATTATTATCGTCTGCTAATCAGAAACAAATATAAGCAATTATTTGTTTTCAGTAATATGGTCTCACATATTCTTAGTCCTGTAAACATCCAACTTTAAATGCATGTCATCGTGATCCAAATTGATATTATCTCGCGAGTCATATTCATCCAATGAAACAACGGAACAAACTCAGTAAAAGAAAAATGGCCGCATCCGCCGAAAGAAGTTGAAATAATACATCCTTCCATGAAACATCCACGAAAAAAACAAAAAAAACAGATTATACAACGAATTAAAAGTGCGTTTTATTGGTCAAAAATCCCTTTTTTAACAGCATGAAAATAAACGTACCCGAAGTCTCTAGATAGTACACCCTGATAACCACTCGAAATAACAAACACTTTTGAAAATTTAGTTGCTAGTTTAAATTTTTGAAGAGTCATCTTTCAAATTCGGTTATTAAGACTAGCCAATTTGTATGTGATGGGGTTAGCTTAAAGTTAGGCACCTGGTACTAATACTGACGATTGGCCTCGGATAACTATGTCCAATCAATCGAAAGTTAATCTCTTGCTTTATACGTAAGTTGACTAAATTGTTTCAAGATAATTAACTTTTCGTCTTTATAACAAATGAGATTAATAGTAATATTAAATAAACTGTCCGCCTCCTCAATAGTAGGCATTACACTTTTTTGTTTCGGTTGTAGTTCTCCCAACTGTTTAAACAACTTTGGTATTTCAAAATTTCCCAAGCCTTAAAATGTACACTTTATATACAGTTTCAATAGTCACAAGATTCTTAATACCTTTCCGTCCGTGTGTTTTCATTAGAAACTTTCGGTCAGGCTTTTCTTTGAAAATGTCTTTACTCGTGAAAAAAGTTGGCACGTTTTCTTTCTTGTGAAAAGTGTGTCGGTCTATTTGGAGTTGGTGGATAGCGAGAGAAAGAATCGGATGAAGGTGCAGCATTTTGTAATTCCGTTGGAGAGAGGATATGGTACACGAAAAGCTCAACAGAATAAAATAAAGGTGGGTTTATTTAAGTGCTATTTTGCTTTCTTTCGGAGAGGTGGAGGTACTTTATTTGGATTGAGGGCGGCGTACTATAAATGATATTATGCCGTACTTTTAGCCGTCTGCAGGAAATGAGCCTTTCCTTTTTCTTTCTAGTGTTTTCCAAGATTCTGTATCAATATGTCGACACTTAACCCACTCTCCAGCATCTTCCTCGTCCAGCTAAATCTGAAACATCCATGCGTTGCTGTTTCTTTTGCATCATTTGTCGTTATGTACACATATTTTAAATAAAATAACAAATGTATTCGCCGAAGAGAAAAGCGGGAAATTCAATATCCGATAACGTCGCTGTCTTCCTTCCTACGCACGCCAATCTAAGTGCATTATCATTTGTCATTATCTCTTTTTAGAAAGAATGATGCAATGGTTTTTAATCTTGACTAAAGTGATCCGAGCATTGCCGTTTTTTTTTTTATATTGTGTTATAGGTACACATGTACTTACGAGCAAAAAGACTTACAATTCAGTAACTTTTCACCATTATCGCCTGCTAATCAGAAACAAATATAAGCAATTGTTTGTTTTTAAATAATACGGTCTCATACATTTTGTTTCAATAAGTTTGGTTGCTGATTAGGTTTTTTAATGGGTGTTTTTAATTTATTTATAATACACATCAGAATGGCAGTACGAAGTATAAAAATAATAAAAATTATAAAACTGCATCTCAAATATTCATGAATATAATTCTAATAAAACGTCCAATAAAAAAACAAATTTAACTAAAGCATAATAATAGAAGTAATACACTTAAATTTAATTTATATCCCAACGTTTTTAAATTACTAATATAAATGCAAAACTTAAAATATATTTAAGTAAACTTATATTCTTTTATTAGCGGTATGGTTTGGACTGCATTTGTAACAATTAATTTTAAGATAAGCATAATCGAAATAATTTCACTTTGTGACATCAGAGTATATAGTAATCACCATCACAGCTGAATACATTCAAATGCGCGTAACAGATGACCCTGTAGTCCGAATATGATTGGTGTATCGTTAAGATGCGATGATATATACCTACGATCATTGAATTTTTCATGCAATTTTATCCAACGAAGTGTTTTCCGATCCAGTACAGAGATTTGTTTTCGAGTTGTTATTCGAATCGTTATACAAATATAAGTTCAGAAATCACTTTCCTGGTCTTTAAATGGGACACATGCACGCAATTACAATTAAACGATAAAAAGAAGCGAGAACAGTATTAGTTACACGGGGAAATATGATCGTATTCCTTTTTTATGAGACAGTCGTTTTAATAATAATTTCCGGCTAGTCTTACTTCTTTATTATTCCATCCGTGCGATCAATTATTTTTGCCGAACCATAAATTTATAGGCAATTAAAATGAACGTCCGTTCTGTTTTGTGCATAATTCAACGCGCAACACTCTTGTCTAAGTATAAACGACACGTCAATCATTATATATAAAAAAAACAAGCAAACCTCCACTGTAAAATCAATTAAAAGAAACACGTGTTTTTACTAATATCTACACTACCAATAGAACAATTCTGATCTAACAAATCATCGGTTATAATCACGGCCTTCTTAAACAGACCTGTTCGCTGAAAATAGCGCCATACACGTGATAAGAAACCAATGCAGTATCGATAATGAATGTGAACCTTTAAGGAAAAAGTGCGAGAAAACTATAAGAAGGCATTTACAAAATAAAACTTAGAAACACAATTTATACAGAAACTTAAACCTTTTCAATATCAGTTATAAGATAAGCAAAATAAATAATTTTAAAAGATATGTTACTGCGTCTAAAAAAGATATACACTCGCTTTTTTTCGTGGATTTTAAAGACTATAATTGGTTTATTATTTTAATTGTGAAAACATTTAATTGCATATTTACACACAAAATCAAGCTCTGCTAATATATCAACAAAATCAGTTATGTCTTGTTTTAAGTACCCAACTCTTACTAGATTACCAGTTTATTTAATTTAGAGAGGATTTATTTCGTACCTACGTTTATACAGAACGTGTAAGCGTTCCTTTAAATTCGCCCAGTTCATCTGCTTTAGCGCGACTAGGTCTATGACAACATAATGTTTTTTTCATTGTTGTGGCTCTCGGGTGTGTATCTGTTGATATCGTATATCTATTTATATAGAGTGATGTGGTTATCAGTTGATTAACTGTGTCTTACTGTTTCAGATATATACTAAAGAGTCAAAACTATAAAAAGAATATTCTGTCGTCACAGCCCTATTTATTACTAACTACCCTGATGTAAGCAGATAAACGATACTTCATGGACAGGCCTAATTTAAGGAGCTCATATTATAAGAGAATAATTTTTCTCTGAAGAACTTCTATTTTTTTAGTTTTGAAATCTTCTATATATCTATAAAAACAGAGATGTGTGTGCCACAGACGATTTCTGATTGGTTAATCCAAGAATCACATCTCCTAAAAAACTATGGCTCCTACGCTCTTACCTTTACCATAAAATATTATGGATTTATTTATTGTCCATCTTGGAAGGGTTTTATTTTTTCATAACTTGTTATTTACAAATTACAAAAATACGAAACTTATATACCAAACTAAACTACACGAAATAAAACGCTCCTACAAACTTATTAGTACTACTAGCAAGCACACGCGCATACACGCGCACACACGCGCACACACACGTTCACTACCGTAACGTTGTTATGGCAACCAAACCCGCTGACTTACATAAACAGTAAACACACACAGTAAATGTGATTTACTTCATTTTCTCATTTCACTCGTGGTCTTAAATTCATTTCGGGTTTGTATTACTGTACACATAGATTCGAAAAAGTTGTCAAAAACCAAATATATAACAAATACATGTTATCAAAGGCAAGATAAGTTAGTTTTCTACCAAACTGGATATATTTTTCGTGTTTTTATTCAATGTAACATGTTTATTCAGCTTGAAAACCATACGGTGTTTACCGATGTATTGGAAAATTCAAGATGGCGCCTCACTCCCTCTTTAACACGGTAAGTATGGGAAAAGGTGTTATAAATAAAAAAAACTAGAAAAAATACTATTAAAACCCGCCGAATATATGTCAAGGTAACATATATTGAGCGAGTTTTTAACAGTATTTTATTCAGTTTTTATTTATAACACCTTTTCCCAAACTTACCGTGTTAAAGAGGGACTGAGACGCCATCTTGAATTTTCCAATACATCGGTAAACACTGTATGGTTTTCGAGCTGAATAAGCATGTTACATGTAAAAAAAATACGAAAAATATATCCAGTTTGAGAGAAAAGTAACTTATCTTGCCTTTGATAACATTTATTTGTTATATATTTGTTTTTGGCAACTTTTTCGAATCTATGTGTACAGTAATACAAACCCATTAAAAATATTGTTTTTGATTTTGCAAAAATATTGTGGTTCATTTGTATTTAAAAATAGTGTGGTTCATTTTGATTAAAAAATATTCATTTTGATTAAAAAATATTCATTTTGATTTTAAAAAAATATTGTTCATTTCGATTAAAAAACATTCATTTTGATTTTAAAAAAATAATTTTGATTAAAAGAATTGTTTAATTTTAATATTTGTTTATTGTCTTAACTCATATCGAATGTTTTGCTTGTGTTCTGCTTCAAATATTCATATTCTTACGTGCATAATTTTCATTTAATTATATTAAATAAACTTAAAGTTTACTACAAATCAAATCGTGTTCCTTCACTTTTTAAAATGTAATTTATAAGTAATTAAAGAACGCATTCTAATCTTTAAAACCTATAATTACACCGAAATATTCAATTGCTTATAATACTTAAACAAACAACTTGTGTTTTTTTTAATTATTTTTTTATTATTAATATTAGATGAGTTTCAGTATACATCATCGTTTTCTTTATTTCAATCCAATTTGAAAGTTTTGTAACGCTGTCTGTAAATATATATATCTATATGATGTTTATAATGACCTATGATTGCGTATTTATATACATTATTTTCCCTATCCTTCTGTCCATCGTACATTTTTTACTCCCAAACTTAAACATGGTGGGTGCATGAAATTCATTTACCGATACAAAAGAAATGATAAGTAAATAAATCCATAAATAAATATTATAAATGGTTTATTTTAATACTTGACAGGATGCGGAGGAAAATGAATGAAGGGGGAGGGGAATAAAATAAAAACATTTTGGAAACAGATTAAGTTTGGAAGAATTGCTTTGCACAGAAAGAAATTAATGAAAGAAGAATAAAATTAAATTTCTTTTCCTTCTTGATTTTTTTTTAGTTTTTTATGAAAAAGGAAGTCAAAATTAAGACTATAAAAAACAATTTTATTAAGAGCGAACCTCAGTCGTCAGGTCTGTAAAAAAAACGTGGAATAATCAAGAAATGTTTTCTAATACAATTTTTTTTTTTTACTTATGTGTTCATTTGTCTCGGGTGTTTGGAGGCGTATGTCGAGCAAAAAAAATAGTTGTAGGAAGACAGGCTCGAACCAGTACCGGGTATGAGGAAAGGAACGGGAAAAACGTGACGTCTTTGCTGTTACGACCGCCGCCAAACCCAAACTGACGTAAGTTTAAATTGAGGCTAGACAGTCAAAAAGAGAGGATGACTTTCGAAAATATCGGAAAAAAAGTGACCCTTCCTTGTAGAAAGTGTCTAGTTGGGTTAAGAAATTAATGTTTTTAGCCCATTTTTCGGTATTTGTCGTCTGAAGGGTTGACCATCTAAACGATGCTAATCTTGTGAAAATCCGCCGCCATAGTCGAAACTTTTAAGCAAACAGGCAAACATACATACATACATTTTCAGAATGTGAAGATTATATATAATAAATTCCACCGCCAAACAATGTCGCAGCCCACAAAAGCTATGACAGTAAACGAACCGGGACTCCAACACTCGAGTTTCGCCCTCATTTTGGGCTTATCAGTTTGACACATCCGAACACAAGCCTGAGTAATTTTTAAATCTGACCACTGTTTTGATCCCTTAACATTTAATTTTTGGGCTCGAATCAAGATATTAAGTTAGATCCATGTCCAAGAGATCTATATCTTAAGTTTCAAGTGTTTAAACCCCAAATTGGCAGAGTTTGGTAGAGCTCTCAAAGATCAAATTGTTGAACTTTGACTTTTTAACAGCTAGGTTTCTAGCCGAAAACCGACTACACGGATTTTCTCAAATCTCAACACCCTGTATATCAAATTTCGAGTCTGTAGACTGAAAATTGACAGAGTTATTGCGTAGGGAAATGTACACAGACATACACACACAGATAGGCAGAAACTTTCAGTTATATTTACATATATATATATGTGTATATATATACATATACGTATATATATATATATATATATATATATATATATACGTATATGTATATATGATCTAAAGCGAAGCGTATGTGTGTGTGTCTGGTCACGAATAGGTTCCTATATGGTTGACTATTATAGAAAACTGATCACATATAATGATAGAAGATGTATCGAGACACAGAAATGGGTATGTTTAATTTATCATAATGATGATTCATTAAAATTGTGGGTGTGCGTACGCGCCTGATCCACAAAGTATTGAAATAAACAATTTAAAAATGAAAAGAAAACGTTTACAAGTGTTTTTGATATAGATATACATAATAATACTTTGATAAGTATGTTTTAACTTAAATAGGGATGGTATTATAAAATTGTGGGGTCTGCATTCGCGCTTGGCCTCCATAGAATGGAAATAGGCACACACTTTAATAAAGACTTTTCATATCTATTTGCGTAAGTATACTTTGGTAATTATGTTTCAGTTTGAAGAAATATGGTATAATAAAATTATGGGGTGTTCTTTCGCGCCTGACCTCCATAGAACGGAAATATGTGATAAAGTTCAACAAGATTTTTTAATATAGATCCACAGAATAGTGTGATAAGTGTTTCAGTGTGAACAGGTATGGTATAATAAATTATGGAGTTTATCTATTTTATATTTACTTTCATCATATTTTGCTTTTGTTTTGATACTCCCAAATTCGAATCTATCTCTTTACAGCCCTTCCTTTTCATAACCTATCATCATAACCTATCATGCTTTCATAAATCAGAGTCAATTTTCTGTAAGCTGCTTTTGAACCCAGTCTACGACGGGTGCTTTTGCTAGTATATATATATATACATATATATATATATATATATATATATATATATATATATATATATATATATATAACTATTATACATTTTGTATATGGTCTAATCACGTTGACTCACTGGTTCCCATCGGATACCCGAGGTTAAGTAACATTAAGCCTGCTTAGTACTAAAAAGGGTGACCATTTTTGAATTTCGAAGGGCTGTATATGCTCTCCGCTTATCTATGTAATGCTTCCACTTGGACTTGGACCTCTCCTTGTCACTGGACCAAGGCGGTGCAGATTCAAAGGTTGTATGGTTGTAGATTGCGCAGCTTTTACCTAACATTTACATGCACAGCTACTCTTTAAAAAGGGTCAATTTTGTAAACTAGTAGTTGATGCTTTTTTTTCTTTCCCCTGCCAGCTTTTTTCACATATATTAAACCTTGTGAGCGTGTCTACTCAATTGTTATTTTCGTGGCAAGTGCTCGTCTGATGTTTAATTCATGGTCCCCTTGCCAAACTTGAACGAAGAAAACTTGGCTAGCTATAAACACTATCAATAATTGACTTCATTCTCTATCGGTGCACACACCTTAACGTGGATTCCATGAACAAAGCAACTTTTCTAGAACTGCGCGCCTGTGGAACTCTCTTCCATTGATCTTCGTCCCATTTGATTTAAATGTTTTCAAGTCCAATGTAATTAAGTTCTTGTTAAACTGCATTCTTATATAATCAGATTATACCAAATTTCTGCTACTAATGATTTCTGTAATATTGTCTAAATTACTACCGTACTAACATTAATATTTCTTCTCAAGTTACCCTGTGCTTTGATAGGCGAAGTCTTATTTAAAAAAAAAATAACAACAAAAGACAATTTTTTAATAAATATATTACACGTCAGTTTGTAGATTAATAACAGCCGGACACGGTTGAAGTTAGTCAACTTGTCCATTACTAAACACACCATACCATTACATAAATATGCCATTTAAATAAACATAGATCATACACTACTGGAACGGTAGAAGGATCCTACCATTTTTCCCAGCGACCTTGGCAAGGGATTTGAGATATGTGTTCCATTTCAGATCGGAAGTAAAGGTAAAGCCCAGAAGCTTATCAAAACATGAAGTCTCCTCAAGACGAAAGCCATTCATTTCAATTGCATTAAAAGTAACACGTCATCTCTTTCCCCGTGGTACCACTTGCTCAAGATCAGAGGAGAAAGAACCGGGGAGAACTTGGTCGTTTACGGTCTTAGATTTACTACCATTGATAGTATTGTCAGCATAAATCTTTGTAATTATACTGCGTAGCCCACTTAAAAGTAGCACAACTTCTCGAATCTTTCTGTAACCAATATTTTTCAGATAAAGCGGGCCACTGAAAAGTACTCTGATATCTTTAATCTTTCTCTAGATGAACAACTGACACCGCAAGATAAAATCCAATTCTTTTTCCAAAAAAAAAAAAAAAAGAAAATGACACTACATACCACACGCCTCACAGATCACTAACACAAGTTCATAGCATGTTTACGGAAGAGAGAACAATAAGCCAAGGGTTATGGTCACCATGTTCCCTGCACTTGTCATCATGTAATTTTTATCTTTGGAGGATTTAAAAAAAAAGGTTCATGCAAATAATCCTCACAATCAGACCAACTAAAAGGGAACATTACCTATGCTTTTAGGAGAATCACCAGAAAAAAAGATCTGCAGGCAGTATCAGCAAACATTGTTAAACGTGCCCATAAATGTATAGATTAAGCCGGGAACAATTCCAGCATAGTTTATAACACTACAGGTAATTTAAACAATAAACCAATGGTCCCCCTCTCTACTATATTTTCCGGGTTACATTTTAGTAGGCCACACTGTATAATAAATTCCTTTGTACCTGTAATTATGTATATTATACTTGGTAATACTTACCAGTGAATGACTTTTAACATTTCTAATTTCTGATGGTTAAATAAAAAAAAATTATTAATTTGTTTTATTATTATATCTAGTTTTGTATCTTTGTAAATTGAGTTTTTTCTCATCTTGCTCACACGAAATATATTTCTTTCCTTTGTCGTTATGAACAGATCTTCAATGGACTGCTCCTGAAATCCTTCGCTGTCCCGAAAAGCGAGCTTCTCCAAAGGCCGATGTTTATTCTTTTGGTATTGTACTGTATGAAATATTAAGTCGAAGCAGCCCTTACAGAGATTTGAACATGGTGCCTAAAGGTATGTAACGCCAGCCCACAAACACAGTTTTTTTATGCATCTTTACAATTGAACAAAAGAAGATAATTCAATAGCACATACACACGATACATGCCATAATTGTTTATAAGCACACATCAAATGAACATTTTGCCGATCAGTTCATTTTTATAATATTAACATTCACATCATAATCATATCATATCTTATCGCAATAGAAATTAACCCATCGCATGACGGTGCTGTTTGCCTCCTTAAGGTCTTTGTTTGAGCAATGAGGACCCAATTGGCGTTTGTACCTCTCCACATGTACATAAAAGTGATGTGTCTAGGCCCCACTAGTGGAAATTGTCGTTTGTTTTGCCTACTTTGACTTTTTTCTAACAAGGTTTGGACCCTGGAGGAGAGTTTCTTTTGGGTCTGATAAGGCTTAATTTTTATTCCTGCTGTTATAGTCTCGCCATCGCTCTATCCTATAGGAGGCAGCTTGCCTGGGATCGATTTCCTCTATATTGTTGAAGCTACTGCGAGATTTTTGTCTTTGTCATATCATTATAGAAAATGTTTATTTTATCAAACATTCTTTACAAAATAGTCGTTTGTTAATGGTTATTTCTTTAAATTTACAATAATTTGATATATGTAAAAAAAATCGTAATTAGTTTAGAGTGTTCATTTTGATAACTGATATTACTTGTAGATGTTTTACATGGGTTTCGGTTTATACATAAAGGTCAAATGGTATGTGCATTAAATTGCTATTTCGGATATATATATATATATATATATATATATATATATATATATATATATATATATATGCATATATATCCTGCCTAGTTAAGCTACATGTCCTGGGTAGGCTGAGTCTACATGTATCAGCCTCTTCTCCCCGAAGCCAGAGGATCCAAGTTAAAGACAGTCGATGAAGCTTGGCTCTAACTGCGTTGTAGAAGTTGCCGATGGTGACAATACGTTTAAAGGCGCAAGTAGACCGCTTTTGTATCTCTTCCCAGTTTATAGAAATAGTTCTGTCGGGCTTAGTAGGTAAGCCACACGAGAAGCCCAGGAGTTGGACTGGGTTGTCAGACTGGGTTGTCAGAAGCTATTTGACACCATGAGGCAATGTAATGAAAGAGAGTGCTTACTGCGCTGTGAAAACCTCTCTCTCTCTCTCTCTCTCTCTCTCTCTCTCTATATATATATATATATATATATATATATATATATATATATATATATATATATATATATATATATATGATTCTCAGGTTTCACCCTCATTAGGGCTCATTAATTAGACTCAGGATTCGAAACCCGAGCCTCTTGCATGCCAGGCGAGTACTCTTTTAAAACTGAGCAAACGCTCCGCATACAATAAAGTATATTGACTAACACAGATACGAGCAAACCGCGCCGAAATCTGAGTGTGAAATAGGCATACTTCGTCGTAGTTAATGTAGAATTTAAAAATTCGTTCAAACCGTTACAAAGTATGTAGGGATTTAAGTTTTTTATATGAAGAGAGATATATTGGCATTTTATTATACAGAGAATATATATATATATATATATATATATATATATATATATATATATATATATATATATATACGAAGCGTTTTGTCTGTAATGAACAAACACGTCGAACATCGTATAAAAATGCATTTATAGATATCGTTTGAAAGCGCCAATCCTGTAGGACAGATGATAGAACTGCAGACTATCAACTAGATGATTGCATGTTCGATCTCTGGATTGTAGACGGATGCTAACATAGACGCACTGGAGTGGTGTGATTCAGCAAAACAATCAGCATGTGAATTATTAAAGATGTATATATATATATATATATATATATATAAAGGAATCGCTTTCCAATTTTTTGTTTCACACATGAATAATAGGCAACGTAACTTTATTTAAACTTATTTTGTTGATTTTTTTTATTTTTAAATCCATCTATACAGCTTTGAAAAAGCAAAGACGAAACCTGTCAGCTGACTTTCCCCTTAATTTTTCTTTTCTCTTTTTCCCCCTTCAAAAACGTATTTTCGTACTTCACTTTTAATCATGAACAATAAAATATTCCCTCCATGATGATTTATCTGTCGGATCGACCGGTCGAATGACGTCAGGAATTCACTTGTATCTACATGGTTAATATTCTACCCCTTCGCCTCTAAGGGGACCCTCCTCTGACCATGTCAACTATTGGCTGATCAACTCTCTCCGACCGGTTGGCTGACTCATTAACTAAATGACTGACTGACGAACACATACAACTATATGGAGAATTGTTTTTTGTCTCTGACGTCAGAAGTCTGTTTTCAAACGTGACTAATTTCATATGGCTATGCATATGTTGTCCAAACACACACACACTTCTGCAAACAAAAGAATCCTCTTTTAACCTATTTTTTTAACAATATATTTTTAATTTTCAGTGTTCATTCCTTTACTGATATATTTAATATTCAGATTTATAAACGGATTAATAATATGCTTAATTTCTCACATTCCATTTCTTAAGTTTGCCTACAGGGTTCGATTCTAGGCTTATACGAATCTCACTTTAACTTATTTAATATTCTTCTTATTTACATTGGAAGGGGACGCCCTTTCCATGTAACGCAAATGTCACACAGTCAACTACACAATTCATGTTATTAGCTTTTCAAGGAGATTCCATTTGTATAATTCAACAGTCGCTGAGATTTGGAACTTATAAAATTGCTAAAAAAGTGGAATCTCTCTCTCATATATATATATATATATATATATATATATATATATATATATAGCGTGATATATTTACACTTGTAGCAAAATTAGAGACTAGAATGATCACATCTTTAGTTCTATGGGGTGAAACTACATGAACATTTTCAGGCATTTTGAAGATTATAATAATATTGCATGGAAAAACTTTTTATAATAATTTGAGGAAAACACAACCTATAGTTTAAAAGCAATAAAATATGACCAGATGTCTCTACATTTGTATATATCGTGCCCTGAAGGCCAGCTTCAGATTTGATTCATCGTGTGTGCGTGTGTATTTAGAGAGAGAGAGAGAGAGAGATGAGAGAGAGAAAGTAAAATAGATGTTTTTTCGTAAAACATACGTATTCTACCATAAATACACACACATGCATATATAAAGAGAATATGTATATATATACATATATATGTATATATACATATATATAGAATATATATATATAGAATATATATAGAGAGAGTATATATATAGAATATATATATAGAATATATGTATATACAATATATATATAGAATATATATATAATATATATATATATAGAATATATATATAGAATATATGCGTATATATAGAATATATATATATATAGAATATATATATAGAATATATATAGAATATATATATAGAATATATATATAGAATAGATATGTAGAATATATATATATATAGAATATATATATATAACACATATATAGAATATATAGAATATGTATATAGAATATTTATATAGAATATAGAATATATATATATAGAATGCATATATATATATATAATATATATATATATATATGTATAGGACATATATACATGTATAGAATATATATAGAATATATATATATATAGAATATATATATATAGAATATATATACGGAGAGAATATATATATATATATATATATATATATATATATATATATACTATACATACATATATATACCTTTTTATATACATATGATGTGATAACTAAATTTGTCTATTAGAAATTTCCGGCAACCCAATAAAATTTGCCGACTTGTTTCGATCTAATATAATCACGCATTGGACAATCGAACAAATAACATCCTTACATCAGCCAGCAATGAATATGCACTATCATAGATAGCAACGATTTTCCTTTTCTTTTAAATTCAGCTACGTTGCAGACCCCCATGCCTGCATTACCAATATAGTCTGTGAATATGTTAAAGTTCAGAGATGAGATCAGAGCGCCGTCGTCTTTTGGCATTTATTAAGTAGATTGTTTCTTACATCGTCAAGTTAATTGCCCATTGGCAACATACCAGATTGAAGCTTCTGTCTAAGCAGTAAATCCTTGCCAATGTAAAATAATAGACGAAGGTTTTCTGGCCCAGAGCTTATTTGTGCTGATTACACGTGAACATCGTATGTGGCAATCATAGTAATCAACAAAAGGCTAGGGCGCTGAGAATTGAACAATGGAGTGTATATTGCGTCAGTTTAATATATATATATATATATATATATATATATATATATATATATATATAGTATATATATATTGTATATATATAGTAGTAGTATATGCATATATATATATAGTATATATATATTGTATATATATAGTAGTAGTATATGCATATATATATATGTATGTGTGTGTGTGTGCGTGTGTATAAATAAATTCGTCTCCCTTCCATGATGAGATGCTTTTTCTATCGCCTTTCTCTTGATAATATGTCTCACGACAGCTCAAATTTAATACTTGGCAGTTGTGTAAGGCCTTACGGCATATCGACCATCATATGCTCATTATTTGTCAAGGATATGGCGTAATAGATTAAAACGAACTTGCCAAAAGTCAGTTGTAAGATATAACCTTGTTGAGGTTATAGGTTTGTCCCACAACGTGAATGTCGTTCGACAACAAAAGTCGACTACAATCCCCCCCCCATCGTGACATTTATCTGTTTCTACTTCTATTCTTACCATGTCGTTTACTCTACCACATTAGCGACTTTTGATAGAGGTACTAACTCACAAGACTAAAATTAACTAACGATAGATCAACAAAACAAAGCACAGAAACCCCTGGCATAGTCTGCAAGTACCAGTTGCAACGTGTCCGTGGCGGGGGTATATCATCGATCTAATACACGCGAAGGTATACCAAGGTATATATATAGTCGTCTGCCGAGGCCGTGTTCGTCAGTTCACGTCAATTCATCTTGATCTCTTCTGATCAACAACTTCAGTTAAACTATATTTAACTCGCAATTGTCCTCAACTCAAAATTGTCCTCGATTGTTGCAAACCCCAAACTGTCCATAACTCTCTGTAACTGCCATAAACTGCCGCAAAACTCATTGTCATTTCTAAAATTAACTCGAAAATTTATTGCCTGGCCTTTTGGTTCCTTTACTGCCAAGCATTGTTTAGCATTTCCACTTTTATTTATTTTTTTTTTGTGTGTGTGAACAACTTCATATATATTTGTTTAGCTAATAAACTTATTTAGTTTATTTGATCGGATTTCTCTTATTTTTATAACTTTTCACACGTCGCTTAATCTTTAGTACAGGCGATATCCAAAATTACAATTGCGTATAATTTAGGATATCTACGTCATGGCTGACGAAACAGAATACTGCTAAAACCGTGGATTATAGAAAGGGTAAAGTTCAAAATTCTGCGCAAACTCCTAGCTTGGCAGAAATATGGCCGAGTGCTAAAAGATATACCTAAAGAAGGTATGAGGGTACATTGACCGAAACGTTGTGAAAAATAATAGTCCAGATGAGAACAGTAGTACAAAATAAGCCAGATGATACAAATTATCAATCCTCATCTCAAAAATGTAGAAATATTATAATTTTTTCCAATTCTGATTTTTTTTAGATAAGATATGAATGTTTCTGTTATGTTTACTAATCGGCCTATTATTATCATCTTTGGTGTTATTAGCACAAAGTTTCGGTCGCTGCAGCCTTCGACCTTCTTCGAGTGTTGAAAACGTGGTTCTTTTTTTCTACTAAGGAAAAGATCAGAGCCCGCCCTCTTTTTCTTATTAGAGAAAAAAAAGCATGTTTTCAACAGCCGAAGAAGATCGTAGGTTGCGGCGGTCGAAACGTTGTGCTAATAACACCCAAGATGAAAACAATAGTCCGATTAATCAACATAACACAAGCATTATGAATGTTTCTTAAAAAGGTTTATCGTTGTCAGATATATCACCCATTTGGTAATGACTAAACTCAACGTTGCTTAACTTTGGTTATTTAATACGAATTGGCGTTCCAACATAACTATAATATCGGTCTATTTTTATTTTATTAATGAGTCGCTACTTAACAAGACCGAGAGTTATTTGATCATGCGATTGCCTGCGACGAACGGTGAATAAGTTCATGGAAGTAAAACATTGATTAAATTTGACTACTGTGCACTCTTTAACCCTCATCTTTGAGTGGCCTCTGGGCATTGATAAGTGATGAGGCCTTTATTTAAAAAAAAGGCCTTGGCTTTGGTTTGGTTGTTTTCTTTTACGTCGTAGAAACAACTTTTCTAGTTATTTAATGCCGCATACAGTAATTGTTGGAAAAAAGAGTAGTTTTAAATGCTTTATATATTGAAATATGGTTGGTTGTATATTCCGGCATGTCAACCCTTTTCAGGTTCTGCTGTATTTTTAAAGTGTTTTATGCTTCTAGTTATTTATATCTTCAATTATATATCCATGATGTTTGGTTTGTTTTGTAGAGAAAACATGTTTCTAGTTTTGACTTTGCAGAAAATGAAAACATAAAATTAAAAAAAAACATAAACAATAACATTATTGTTTGGTGCATTATAGGTCAGGAAGTCAATATCCTTAAACCACCTTAATTGGTAGTACTCGATCGACATTAGATATTTTTTTTTACATTTTCACCCCAAACAAGGCACATTGCCAATTTTGTGTAAGGGACTACTATCAGAGACATAATCTACTGGGATATTATGTAGGGAGTTGGGCAGCAAGATGTGGATTCACGTTACACTTGAACTTCCCCATGTCAGTACAGTTGGGAAAGCAGGGACCCAGAATAGAATTCCAAAGTCTAGCGGTTCTTGGGAAGAAACTACTGGAGTAGAAAGCTGTCCTATATCTATGAATCTCTACTGTGTAGAGGTGGGATTAAGCTGCTTATGTGGTTTGTCGAGGGTATTTACGTCGTGGGGGCACAAGTGCGTGTAGTTCGTCAGAGCAGTCACCATTAAAATACTTGTAGAAAAGGCAAAGGGATACGACCTATCGTCGATGGGACAGAGGCTGAAGTTTAGATGACAATTCAGGGCATATCCGGTTGGCGACTCTCTTTTGGACTTTGTCTATATATGTCTTCCTTTGAAAATTGTAGCGTTAGGTATGGGGCATTCAAACTAGCTGCCAACATTGTCCGACTTTTTATTGAAACCAACCGAGAGCTCTCTTTAGTATCTTCGATGTTCCCTTAAGGGCAATAGTCTGGATCTTTCATGCACTTGGTTCGCCAGGAATATTAGTTATGTAGGACTTGAGCTTCTTTTTCATAAGCCCTGTGGCATACATATAATATTGAAGATTATTTATTATATTTTTACAATTAAAACAATGAAATTTTCAATCTCCGGTATGATTGAATCGTTAACATTTATTCTGTAGTGTCTGATGATAAAATATAATTATACGTTTATTCTATTCCACGTCTTTCAATTTAACATATGTGTATTTAGTGTGCATATATAAAGAATAATATCATTGGCTAATATGTAATAAATAAAACGTAATATAGAAGAAAAATATGCTTACATTACGTAGTAACATCAAGTAAATTTGGATAATATTATCATGTGGGATTAAAGTATTTATTTAGATCCATGCATATAATATAGGTGTCTATGGCAGCACAACGAAGAACACTAGTGGGTAGCCACTCGCTGATTCACTAACAGCTTATCTTGTGGGCTGTACTGTGGAAATAGTTGTTTATTAGTTTCAACACTTGTCTAGCCAAAACCCCTATCAATAATTTCCCATACTCTTTATATATGCCTAGACGTAAATGTAGATTCAATGAACAAAGCTTTTTTTTTCTTAGAACTGCATTGTGGGGCTCTCTTCCAGCTGACTACAATCTGATTGTTTTCAAGTCCAATGTAAACAAGTTCTTGATGAATCGTTCCCCTAAGTAATCCAATTTACAAAATTCCCACTACTTATGTTTACTACGCTATAATCACATTGACTAATGTATACCCATTAACCCTTATCCTTTAAAGGTGACTGGGCCTTGATAAGTGGTGATTCCTGTGTAAAAAAAAGAAGAACAGGGCAAATTGCTCTCATCGATAACGAATATTTTGGTGCTACCAGATCAGGCTGTTTGAAGATACTGTTTTATTGGCTTAAAATGCATTAAACATTGATGTTATTATTTGTCCGTTTCACTTCTGCAAAGCCGGCCCTGTCGGTTGGGCATTAGAATACACCGACTGCCCCCTGCAGAGGGTAAAAGCCCCTCAATGGGGGTCCTGGATATGACCTTAAACTATATCCAGTGGTGAGGCCCCAGCTTGTGGGCTTTGGGGAGTGTGGAGCCACCCTTTAATTACCATTGCTCCCAGGTACACTCTGGCCCGGAGTGGTAGTACCTATTAGGGTCTTAACTATGGGTTGAATAGAAACCGACTTGAAAACAACAAATATATTCTATTAAAAAAATGTTTTCTTCAAAATCTTTAGATTCGGCATTAAATAACCCGAAAAGGGTTGATATGCCGTAAAACAAAAACAACCAAGCAACCAACTTCTGCAAAGTTAAAAACAAGAACAAACATTTTCCTCTAAAAAACAATCAAATCAAAAACCATACGAATTATATTTTTTTAATATAAAGAACTTGAAGCATAAAAACCTTTTCAAAACTAATGGATTCGTCATTAAATTACGTAAGAATGTAACAAAGCGTGGATCGATGCCTCTGTTTAGTCTCGAAAGACCAATGATACCCTCAGTAGGGGCAGCTGCGCGTGTCATTGTGTAGCAACGTGTACGGAATCCCTAACTCCACCTCTCCTGAATCGGCACTGCTTGAGTCCAGTGGCAAGGGGAAGTCCATTACGATTGAAAACAATGCCGAGATACGCGGAGAGCACATACAACACATGAAAGTCCCAAATAGTCACCCATCTGATACTGGCCAGGTTTTTCGTTGCTTAACTTAGCTGATCTGACGGGAACAGGTGAGTCAAACGTGATTATGCCGTATAAAGGCATGGATGCGGGTAGTTAGTAAAAAAGGACTATAAGAAGAGAAAAAGAAAATGAACGATCGTAAGATATTTCGTGAGGACGAGATTACGTTCGAGATCTCGTGAGAGACCTGGATAACGTTCGAGATCTCGTGAGAGACATTGATAACGTGCGAGGCGGGACGAACGCTCGAGATGACGATCACGTGAGGGGTGTCACAGCGATAAAGAGAGAATGAGAAAATAAACGTTGCTGCTACAAAGAACAAGCGAGTTGGAGTTATTTCCTATTTTTTGTTTTAGCCTCCTTTGGCGAGAGAAACTGGACATAATGTGTTGGTTCCTGTACAACTTTACTAATAGCGATGATATACCACAAGGTGCAACAAGCAAACTGAACTAGATGAATAGTTAAAAACGTGTAGGATATTTTTTTTCTAAAATTATGAGATTCGGTATTAAATCACTTAAAAATGGTCGGTGTGCCGTAGAGCACAAGACGGAGAACAACCAACGCAATGTTTGATTGTTCAGCCATCGTCAAAATGAATATCTTTCTATTTTTAGACAAGCTCTTTACTTTGATAAATCCTAGAAACTAACGGAACCTGTGGAAATTCCACAGGAGACTCATTCATATGTAATATATTGATGTTGGCATTCCGCAGATTCCCAGTGTAAATGTAGACCATCTAGTATTATTGTAGCTATTTTGTTAAAACTTCAAAAGTATTTATCTAAGCTAGCACGAACGTCCGGCAAGGCCTTGTTGTAAACTACGCTTAAATATGATATTTTAATTCTTGCAGATTTCGTATATGTTATTATAGAATTAATGTTCTATCGATTTCTGTATATTATAAAGTTGCGAATCAAAAAAAAAATAAAAAAATATATCCATATGACTCGGTTGCATTAAATGGTTGAACTTAAACCGAAATAAAAACTTAGGAATATATATATATATATATATATATATATATATATATATATATATATATATATATATATATATAGTTCCTTCGGCCATACTCGAAACCGAAACCAAAACTTATAAAGAATTCTTAATAAATTCATTTATAAAATATAGATTACTAGAGACCATCAGTTTTAATGGAAACCGAAATAAAACTTATGAAGAATTCTTGACAAAATTATTTAAAATAAAAAGATGATTTAAGTGTTATCAGCTATAATCGAAACCGAAACCAAAACTCGATGACTTCTTGATAAATTATTTATGACAAGAAATTGAAGTACATAATAAGTAAACGATCCGGGTGTATGCTTTACACAAAAAAATAATATACACGCTATCGTATTAATATATAGATTACTTTAATTCTGGAGCTAAAATAAAAGGCTCACATATAATTTTCTGTTAAGTCCACTATAAAAATGGTTGGCACATTTTACCGCTGAAGGGAATACCTGCATCTTTGTGTAAGCCTCTATTTACATAATTGTAAGACACGAACAAAGGTTGAATAATACAACATCATCGGTTGTTGTTCGGCTCAGTCTATTTTAATTACTTGGACAGTATCCAGAATTGAATTCGAAAACAGCTGTTGGGGTGATATTTTCTCTTCTCTTATAGACTCTTTTTTGCGTTACAAACGGTGTTACGCCCTCTTACTCTCTGTCTGTTTTCTTCTCTCTCTCTCTCTCTCTATCTCTATCTCGTTCTATCTCTATCTCTCTATCTCTATCTCTCTCTATCTTAAAATTCTTAACAATATTAAACATGGAATCAAACAGAGATGTATCAGGCAAAAGATAGCAGCAATAAGTCAAACAATAAGTCGGTAGAACTATATCTCTATCTCTATCTCTACCTATCTCTTTGTCCATGCTTTATTTTTACGAACATAAACTTTGTAGAGAGAGAATATGGAGAAGACTGAAACCAACCGAAGTATATGTAAAATTCTTAACAATATTAAACATGGAATCAAACAGAGATGTATCAGGCAAAAGATAGCAGCAATAAGTCAAACAATAAGTCGGTAGAACTATATCTCTATCTCTATCTCTACCTATCTCTTTGTCCATGCTTTATTTTTACGAACATAAATTTTGTAGAGAGAGAATATGGAGAAGACTGAAACCAACCGAAGTATATGTAAAATTCTTAACAATATTAAACATGGAATCAAACAGAGATGTATCAGGCAAAAGATAGCAGCAATAAGTCAAATAATAAGTCGGTAGAACTACAAAATATCTCAGGTTTTAAAACTTGTTTTGAACGGTAGAGAGAAATAGGTTTACGAGAAGCACAAATATCAGTGCATTTAAGGCATGAACTCAATGAAAGAAGAGATTTAAAATAAAAAATATTAAACATAAGAAGATGAAGAAATAGAAGAAGAAGAAGAAGAAGAAGAAGAATAATAACAACAACAACAACAACAAATGATACCGCCTTTATCAAACAAAATATCATACTTACAGTAATTCTATTCTTTGTTTTGATCTCCTTTGCGACAGAAACTGGACACAACATTTTCTAAAACACGGAAACCCCAATCATCGAAGGCAACTTAGAAAACTGAATTCTAAAGCAGTTTCTATAATCGTACACAGACATAATATTTCACTTTGTCACACATGGGGACTGCACACAATTTTCAAGGTCAATGTATGTTTCCACTGTGATACGGGGATCGTTTCATCCCAAGGCGCCGTTGAGTTTCAAGTTATCCATGTATGAAAAGTAGCAGGTACAGAAAGATTCTAAAGGGGCATAGTTAAACAAAATCTGCAAATTCTTTCAGGCATGCTCGGGATTTCGGACTTCAAGACAACACTGATTCTAAAATTGCTGCAAAACTGACAAAAAATGGTTTGAAAATATTATTAATACTCTCAGTTGCTGTAGTCTGTCTTTTGACTCGAATCCAATTGAACATGTATGAAGTACTATGAAGGTTGAAGGTCATTAGCCTAATCCAAAAATATCAAGCAATTGGAGTAAAATATTCAAAGAAGAATAGAGAATAGTAATGGAATGTCAGTGTGAAACACATGTAATCCACGATACAAAACCACCGAAAGCAGTGAAATAAAACAGGGGCTACACAACAAAATATTAAATAGATGTATCCAATTTTATTGTCATATAGTACATTTAATCAATAATAAAATAACAATCCAAAGTTTTCAATTTTCCATCTGCATACACCTAAAACAAGTTTTCGGGGTATTATTTATTAAATATCAGTCAACGTCAATCATAAACTAGAGTTATAACAGAAAATAATACGTGTTCAATACTTACGCCTGCCACTGTATAGCCTATAAAAATGTGTCATTTGTTAACCTTATATGAATAATATTTTAAGTTTAATATTTGTGTGCCGTCTATATTAAGCTGTCCACACCTCGTGGAAAATTTCTAATAAAAACGCATGAGAATAATCTTTCGGGATAGTGATTGTAGCGACGATAAGATAAACGTTTTAGAAGACATATAAAGAAAATAAGGTGTTAATATTAGCTAGGGAAATTTATTAAACGCTTTTATAGATGTGCCAGCAGTGAGCATAGTAGAAGATTACAGATTAAGATGTGTAAACGTATCAAAATATAAACAAAACAACCTTGCCTAGAAAACGGAATTCTAAAGCAGTATGTATAATCATACACAGATAAAATATTCACTTCATCACACATTGGGACTTCCGCATGATTACCAGAGACAAAACGTCCAACTATCTTCTTAAGTCCTATATAGAATTTATATAATTATAAAACTCAAATGACCTTGTAACGAGTGTTGTAACCCATTATCCGGTTTACGACTTCCGGTTGCGCATGCTTACATAAACATAAACGTATATCAGCGTAAACAAATAAATACAAATAGGTAGATCGGTTTCGTTCGAGCAAACGGACGTCCTTAGAAAAGCGAATATCTTAAATTTTTTGAATAAAATTTCAAAATATGGGAAACAAACGCAAACCATGATTACGAATATTATGCATAATGATCTACCTGTTTCATATATACGATATACATTATACTAAATAATCAACGCGACAATAAAACGTACTGTTTTACTGTGCACGTTTTCAGCGTAACAATCTTTTTTTGTGTTTAAATTAAAAGATATATCAAAAATTGAATTTAACTTTAAGTATTATAATATCTGTTCAGTGCACATATTTATAAGTATGGCACACCACTTATAAGCCAATAGCTGTATTTTTTTTCAAAATATAAACAATTATAAACAAAACGACTCATAGAATTATATCTATATTCTTTTTTTCATTTTAATATACTTTCATAGAAATGTTTCTGTTATGTTACAAAAACTATTTTCTTTACGTCACAAGTGCTACGCTCATAAATTAATTCCATAGTTAATATAATATACTAACTCAACGAGTCACGGGTAGTCTAGTGTTTTATAAAAATCCAAGGCATCAATTTTTTTAATAAGCACAAGAATTTCAATTTTTGCTATTTTAACCTAAAAGGCAGTCCTAGGGAGGCAACAGGAGGTTTCCCATGAAAATCTATTTTCTTACTTTTTACTCATATCATGTTCAATGTTTGTGCAAAATTAAAAAAATACCAAGCCGTAATTATTGAGAAAAGTGCGAACAGACGAATGGGCGGGGTGAATTTACAGGTCCACCCTAATTTTGTCGCCCACCCAAACAATGACTTCAAATATTTGGACTCTACCCCAAGAACAAATAATTCAACCATGACACTTCTCAAGTATGAAAACAATGTTAATAAAATCACATTCAAGTATAGTTATAAGTGATAGTATATAATTTTCTTTATCAGCATATTAAAATTTATCAATCTCATTCCCAGGTAATATTATTTGTAACTTCAACTTGAAAACATATCCCAGAGGCTTGATATATTTTTTTAACTTACACATTTCCTTATATATATCTGCTGGGTAGGAGATTCAAACTCAGTCACAAAGTTATCTTTGACTCGATAGGCTAGTATTCTTCCTCAAAGCGACCAGAAATCTACACAAGAATTGAGGGAAATTAAGTGTCTATAAATGCTAAGTCAGTGGGCATGCATAATGAACAGCCAGAAAGTATTCGTGACAGAAAGTCTTAATTTATTTCTCATTACAATCTACTGTCTGACTGTATGTAATCGCCTAAAAGTAGTAGAATCTTATTTTTTTAGTTCTTGTTCAAAATTCTCCCTATAGTAACAATAAAAATAAAGTAAAATATTTATGATGTTTATACTTATGAGGAAAAAAGTATTGTATTCCAAAAATCACATAAATTGTTCAAGTAGATTTATTTTTACAAAAAAAATAATTTTTAAGTGAATTTGAGTTTTTTCTAACGCTTTCTCTCCATGTTTAGAATAAATTTCTAAAATCTTGTAAGTTGGCATTATTTCGTGTTCTTTCTCTGGTTTTTCAGTTTGTTTTCAAGATGGTATAACTATCGTCACATGATTTTTGGTGTATGATATTCTTTTCTATCACGAGTGCGTAGATCATCACATAAATTGTTCAAGTAGTTTTATTTTTACAAAACAAAATAATTTTTAAGTGAATTTGAGTGTTTTTCTAATTCCTCCTTTCTCCATGTTTAGAATAACTTCCTAAAATCTTGGAATTATTTTATGTTCTTTCTCTGGTTTTTCAGTTTGTTTTCAAGATGGTATAACTATCGTCACTGCTCACTAAGCCACAAAAGTTGATTTCTTTATTTAAAAATAAAACTACTTTAATTACATGATTTTTGGTGCATAATAGTTTTTTTCTATCATGAGTGCATACATCATAGATATTTTTTCATTGACTTTTTTAATATAGGGGCAATTCTAAATAAGCATTAACTTTTTTGAATAAGCAAAAGGAGTTACCAATTTTTTGTCTGCAAATGATTCAATGTTTTTCCTGCGTGGTTTTGAAATGAGGTCATAAATTCTTTTTCAAGAAAAGATTGCAGTTTCTTATTAAAAGAATTATTTTTCCTTATTCATAATCTTCAGATTTAGTTATGTTATTCTTAAAAACAAACATCTATCGGACATTAAAATTAAATTGTTAGGTTAAGAATGAATAATTCTTGAAAAAGTTATTAATA
Organism: Euprymna scolopes; assembly: GCF_053919585.1. Lineage (NCBI taxonomy): Eukaryota > Metazoa > Mollusca > Cephalopoda > Sepiida > Sepiolidae > Euprymna > Euprymna scolopes. The sequence continues at coordinate 36,984,550 of NC_136491.1, forward strand.
AAAAATAGATTACTGGAGTGTTATCATTTATAATCGAAATCGAAAACAGACCTTATGAAGAATTCTAGTTATAATATTTTAAAAAAATAAAAACAAATGACTGTAATGCCATCAGCTATGATCGAAATCGAAACTAAAACTAAGAATTATTGGTAAAATTATTTATGAAAGAAATGGAAGCCCATAACAATTAAACGACATTCACCCAGATGTAAGCGTGACACAGAAAATAAATAAATAATACACACGCTATCATATTAATATATAGATCATTTCATAAGCGTATTACGTAATCCCCGTTGTCGTATGATGCCAGGTTAGAATCAGATAATATGATTTTAACCCTCCTAATTCACATATCACTTGATTTAATTGGTGAGATATCTGCTTCGTGACTGACCCTTCTCTATGCATGTCATGGTGTGATGAATTACACTTTCATGAAAGCGTTCAGATCTTAATAATCAAATCTAAATTCATTTATGTCATTGGAGCAGTTGTACGTGCACTTATAATGACAAAGTTCCGCAGATCTTGGCCGAATTTGGAACCTTTGAAATGGTATTTTCACTTTAGTATACTATTTACGCTTTTTGATCCCCCGACAAAAGAACGGTGGACCTATGAATTAACCCTTGTCTTTTCGTCCGTTCATCCGTTTGTCCATACGCCTGTCAACACTTTTCTCCAAAACTACGCCTTGGAACTTTTTGAAATTTTGCATAAACATAAATCAGGAAATGAGTATGAGTGTAACAGAATGGATATTCGCAAAATAATAAAATTCTGTTCGCACTCCAAATAGGAAAACTTGCTCGAAATATGAAAACTTGCTCGAAATATGAAAACTTGCTTGAAATATGAAACCTTCATTGAAATATGAAAACTTCCTCGAAATATGAAAACATGATCAAAATATGAAAACTTGCTCGAAATATGAAAACTTGTTCGAAATATAAAAATTGCTTTAAATATGAAAACTTGCTCAAATGTGAAACGTGCACGAAATATGAAAACATATTTGAAATATAAAACTTGTTCGAAATATGAAAAATTACTCGAAATATGAAAACTTGTTCGAAATATGAAAACTGACTCGAAATATGAAAACTTGTTCGAAATATGAAAACTTGTTTGAAATACTAAAACTTGCTGGAAATATAAAAACTTGCTCGAAATATGAAAACTTGCTCGAAATATGAAAACTTGTTCGTAATACGAAAACTTGCTCGAAATATAATAACTTGCTTGAAATTTGAAAACTGGCTCGAAATATGAAAGTTTGCTCGAAATATTAAAACTTGCTTCACATATGTAAACTTGCTCGAAATATGAAAACTGGCTCCAAATATGAAAACTGACGCCAAATATGAAAACTTGCTCGAAATATAATAACTTGCTTGAAATTTGAAAACTGGCTCGAAATATTAAAACTTGCTTGAAATATGAAAACTGACTCGAAATATGAAAACTTGTTTGAAATATGAAAACTGACTCGATATATGGAACTTGCTCGAAAAATGAAAACTTGCTTGAAATATGAAAACTTGCTCGAAATATGAAAACTTGCTCGAAATATGAAAATTTGTTTGAAATATGAAAACTGACTCGAAATATGAAACTTGCTCGAAATATGAAAACTTGCTTAAATATGAAAACTGACTCCAAATATGAAAACTGACTCCAAATATGAAAACTTGCTCGAAATATGAAAACTTGCTTGAAATATGAAAACTGACTCCAAATATGAAAACTGACTCGAAATACGAAAACTTGCTCGAAATATGAAAACTTGTTAGAAATATGAAAACTGACTCCAAATATGGAAACTTCCTCGAAATATGAACACTTTCTCGAAATATGAGAACAGAAGCGATAAGATGTAAACTCTCAGCAAGACAACCATTCATGTTAGACGTTGATCGGCAGAGAATATTTTCGCTAACCTAGTTTTAAGTCACAGTATGAATTGAAATAATTTTGTACGTCAAGCTTTCACATAAAATAACAATACGAACTATATGACGTCCTTCTCTTGCATCTCAATAAAAAGGATAAATACCCGATTCAACTATCGCACAGCATCTCATTTTTAGTGTACCATATATTTATAAGAAATAGTTTCGCGTATCAATCGATGCTCATTACATGTATTCTTATCAAAAGCAACCGTTCCTTATTAATATCTGTACATGACATAAAACGTATTTTTTGGCATGTGAAAAGTATATGCTTTAGGACCAACATATGTCTATTGTTTTCACTTGGATTTCTCTATTTACAATGCGGTGCACAAAAATTATATAGACGTTCAGTAATACAATATGCGCACAATTAAAATATTTAAATTTGCTGCAGGGTTACACGATATTTGCTAATGTATTGAATATTCCATTTATTGAGGCTATTATGACAATGTGCAAAAACTCGTCCAAAGGCAAAATTTTTGCTGATCTACATACTAACATACTTAAATGTTAACAGGTTGTTTTTTTTATTGTTCCGACCAGAATGTGAGTGTAGAAAGAAATACAATCCCGCATTCACATTCATACATGTAGTAATTGAAAGATTAATTAAGAGAGAATAATAAATGATTAAAACACGTGCTGCGAAGTCAACTTCTTAAGTCCGAGATAACCGGAAGTCGAAATAAAAACACGTGCAATAGAAATAAAGGGTATGCAAACTGCCTACTACTACTACTACTACTACTACTACTACAAAATTTGAGGGTTTATTCCATAACAATATATATATATATATATATATATATATATATATATGAATTTGGTGTTGATAAAAAATGAACACGCACTGTGTTTAGAAAAAAATGTCCTATTACTGAACTGTGAAACGTTTTAAAAAAATGTTTTTCTACGCGCTACGTACATTTGTGTGAATTTTCGGAACAATCAGCCCAGCTGTTTTAAAGTTAATACAGAACGAACTCATACACAGAGATATAGACACAAATAATATATATATAGTAAATTATAAAAATAAGTTTTCATATTTCGAGTAAGTTATAAAATAAGCCTGAAGAATCCTGGAGTGTATGAAACACGGAATATTCAGTATAGCTTAATCACCATATATATATTATAACTTATTAACTAGCTCTACCTACGTATTGAGCACTTTAGAAATAAATACTTAAAGTTTACGCATAAATTTATACTTTCGTATATTAATTTTATGTGAATAAATGAAGTAGTTATATATATATGTATATATATATAATATTTATAATTAATAATGATAACAATATATATATATACATATATATGTGTGGGGGGGGGGCATGTACCTTTAAAGATAAACACCTGTTTATTTTATAAAAAATTTCGCGTTGCAGTTTTGACTTCAAATGTATTTATACATGTTTTATTCTTCATATATATATATATATATATATATATATATATATATATTTCTATATAATCGATGACATTTACCAAATGATAAATAACGTGATGCCAACCATCACGAGTTATCATCTCTTAAGGTCGATTAATGTTCTCTGCCGTGCATATGTCGTTTCCCTTTAAACCACGTGATCAAAGTATATTTATTTAAAATTAACATCTTCGTCTTTTGTTAAATGTAATAGCAATTTAAATTTTGATCGAGGCGTTCTACCATCATCAAAAAGAATGCTCACCAGAGAATATACGACCACCTTGTTGGGTTTCTACATTACTAAATACAGTACATCAAACAGGAGTTTGTTTCTTTTTAGTTGCGTGACAATATCCTTCATAACTGATGTTTGGTCACAGTGTTAATAACTTGCAGTTATAATCTAATGTGCATTAGATGCAGCAAGCGAAGTAACACTTTTTGTTTCAGTGTATTACCATTCACGTTATACGCGATATTATTGATATTAATTATTGTCATATATTAAGGATATTGATTGAAATTGTTATATGTACTTGGAAGCGTTGATAGGGTTCACACAGAGAAAATCTATATCAGACGCTGTTTTTTCTGTGTATTCTGAATTTTTTTTTTTATGAAACCCTGCTTTTTTTTATTATGATTTCATATTCGGGGGCTCTTTTTAGAATAGATGTTGTTCCCTTTATGTCTGCAATTGGTCTTTCATT